>NC_135965.1:26671410-26984707 GCF_053455715.1 Rhinoraja longicauda
GAACAGAATGTTTTCCACTCATCCGGAAAGGTGCAGCACTGAAGAAACTCCAAATTTTTCAGAAGGAAATAACTAATTTCAGCCACTCAGTCCAACCTGCTCTAACATCAAATTGTGCTACCAATGTGCGCTATTGTCAGGATGCCTTTTGATTGTAGGCTCACCTTTGACAATCTTTCTCAGACATGTGTTCTCTAACACCAACCAGAATAATTAGCACAGAGTGTAATTAAATCAATATCAAGCAGCTGCAATTAGGCATGTTATGATAATAAGGAAATCATACGTTGGACGATGTTTGTCAGGCAAAATTTATATCCATGGGTGCCGATAATCCGATTCAAGACTTCCTTGACGTTTATAGTGTGTGACAGCACCCTCTCTCTCGGTTGCCGCTCTGATCCCTAACACTCCCCAAAAGGCCAAGCCCCAGCATCATTGGTAATGGCTGGGTCCAATTAGTTGACCTTGGATTGGCCACCTGAACCTTGTCAGCCTTCTACTGAGAAAACCCAGGCAACCCAGCCACAGCAGCAGAACATCCTTGCTAGCTGTGTTACCCTGTTGCAGGTTTGAGGAAGACTGAGCCACTGGGACAAATCTGAGACCACCAGTGCCACCATATGGTCAAGACTGGATATTGGGAAGAAGCCTTAGACAGCCAGCCCCTCTACTGAGAATACGACTGAGTGGTCAGGGCAAACCCAAGATGCCATTACCTCTTCCAGCCCACAGACAATGAGGGACTGCGCCCACGCACAGAGGCAAAGATTGAGCCGCCAGGACAATCCATTAATTGCCATCGTTCACTCTTCAAGCCCCAAAGCTGAGCCACCAGGATAAGACTGGACTGCCAGCTTCTCCTCTCGTGGCAAGGGTGAACTGCAGAGAGAAGCCTGAGATCGCCATGCCTCTTCCTTAGAGACCAGGACTGATCTGTCAGGACAAGCCTGAGAACACCAGAGCCACTGTACTTGTGCCCTGACGTCAAGAGACAGTGCCCTATGTGGTCCTGAACTTGCCTGTCTCTGTAAATAAAACATGTCACTTGTGTTCACCCTACTGCGAATATTGGTGTGGTTACTGCTGAACCTGATACCGTGCAGTAATCGGCCCTTTGGCCCACTGAATGGAAGATATCCAACTAAGCCTTTCCAATCCAAGTACCTGTCCAAATGTGTTTAAATGTTTGACTGTATTTGCCTCAACCATGTCATCTGGCAGCTCATTCCATATACGTATCACCCTCTGTGTGGAAAACATTGCCCCTCAGATCCCTATTAAATCTTCCCCTCTCACTTTGTGGTTATTTGGTCACTGAGAAAACGGTGGTTTCATTAAACAAACAGCAATCTACCACTCAGAGCACCGCTTATAAGGAATGGAATGAGCTCCCAGCATATTAAATGTATTATTGTTATAAAAAGGTTAAGGCAGTTTTGTTCAAGCTACAATGAAAGAAATTGATGCCTTGCACAGAATATCAATATGTGTCGTCATTGCTGAATATACGGGAAGCGGCCTTCGCCACAGAGCTGGACTGAAGATCACTGTACAGGCTCTAGAGTCCATAGCAAGAGCACCATTAACTCATCATAGACCAACGACTGAAAAATCATCAAAATGTCTTATCTCAGCATGTTTTGAGGAACTAAGGGAATTTTTGCAAGAACTTTTAAAACAGGTTGCAAGCTGAAGGAACTTGGCTGTATGTTTATTTATCTAAACCTGTGCAGTCTTGCTGTCTGCAAGATAAACCGAGGAATCTTGGGCTCCAAAGCCACAGCTCCTGAAATTGGTAACACAAGTAGATAAAATTATATAGGTTTGCTTTCATTGATTGGGTTATTGAGTATAAGAGTCAGGAAGTCATGTTGTAGCATCATAAAATTGGTTAGGCCACTTTGGAATATTATGTGCAGTTTAGTTTAGTGTAGAGATACAGCATGGAAACAGGCCCTTCAGTTCACCGAGTCCACACCAACCATTGTTCACCTGTTCACACTAGTTCTGTCATCCCACTTTCTCACCCACTCCTTAAATGCAATTTATAAAGCCCCTTTACAGAAAGGATGTGAAGGCTTTGGAAAGAGTGCAGGTTTACCAGAATGCTGTCTGGATTAGAATGTATTAGCTATAAGCAAAAGTTGGACAAACTTGGATTGTTTTCTCTAGTGTCGAAGGTTGAGGGGCGACCTGATAGATGTATATAAAATGATGAGAGGCATGGAGGGAGGCGGTCCCAGGATAGAATTGTAAAAGACTAACGGGCATAGCTTTACGGTGAGATGGGGAAAGATTAAAGAAAATGTTCTTCACACAGAGAGGTGGGTACCTGGAACATGCTGTCAGGAGTGAAGGTAGAAGCAGACAAGACAATGCTGTTTAAGAGGCTTTCTGATAGGCACATAGATATGTAGAGAATGGAGGTAAATGGATCGCATGTAGGCAGAGGAGGTAAGTTGAACTTGACATTATGTTGAGCAAGTTGTGGGCCAAAAGGGCTGTTGCTGTGTTGTACTGTTCAATGTTCACCTGCCAGGGGCCAGTTTCCTGACACCGTTTAACTCACTTTGGTTCCATTTTAAACGTACTTATTTAACTGGGAAAAAATATTATAACGTGTAATATCTATTAAAAAAAACACATTAAAGATGTATCTGGGTACATATGAATGACATCCAAAAGTTAAGAAAATTGACTAATCCAACACCACCAAAGTCTCATGCATGCTGGATTTTTTTGAGTGTTTTGAGCTACACTTAATTTTTTAATATTTCCTGCATCCAAAATGGATAATTTCCATTTTTCCTGCATTATTCTCCATTTTCCAGATATCTGCTCCCTTGTCCATATCTGCTTGTACCCCCTTTATGTCTTTCCACAGCCTGTCATCAAGTCAAAAGTGTTTAGTTATCATATAACACCCGGACCAAAATGAGATTCTTACTTGCTGCAGCTTTACAGGCATATAAAAAGCAACAACACAACAAATGAATATACAATAAATTATGTTATATTAGGTATACTGGACATGTACATACGTTAGTTTGCACCATCAGTGTCTGGCTGTTGTATCTTATCACATCTGAAAATCTAAGTATAACATACCCACCAGTTCCCCTTTATTCACAGCATGTGTTACTTCTTCCTCGCACTTCAATTAAGTAGTCAAACACAATTTCCTTTCACAAACCATACAGACTTTTCTTGATTACCTCAAATTTTTGAACATTTGATCATTTCTAACATTTGTCATAGGGAAAAATATTAAACATTGGTTTAAGTTTCTTTTTTGTTATAGAGTCATACAGCGTGGAAACAAGCCTCAGCCCAACTTGCCCATACCCACAACATACCTTAACTACAATAGTCCCATTTGCCTGCATTTGGCCCATATCCCCCAAAACCTATCCTCCCCATCATCATCATATCATATCATATATATACAGCGCGGAAACAGGCCTTTTCGGCCCACCAAGTCCGCGCCGCCCAGCGATCCCCGCACATTAACACTATCCTACACCCACTAGGGACAATTTTTTACATTTACCCAGTCAATTAACCTACATACCTGTACGTCTTTGGACGTCATGTACCCATGTACATGTACGTCATGTACCCATGTACATGTACGTCATGTACTCATGTACATGTACGTCATGTACCCATGTACATGTACGTCATGTACCCATCCAGACTTTTTAAACCCCCTGTGGTTTCTACTGCTTCTACTCTTCAACCACATACTTATTAATACTCAATACTACAGGCACATATCCTCCTGTCAGTACTTATCTTTGGCGCCATCTTATCTTGTGCGGCTTCCAGCTCAGTTTTCAGTCCTGATGCAGGGTCTCAACCCGAAACATAGACTCTCCCTTTGCCTCCGCGGATACTGCCTGACCCGCTGAGCTCCTCCTGGAGTTCCTCCAAGATTTCCGCATTTGGGAAATGAAAATTTGAAACAACAATTACTTTTACCCTGGGACACGAAGTTGAGATATAAACATAATATGAGGATGCCAGTTAAATCTTTTAAAAAGATTTCTCAGTTATCTTAAGATTAAACAGAATTTAGAAGTTAACTACATGATAAACATTAGAAACCTTTTTTTCCCGCTGATAGGTTGTCAACACAGTTAAGAAATAAGATAATGACTGCCCATGTCTGTTTCGTAATGTCTCTAGTGTTTTGCAAGGGAAGGAAAGCATCTTTGTATGATTTGCTACTGACTGAGCACAGTTGCCATTGCAATGTATTTCAATGCAACGGTATGAAAATACCATACCCTCTTAAAGCACGCAGAAATTCAAATCAATGTAGCAAGAAGTTGCCTCACACGATAAAACCAAGTAATTTGATGGAAAGGTTACTTTGACAAGTAGCTGTTCTTAATGGAGTTAAAAATGCTTATAAATTCAGTTGCAAGATTAATTTCGTTAATTTTTCATATTAAAATATGCAATGAGCTATACAAAATACACTAACTCTCAGGTAAATGCATTAAAGACACATAAAATGAAGACTGGGCAGCCAATATACTATATTTGAACTGCAAAGAGCAAATTCTGTCCGAAAATAAGGACTGTGATGTGGGCCAGCTTCCCAGTTGCGATATTGTGGAGTCTGAGGCAAATTTACAATTTTCAAATTAATATTTGCTTGATTGACAATTTTTGGGGGGGAATTTGTTTACTGCTGACATCATCATTGTGTCCTGCCACATGACCACTCCACACACTGATTGTAGGATCTGGTGTGTGACAAGCTCACTGGAGATTACCCAGTGGGGTATATCGCTGCCACTCAGCAGAGAATGGACAGTGGCCTGGATGATCTGCACCACTGTTACTCTCTGGGGTCAGTTATGTTAAATGGGCTAAAGAGTTCAGAAAATTCTGGAAATATACAGCAGGTACAACAGCAACTGTAGAAAGAAAAGAAGGGTCAATGCTCATCGGAACTGGTAAAATGAGAAAACAAATTAGTTTTATGAGATAGATTAGTTAGAGATGGATAGGAATATTTTTATCGTACCCTTCTTTCCCCCACCTCTACATTCAAAACATGTGGGATCCCTCCACCAATACTGCTCGACCAGCAGAGCAGATATTTGTTTCCCCATTTTCCAGTATTTGCAGCCTCTTGCGTCTTTTTGTTTTCTCACTTTCCCGGTTCTGATGGTCTTTCAATTTTAAATGCTTACTATTTCTCTCTTCACAGACGCTGCCTAACCTGAATATTTTCAGCACATTCCGGTTTTACTTCAGATTTTCAACATATTGGGGGGGGCTGGGTATGGGCACTCTAACCTACATTAGTGAGCAGATTAAATCATTCAAGGGATACAAACATTTCAATAACAAGTGAAAAATGTTCGGTCAAAGGACAAAATTCAGTAATAACCATCAAATGGAACTAGCATAACAATTCCAAAACACCAGCAATGTTAAACTCCTGACCTTCGCAACACGATAACCTGGTTATCGTTGGATGCAAATTACTAGATATGCAGGCCAGATTTTACAAAGACTAGGGACGCATTTATTTGCATGAAAATAAGGCAAGCTAGATTTCTGTTAGTTCTTGTAGGACATAGAAACATAGAAAATAGGTGCAGGAGGAGGCCATTTGGCCCTTCGAGCCAGCACCAACATTCATTGTGATCATGGCTGATCATCCACAATCAGTAACCTGTGTGTACCTTCACCCCATATCCCCTGATTCCACTAGCCCCTGGAGCTCTATCTAACTCTCTTTTAAATTCATCCAGTGAATTGGCCTCCACTGCCTTCTGTGGCAGAGAATTCCACAAGTTTACAGCTCTCCGAGTGAAAAAGTTTCTTCTCACCTCAGTTTTAAATGGCCTCCCCTTTATTCTTAGACTGTGGCCCCTGGTTCTGGACTCCCCCAACATTGGGAACACTTTTCCTGCATCTAGTTTGTCCAGTCCTTTTATAATTTTATACGTCTCTATAAGATCCCCTCTCATCCTTCTAAACTCCAGTGAATACAAGCCCAGTCTTTCCAATCTTTCCTCATATGACAGTCCTGCCATCCCAGGGATTAACCTCGTGAACCTATGCTGCACTGCCTCAATAGCAAGGACTTCCTTTCTCAAATTAGGAGACCAAAACTGCACACAATACTCTAGACGTGTTCTCATCAAGGCCCTATATAACTGCAGAAAGACCTCTTTGCTCCTTAATTCAAATCCTCTCCTTATGAAGGCCATGCCATTAGCTTTCTTCACTGCCTGCTGTACCTGCACACTTACTTTCAGTGACTGGTGTACAAGAACACCCAGGTCTCATTGCACTTCCTCTTTTTCCTAATCTGACACCATTGATATAATAATCTGCCTCCTTGTTTTTGCCGCCAAAGTGGATAACCTCACATTTATCTACATTATACTGCATCTGCCATGCATCTGCCCACTCACTCAACCTGTCCAAGTCACCCTGCAACCTCCTAACATCCTCTTCGCAGTTCACACCGCCACCCAGCTTTGTGTCATCTGCAAACTTGCAGGTGTTACTTCTAATTCCATCATCCAAATCATTAATATATATTGTAAATAGTTGCGGCACTCCACTCGCCACAGCCTGCCATTCTGACAGGGACCCGTTTATTCCTATTCTTGCTTCCTGTCTGCCAACCAATTATCCATGTCAATACCCTCCCCCCAATACTATGTGCACTAATTTTGCTCACCAACCTCCCATGGGACCTTAGCAAAGGCTTTCTGAAAGTCTAGATACATTACATCCATTTTACTTGTCGCATCCTCAAAAATTCCAGAAGATTAGTCAAGCAGGATTTCCCCTTCATAAATTCATGCTGATTTGGATCAATCCCTTTACTGCTATCCAAATGTGCAGTTATTACCTCTTTAATAATTGACTCCAGCATCTTCCCCACCACCAATGTCAGGCTAACTGGTCTATAATTCCCCGTTTTCTCTCCCGCTCCCTTCTTGAAAAGTGGGATAACATTAGCGACCCTCCAATCCACAGGAACTGATCCTGAATCTATTGAACATTGGAAAATGATCACCCAATGCATCCACTTCACAAAATGCTGGAGTAACTCAGCAGGTCAGGCAGCATCTCAGGAGAGAAGGAATGGGTGACGTTTTGGGTCAAGACCTTTCTTCAGACTGAAGAAGGGTCTCGACCCGAAACGTCACCCATTACTTCTCTCCTGAGATGCTGCCTGACCTGCTGAGTTACTCCAGCATTTTGTGAAATAAATACCTTTGATTTGTACCAGCATCTGCAGTTATTTTCTTACACCAATGCATCCACGAATTCTAGAGCCACCACCTTGAGTACCCTGGGATGCAGACCATCAGGCCCTGGGGATTTATCAGCCTTCAGTCCTATCAGTATACTCGATACTATTTCTCGCGTAATGCTAATTTCTTTCAGTTTCTCGGTCTCCCTACATCCTCTGTCCTCTAGTACATCTGAGAGTTTGTTTGTGTCTTTCTTAGTGAAGACAGATCCGAAGTACCTGTTCAACTCTTCTGCCATTTCCTTGTTACCCATAATAATTTCACCCGTTTCTGCCTTCAAAGGACCCACATTTGTTTTTACTAATCGTTTTCTCTTAACATACCTAAAGAAGCTCTTACTGTCCTTCTTTATATTCTTGGCCAGCTTCCCCTAGTACTTCATCTTTTCAGCCCGTATTGCCATTTTTGTTATCTTCTGTTATCTTTTGATAGTTCCCCAATCCTCTGGCTTTCCACTACTCTTTGCTATGTTGTACATCTTTTCTTTTAGTTTTATTCCATCCCTAACTTCCCTTGTCAGCCACAGATACCACTTACTCCCCTTAGAATCTTTCTTCCTCTTTGGAATGAAATGATCCTGCATCTTCTGGATTATGCTCAGAAATTCCCACCATTGCTGTTCCACTGTCATTCCTGCTAGGATCCTTTTCCAGTCGACCTTGGCCAATACCTTTGGTGTAACAATCTCGCTGTAGATCTTGTCCAGGAACACAATATACACCTAATAGGATATGTAATTTGATCCTGAGTAATTCAACTTTTTAATTGTGCAGACAAAGCATGGTTTGGCTTGGAAACTAGTGCTCACAATACTTAGTTCATAGAATACAGATTATTTGCATAGCAGAAACCAAAAGAAAAATCAAAATTCACAACCCAAGAATCACAAGCATGCAGAGTACTTGAGGGCAATTGGCTACGGAGAAAATTGAACATGTAAGGTGTGAGATGCAAATGTGAGTGCTCACAATCACGATGCTCGAGACAATCTAGAGAAACAAGTATTTTATTTGCAAGTCTGCAGAGTTGGGTGCCTTCCCTCTCAAGACACACCGAGGTCGGGAAAATCCCTTCTTTTTATTCACTTCACTTTACAATTGTCACACCTTAAATTCCTCCCCCCTGGACTCCTTCCAATCGGAGCACTGAGGTGCACAATCTAACGACACCGCCCCTGTTGCCTCCCACATCATACATCGCATGTGCATTTAAATGAGGCATCTTGTCATGCGGGGCGTTTTTGCAATATTCATTTATCTTATTGGGCAGGCGCAGTACAGAGTAGTTCATGCCCTCTCTCCTAGTTCTTTGGATATCTTGCCCTCTCTCCTAGTGCTCTGGTTATCTTGCCCTCTCTCCTAGTTCTTTGGATATCTTTCCCTTATCCTTGGAATGTCACCATTTGTTCTTGCGGTTATTATCTAGCCGAGCACTGTCGGGTCAGCTATTTCTCATGGTCCTTAGTTTAATTCAATTATCCCTTTTTACCTCTCTCTCACATAAGGGGAAAAAACTTAAGTCATGATGTTGGTGCACGATGAGTCAAGATGCATAGAAATGATGCATAAACAAAAAAATTGGAACATGAGCAGACAAGATTACTTTATTCAGTTCTTCTAGGAAATTCTAATAGTAAAGAAGCCAAAGGAAATGCAGATGCTGGAATCTAGAACAAAAACTGAACACTGGAAGAATACAGTGCGTCAAACAGTATCTACGGAGACAAAAGACAAGCTGACATTTCATGTTGAGACCCTGCATCAGGCCTGAGAAGGGTGGAAGGTGTGTATGGATCAGGAGGGGGCGGGGGGGGGGGGGGGGGGGGGGGGCAGGGAGAAGAGAGACGGGTAGGTGGTAGGTATAACCAGATGAGGAAGGGGCGACCTCTCAGTATTCAGCCTCCTCCATTACTATGGTGAGGCTAAACACAAATTGGAAAAGCAATATCTCATTGCTTCAACCCAATGGTATGTATATTGAATTTTCCAATTTCAGGTAACTCACACCCCTGATGCTTTCCTCCCACATATATTCACATATTTACCTTGGTCTCTGCTTCCTTTGTTCATTCATCCCACCACCTGGTTCCATTTGTCCATCATCCCTCCCCATCTGCTTTCACCTTTTGCTTACCAGCCTCTATTTCAGCCCATACTGCCAAATACTGGCAATCTTTTCTGTTCCCTCTCAACTTTGATTTAGGATCTTGATCCAAAATGTTGACCTTTTGTCTCCGCAGATGGTGCTTGACCAACTAAGTTTCAACATTCTGTTTTTGTTCAAGTAGTAGAGTTGTGCAGTGCAAATTTAGCAGATTTTCTGCTCAAAGTCACAGACATGCAAATGTAGAGTTGGAAACCACTGACTGCATCAGAAAATGATTGGTTCAGGTGGCTCCACTTTATCCTCAGGGAGGGAGGATATGCATTATTTTCTTGTGACAGGTGTCGTTGCCTTAGAAAGGCAGCCACCATCATCAGAGACAAACACCATCCTGGCCACAATCTCATTTCACACCTGGCATTTTGAAGAAGGTATAGGAGTCTGAAAACTATAACATCCAAATTCAGGAGCAGCTTCTTCCCAACAACCATCAGGCTATTAAACCTCACAACCTCCAACTAAGTTCTGAACGACATAGACTTGGGGGCATTACTTTTGTCTTTGCACTATTATAGTTGGTTTGTTTTGTAGACACTGAACTTCTGTTTTGCAGTTTATTATGTTGTTTACAGAGTATTATGGTTAAATATATGTGGTGCTACAGCAAGTAAGAATTCCATTGTTCCATTTCGGGACATATGACGATAAAACACTCTTGACTCTCTTGATTTTCTTTTTTTGATTATCCATAGAAACTCCTGCAATAATTTTATATTTCTGGAAAGCTTTATCATGTTCTCCATCTCATACTCGGGTAGACTCCTTAGTCACCGGAGGAGTTGCTAATTAAACTAAACATTATAACCAACAGTGAATTAATTTTATCATGGAGGAAACCAATAATGAAGCAGTTAAGATGTCTAGACTGAGCACAGTCATAAATTGATACAACTCAGAAACAAACACTTCTGCCCAACTCATTCATCCCTACTCAAGTTAGTCTTGTTTGCCTGCAGGGGCCTATACCATTCTATACCTTTCCATGTACCTGTCAAAGTGTCATTTAAACATTATAATTGTACCCTACAGCTTCCTCTGGCAGTTTGTTCCACATACTCACCACATTCCATGAAAAATTTACCCCTCAGATCCATTTTAAATCTTTCCCCCTCTCACCTTAAACCTTTGTCCTCCAGTTTTTGACTTCCTTGCCCTGGGAAAAAGGCAGTGAGCTTTTTCCACCTTATCATGGCTTTGAGAAATTCTTGCAGAGCAGTACTCGGGCTCCAAGGATTTGCCTCCTATAACCACAGCCATTTTTCTTTGTGCTAGATTTGATACGATACAGGATTTCCCATCTCAACAGTGGTACTTGGGCTCCTTGATCTCACGCGATCGAAATACTGCTCAGTTCCAGATTTGTCCGTGTTTGGACCAAGGCTGCCAATGTGCATAGAAGCGAATTGTTCTTAGGAACGCAGACTTTGTATCAGTGAGCATATTTGTCGGCAAGAGCTGATAAATGTACTGCTGACACCTTGCATCATGTTAGTGACAACTGAAGATGGAACATGAATTCACTTATTTCTTGATAATACCTGGCGTGGCACTTCTGATGCTGTAGATAAGAACGACAGCCAATGCAGATAGTTTGTGGTGGAATACAATTCTCATATTTATTTTTTCATATTTCATATTTCAGATACAGCGAGGAAACAGGCCTTTTCGGCCCACCAAGTCCGCACCGCCCAGTGATCCCCGCACACTAACACTATCCTACACACACTAGGGACAATTTTTTACATTTACCCAGTCAATTAACCTACGTCTTTGGAGTGTGGGAGGAAACCGAAGATCTCGGAGAAAACCCACGCAGGTCACGGGGAGAACGTACAAACTCCTTACAGTACAGCACCCGTAGTCAGGATTGAACCTGAGTCTCCGGCGCTGCATTCGCTGTAAAGCAGCAACTCTAGCGCTGCGCTACAATGTAGCCCTTGATCCAGCACTTCATGTTTATAAAGTTAAACCATTGTAGGTGTCTTAAAATTATTCGATGAGGCATCTTGGTGAAACAATACAGGATGTTCTCAGTGTGGTTACAGCACATCGAGTCATACACTACGGAAATGGTGAAGTAAAATGATTGCATCTTTCCAAGCTAAGCTGTTCCAGTCAACCACAAAAATACATCAACTAGTTATGGAGCAGGTTGCCCATGAAAGGAACGTAACTTGAACTCATCACCACTGCTCACTTTGGGTCTGTTTTTCATAACCAAGGAACAAAAGCAAGGTAATTCTCAGTCAAATGCTGCCTGACCCGCTGAGTTACTCTGCATGTTCTATCCCTTTTTGTAAACCAGCATCTGCAGTTCCTTGTTTCTACTACTTGTTTCCACTATTCTAAAAATATGTTGGGGAATTATTCTTGTATTCAGAACAATATTTATCCCTCATAAAACATTACTGGATGGATGGAATGGAATACTTTATTGTCACATGTGACAGGGCACAGTGAAATTCTTTGCTTGCATACCCAATGTATACAAATAGCGGCCACCTACAGTGCAGACAAAGTTAGAAAGCACGCCGGCTCCTTTTGTTCTCTCCCCCCCACAGCGGTTCCCCCACACCACATTCTCCATGTTCATCCAGGAGGCATCTAGCCCGCGACGCCTCGATATAATGACGCCTGAAACATTGCGCCTGAAAACAATAGCTTGTTGTTTTTAATCACACTATCAGTTGTAAGAGCATACATGTGCAACTCGGCTCCACATTACAAGAAGAATCACATTTCAAAAGTACTTCAATAGTAAAATGTTTTGAGGTGTCTTTAAATCATGAATATTTGTCTGGAAATGGAACTTTATCCCAATCTAATGTTTCCATGATGGCTTCCTGAGAAAAGTTAGAGGAATTCGAGGTCTCTTTCCACAAGCAGAGGTTACAGTTGAGTAAGTACAAGCTGTGCAATCATTATAAAGAAATCTCAAGGCCAACACACTTCTTGCATTCAGACACCCATCAGCAGCAGGTCTGCTTTCCCACGAAATTTGAGGGATTTGGTGATTAGTATAAATTATTTCATAATATGGATATTTTGAGAAAACAAGAGAAAAGTACACAAATACATTGTCTGAGAGAATGGTGGAAGTATATTCACCTGTAATATTCAGAACACCTGTATAAATTCTCAGAAGGAATACTTACAGTCTGGGGATAGAGCTCCAATTTTGCCAGAGTTTGGACTTAATATTCCTAGTATTTTTGCTCAAAATCGTATCCAATGAAAAATAGAGCAAGGGAGAGTAAAGTTATAGGAACTGGTACATACACACACACAACTGTAAGTTCATTTGTAGAAAAAAACTATTACAATGTGGTACGCACAATTAATCGATTCTGTACACCCATTGGGAAATCTTCTCAATGGAAGCAGAAGTCAAAGAAGTCTAAGGGGTCCGACCCGAAAATCATCCTATTCCTTATCTCCAGAGATGCTGCCTGACCCACCATGATAGTCCAGCAATTTCTGTCTATCTTCAGTGTAAACCAGCATCTGCAGTTTGTTGCAACCTACACATGTTATATTCTAAATTGCCCCTTTAAAGTAATGCAGCCAGACTTGTTCAAAGTTTTCTGTATGTAAAAATGTATGTTAAAAAAAAGTATGTAAAAATGTGTCATCACAAAAGCCGCAAAGATCTCGGAGGTCATTAAACCACAGTATCTATGACAACCCATTACTTTCATAGCCAAATCCACAGTAACTCAGTTGAAGCCATTCCAGTAATAGCCAGGATGGTACCTTCACCTTTTAACAGCTTTCCATTGCTTTTATGTTAGGATTCAAACTGGCCATATTTCCATACACCTTTCAAAAGTAGAGTGCAGCACAAAATGGTAGCCAGTAATGTTGCAGCAGTCACAATCAATGCATGCTTCTTCTGCCCGACAGGAACCTGCAGTGTTAAGATTTCTCCAACCTGCAAAGAGACAGAATTATGAGATATTGTAATGTCAACAAAGAAGCAATTCTGCAGTTTGTTAATCAGCTAATTGGAAGCAATTACATAATTGTACTGAATATCCATTCTCACAAATCTCAAATTCTATTCTTTTCCCACCGTGCAAGAAAATCTATTTGTTTTAGACACAACTGCAAACTATGTTTACTGTACAAAAAGTTTACAATATAAAAATAAATTTTCAAATTACAATTCCCTCTAAAGAGTTTTATTTGATGGGAGCAGAAATCAGAAAATCAGGCCCAATGCGTGATGCTCATAATTTTAAGGGAAGGAGGCCTGCAAATCTGGGGCAGCACGATAATATCTGCCGAGATGTTTAGTATCTATACCATAAGACAGGGAAAATATGGTCCAGTCTACCGCTATACTGGTACATTATCCAACAAAGAATTATTAAAAAGTAGAAGTATAAAACTTTTCTATTGCTGTGAACCAGGTACATATATCCAGTAAATATCCTTTCTGTAGGAACTCTAGATGCTGGTTTAAACCGAAATAGACACAACCTGCGTTTACCACCAAATATGTTAAAAGTTGCTTTATAAATAGTTTAGCATTTAACTCAGCAAGTGTGAACAGATAGCTTTATGAGACAACAGTGTGTTTCAAGAATCTCGGCATGTTCTCAACACCAAAAGGACTGAATGAAGGAATACCATGAATAGATGGACCCGACATCTAAACCTCTTCTCTTGCCTGAAACAATCAAATGCTGTAAGGTATGCAATAAAAGCAGTATCATTTTGGATTGTGAAGTTAAAAATATATTATTGCTCACACGATACATGCCATAAATGCCATAAAACTGTGAACATTTCTATTCTAGAGGGCCGATAGAAAATACATTCTCACGGAAATTACAGATTCATCCAATGAGATTCAGTGAGTAATATTTATCTGAAGATATTATCAACTTACATTCTGATAGGTAACATTCACCCATCGATAGGTACTGGGGTTTCTCAATGAGCAAGGAAGCTCAGACATACTGGGGTTCCAACTTGCCTGCACCAGATTATCTGAGAGAGGCAAGACGAGAGGATTCATGAGCTTGTACATGTGGCCTCAAAATGACAGAATTATTAAATGAGTATTTGATTTATTTTGAGCAAATAGCATATCAGAGGGAAGATGAGAACTAAAATGGCTGAGACCAAAACGCATAATTTTATGTTGAGTGTAAAGGAAAGCTTAAAAGAGGAATAATTAGGGACTTTAAGAATACTGAGTAATTTGAAATTTCTCTAAATTGCAATGCTCTAATAATAGGACTGGGGAATGACCAGTGGAAACCTAGCTTGCCACCAATGAAAACCAAAACTGGATCATTACAGTCGTTAGTCAAACATTAGTGGCATGGAAAAATTGGTATTAAAGATACAATTCCCCACAAATTCAGATTTAGATAAAATGGTCGGAAGCCACCAAGGGTCCCTTGAAGACAGAAGCAGGGGAATTTATTACGGGGAACAAAGAAATGGCAGACGAGTTAAACCGTTACTTTGGATCTGTCTTCACTGAGGAAGATACACACAATCTCCCAAATGTTCTAGGGGCCGGAGAACCTAGGGTGATGGAGGAACTGAAGGAAATCCACATTAGGCAGGAAATGGTTTTGGGTAGACTGATGGGACTGAAGGCTGATAAATCCCCAGGGCCTGATGGTCTGCATCCCAGGGTACTTAAGGAGGTGGCTCTAGAAATAGTGGAAGCATTGGAGATCATTTTCCAATGTTCTATAGATTCAGGATCAGTTCCTGTGGATTGGAGGATAGCAAATGTTATCCCACTTTTTAAGAAAGGAGGGAGAGAGAAAACGGGTATTTATAGACCAGTTAGTCTGACATCAGTGGTGGGGAAGATGCTGGAGTCAATTATAAAAGACGAAATTGCTGAGCATTTGGATAGCAGTAACAGGAACATTCCGAGTCAGCATGGATTTACGAAGGGGAAATCATGCTTGACAAATCTACTGGAATTTTTTGAGGATGTAACTAGGAAAATTGACAGGGGAGAGTCAGTGGATGTGGTGTACCTCGACTTTCAGAAAGCCTTCGACAAGGTCCCACATAGGAGATTAGTGGGCAAAATTAGGGCACATGGTATTGGGGGTAGGGTACTGACATGGATAGAAAATTGGTTGACAGACAGAAAGCAAAGAGTGGGGATAAATGGGTCCCTTTCGGAATGGCAGGCAGTGACCAGTGGGGTACTGCAAGGTTCGGTGCTGGGATCCCAGCTATTTACGATATACATTAATGACTTAGACGAAGGGATTAAAAGTACCATTAGCAAATTTGCAGATGATACTAAGCTGGGGGGTAGTGTGAATTGTGAGGAAGATGCAATAAGGCTGCAGGGTGACTTGGACAGGTTGTGTGAGTGGGCAGATACATGGCAGATGCAGTTTAATGTAGATAAGTGTGAGGTTATTCACTTTGGAAGTAAGAATAGAAAGGCAGATTATTATCTGAATGGTGTCAAGTTAGGAGGAGGGGGGAGTTCAACGAGATCTGGGTGTCCTAGTGCATCAGTCAATGAAAAGAAGCATGCAGGTACAGCAGGCAGTGAAGAAAGCCAATGGAATGTTGGCCTTCATAACAAGAGGAGTTGAGTATAGGAGCAAAGAGGTCCTTCTACAGTTGTACCGGGCCCTGGTGAGACCGCACCTGGAGTACTGTGTGCAGTTTTGGTCTCCAAATTTGAGGAAGGATATTCTTGCTATTGAGGGCGTGCAGCGTAGGTTCACTAGGTTAATTCCCGGAATGGCGGGACTGTCGTATGTTGAAAGGCTGGAGCGATTGGGCTTGTATACACTGGAATTTAGAAGGATGAGGGGGGATCTTATTGAAACATATAAGATAATTAGGGGATTGGACACATTAGAGGCAGGAAACATGTTCCCAATGTTGGGGGAGTCCAGAACAAGGGGCCACAGTTTAAGAATAAGGGGTAGGCCATTTAGAACGGAGATGAGGAAGAACTTTTTCAGTCAGAGAGTGGTGAAGGTGTGGAATTCTCTGCCTCAGAAGGCAGTGGAGGCCAGTTCGTTGGATGCTTTCAAGAGAGAGCTGGATAGAGCTCTTAAGGATAGCGGAGTGAGGGGGTATGGGGAGAAGGCAAGAACGGGGTACTGATTGAGAGTGATCAGCCATGATCGCATTGAATTGCGGTGCTGGCTCGAAGGGCTGAATGGCCTACTCCTGCACCTATTGTCTATTGTCTATAATATAGTTTCATCGGCTGCTGCAAGCATCCATATTTGTACCACATAACATAAACTAAAATTATAAACAGATCTAGCAGATATTAAAAAAGACTGACAAAGTACTCTATAAATTATTAGACAAAGGTAAATTGTGAGAAGGGTATAGCAGAGATGCAATGGAGTGAATTTTGATCATTGTCTCTAGAACGCTGGAGGTTGCTATGAGACCTGATGGATGTAAATAGTTAGGGCAAACATAGTTAGGCAGAGGGAGGTAGACAGTCAGAATCTTATTCCCAGGAATGAAAAATCAATTACTAGAGGGCATTGCTTTAAGGTGAGAGGGGCAAAGTTTAAAGAAGATGTACTGGGCAAGTTTTTTTTAATAGTCGGTGGTGAGCGCCTGGACCATGCTGCCAAGGGTGGTGGTTGATGCAGACATGATAGTGCACATTCCAAACTACCCTTGAGCCAAGTGGCCAGAGAGAACATCTGAAGGCAGTTACTGGTCGACCACATTTCTGCAGCTCTGTGATAAAATACTGGCCAGAAAGAACATGGACATAAGATTTTGTTCCCTGAAAGGATGTTAATATATCAGTTAGGTTTTGGAAACAACTTGGAAGTTAAATTGTCTCCAATACTAATACCAGCTTTATGTTCCAGAATGTAATTAGCTGAATTTAAATGCCCCGTTAGATTTGTACTAATAGACAATAGGTGCAGGAGTAGGCCATTCAGCCCTTCGAGCCAGCACCGCCATTCAATGCGATCATGGCTGATCACTCTCAATCAGTACCCCGTTCCTGCCTTCTCCCCATACCCCCTCACTCCGCTATCCTTAAGAGCTCTATCCAGCTCTCTCTTGAAAGCATCCAACGAACTGGCCTCCACTGCCTTCTGAGGCAGAGAATTCCACACCTTCATCACCCTCTGACTGAAAAAGTTCTTCCTCATCTCCGTTCTAAATGGCCTACCCCTTATTCTTAAACTGTGGCCCCTTGTTCTGGACTCCCCCAACATTGGGAACATGTTATCTGCCTCTAATGTGTCCAATCCCCTAATTATCTTATATGTTTCAATAAGATCCCCCCTCATCCTTCTAAATTCCAGTTTATACAAGCCCAATCGCTCCAGCCTTTCAACATACGACAGTCCCGCCATTCCGGGAATTAACCTAGTGAACCTACGCTGCACGCCCTCCATAGCAAGAATATCCTTCCTCAAATTTGGAGACCAAAACTGCACACAGTACTCCAGGTGCGGTCTCACCAGGGCCCGGTACAACTGTAGAAGGACCTCTTTGCTCCTATACTCAACTCCTCTTGTTACGAAGGCCAACATTCCATTGGCTTTCTTCACTGCCTGCTGTACCTGCATGCTTCCTTTCATTGACTGATGCACTAGGACACCCAGATCTCGTTGAACTCCCCCTCCTCCTAACTTGACACCATTCAGATAATAATCTGCCTTTCTATTCTTACTTCCAAAGTGAATAACCTCACACTTATCTACATTAAACTGCATCTGCCATGTATCCGCCCACTGACACAACCTGTCCAAGTCACCCTGCAGCCTTATTGCATCTTCCTCACAATTCGCACTACCCCCCAACTTAGTATCATCTGCAAATTTGCTAATGGTACTTTTAATCCCTTCGTCTAAGTCATTAATGTATATCGTAAATAGCTGGGGTCCCAGCACCGAACCTTGCGGTACCCCACTGGTCACTGCCTGCCATTCCGAAAGGGACCCATTTATCCCCACTCTTTGCTTTCTGTCTGTCAACCAATTTTCTATCCATGTCAGTACCCTACCCCCAATACCATGTGCCCTAATTTTGCCCACTAATCTCCTATGTGGGACCTTGTCGAAGGCTTTCTGAAAGTCGAGGTACACCACATCCACTGACTCTCCCTTGTCAATTTTCCTAGTTACATCCTCAAAAAATTCCAGTAGATTTGTCAAGCATGATTTCCCCTTCGTAAATCCATGCTGACTCGGAATGATCCCGTTACTGCTATCCAAATGCTCAGCAATTTCGTCTTTTATAATTGACTCCAGCATCTTCCCCACCACTGATGTCAGACTAACTGGTCTATAATTACCCGTTTTCTCTCTCCCTCCTTTCTTAAAAAGTGGGATAACATTTGCTATCCTCCAATCCACAGGAACTGATCCTGAATCTATAGAACATTGAAAAATGATCTCCAATGCTTCCACTATTTCTAGAGCCACCTCCTTAAGTACTCTGGGATGCAGACCATCAGGCCCTGGGGATTTATCAGCCTTCAGTCCCATCAGTCTACCCAAAACCATTTCCTGCCTAATGTGGATTTCCTTCAGTTCCTCCATCACCCTAGGTTCTCCGGCCCCTAGAACATTTGGGAGATTGTGTGTATCTTCCTCAGTGAAGACAGATCCAAAGTAACGGTTTAACTCGTCTGCCATTTCTTTGTTCCCCATAATAAATTCCCCTGCTTCTGTCTTCAAGGGACCCACATTTGCCTTGACTATTTCTTTCCTCTTCACATACCTAAAAAAACTTTTGCTATCCTCCTTTATATTATTGGCTAGTTTACCCTCGTACCTCATCTTTTCTCCCCGTATTGCCTTTTTAGTTAACTTTTGTTGCTCTTTAAAAGAGTCCCAATCCTCTGTCTTCCCACTCTTCTTTGCTATGTTATACTTCCTCTCCTTAATTTTTATGCTGTCCCTGACTTCCCTTGTCAGCCACAGGTGTCTCTTACTCCCCTTAGAGTCTTTCCACCTCTTTGGAATAAATTGATCCTGCAACCTCTGCATTATTCCCAGGAATACCTGCCATTGCTGTTCTACCGTCTTCCCTGCTAGGGCCTCCTTCCAGTCAATTTTGGCCAGCTCCTGCCTCATGCCTCTGTAATCCCCTTTGCTATACTGTAATACCGACACTTCCGATTTTCCCTTCTGCCTTTCCATTTGCAGAGTAAAACTTATCATGTTGTGATCACTGCCTCCTAATGGCTCTTTTACCTCTAGTCCCCTTATCAGATCAGGATCATTACACAACACTAAATCCAGAATTGCCTTCTCCCTGGTAGGCTCCAGTACAAGCTGTTCTAAGAATCCATCTCGAAGGCACTCTACAAACTCTCTTTCCTGGGGTCCATTTCCAACCTGATTTTCCCAGGCTACCTGCATGTTGAAATCTCCCATAACCACCGTAGCATTACATTTTTGACCCGCCAATTTTATCTCCTGATTCAACTTGCACCCTATGTCGAGGCTACTGTTTGGGGGCCTATAGATAACTCCCATTAGGGTCTTTTTACCCTTACAATTTCTCATTTCTATCCATACTGATTCAACATCTCCTGATTCTATGTCACCCCTTGCAAGGGAATGAATATCATTCCTTACCATCAGAGCAACCCCACCCCTTCTGCCCACCTGTCTGTCTTTTCTATACGTTGTGTACCCCTGAATATTCAGTTCCCAGCCCTGGTCCTCTTGTAGCCATGTCTCAGTGATCCCTACAACATCATACTTGCCCATGACTAACTGAGCCTCAAGCTCATCCACTTTATTTTTTATACTACGCGCATTTAAGTACAACACTTTAACTTCTGTATTTACCTCCCCTCTCACATCGTTCACAATTGGCCCTGCCCTTAATTTCTTTTCCCCTCTAGAACTTCTGTTCCCATTCTTCCGAGAGTCTTTTGCAATATCTCCTGTATTCCCTTTTACCTCATCTTCATATTCACAATTTGTTAACCCCTCCCCCCCACTACTTAGTTTAAAGCCACAGGTGTCACACTAGCAAACCTGCCTGCCAGAATGTTTGTCCCCCTGCTGTTAAGATGCAACCCGTCCCTTTTGTACAAGTCACCCCTAGCCCAGAAGAGATCCCAGTGGTCCAGAAATCTAAATCCCTGCTCTCTGCACCAGTCCCTCAGCCATAAATTCATACCCTCTATCTCTCTGTTCCTGGCCTCACCAGCACGAGGTACCGGTAGCAGTCCAGAGATAACCACCTTCGACGTCCTACTTCTCAGTGTTTTTCCCAACTCTCTAAACTCCCGCTGTAGCACCTCCTTCCTCTTCCGCCCGACGTCATTCGTGCCCACGTGCACAACGACTTCAGGTTGATCGCCTTCCCTCACTAGGATTTTCTGAAGCCGGTCTGTGATGTGTTGAACCGTGGCACCAGGGAGGCAACAGACCATCCTCGAGTCCCTCCTGCATCCTCAAGTCCCTCTTGCTTATATCACCAATTAAATTGCCTGATTGTCCAATACCCTAATGCCTCAGGATTGCCAGATAAGTAATTTTAACATCGAGGTCTACCCCTCACAAATAGTTCTTTGTTACCTCTCGGGCAGTGAATCATCAAGTGTGGATTTGTGAGGATCACCAATGTATTTGTTTCCTCCACATCAGTTGGACGATGGTATCGTACATGCACTGGGACTAAGCCAGTAAAATACCCAGGGTTGCTGGTGTTGGGATTGAGGTAGATGATAACCATGTGTGCAGTTGATAAATATTCTGGAGCTTCAATGTCGATCCTCTTCTGAACAAATATCTGCACAGCAATCACAAACGTTAAAAACCACCATTGGTTATGGGTACAATCAATAGCTAATCTTGTTGCTTAACATCTAACTTAACCGCTGTTAAAGCTAGGTTTACTGACGGTTCTCATAAGCGGAATCCTTATGTAACTTATTGAGTATTTTGTACTTAGAAACAGTTCTCCTGCTCAGAAGAAGATGATCAGGTGGTAATTTGCAGTCCAGCATCAATCATATTCCAATGGGGCCAGACTAGAACATTTCAATCTGATTTAGCACATGCGTGTCATTACTATGTCACCACCAAAACATAGCTTCAGATCAATGGTAAACCTCAATAAATATCAGCCACGAAATTGAGTGGCAAATGGTCCAAATAAATTCAAAGTTTCCTCGAGAACCCAACATTAAAATATGAAAACTTTGTATGACTGCTCTTATTGAAATTGTATTTGAAATACATTCTTGGTGGTACCTCATTTTTATGTTTTCAACATTAGGTCTGGAAATAATTGATGTGATTGCGAAAGACATATTATACAACAGAAGCTGAAGTTGATCTTGCCCAATGGTAAAATTGCAGTTTTGTTCTGTCCACTGCAGTGTTGCACTTAACAATTAATTATGTTGTTAACATTCTTAAAACATATGCCACTCCCTCGCCATTATACTTTATACTCTCTTAAGGGCAATGTATATAAAACTAACTAAGGGGTCACAATACTCATATTTATGTTCTCAGAACTGATAGATTAAAGATTAAATTTCTCATACCTTTGCATTATGTTCACGTAGTGACGCTAGCTCATATGGATCTACATAAAGCCCTCGGGGTAACTGCTCCTGGATCATAATGCAGCAGTCAGGGTGGGCACCATCACCAAGCCTAACGTCTATCACTAGCTCTCTATAAAATAGGAAACCAGTTCATTACAATGAAATTATTCATCAACACATGTCCCAAATTAAACATGAGAACAGGGCATGAAACATTATTTTGTTATGTTCCATTCCTTGCCTTGCAATTCTTTGACCCAGTGGATATAAAGATATCGTGAAATACTAAGTCATGCAAATCACGTGGCTGTGGGGGAGACAGAGAGAACAGAAAATGTCACAGTGGTACTCATTATTAATCAAGTCTCTTACATGTAGCCTACACAACCACATGAAAGCTAGTTATATCAGGATGGCTTTTGGACTGAGGAGCTCATTACTGACATACTCTTTCCTACAAGATTTTACTGGCTCTTTATCTACTGCTTAAAAGATATCATGGATCCAACGCCAAGTTCATTTTAGTCTTAATTACAAGTTCTACAAACTTAAAGATATAAGTGCAGAACCCACTGCTAGATTTATATAATGTCTTTCAAGATTTCAGGAGCTCCTAAGGGGTAGTTCAGTGGCACACAGCTCTCGCGACCTGGGTTTGATCCTGGCCTCTGTTGCCTTCTGTGGGGAGTTTATGCACTTGGCCTTTGTTATCTACTGATTTGCAGTCTGCTACTGGTGAGGTCTTGCCTGTACCCCATCATATTTTTTGAAAACAAATGTATCCATATGCACATGTATTTTGAGGGACTAGTCATGGTATGCTCAAATGTGTTGATCATTTCCTAGACCACTTGTTTCAAGTGGCTTCCTGATTTACATTGTTTTAATAGAGAGGAACACCTTGTAACTTCAAAACTAACTGGTGCTTGTAACCTTCAATGGAAATAGTTTGTTTAATATAATTTCCTTCCACGTATTTAAACATTTTAATAGGTTTATTAATGAGCGTTAATAATTTTAGAATATATTTGTCTTTTTCTTGGTGATGGTGGGGCGCGGGGAGAAATTGGACACAAGGGAAAAAGGCTCAGTGGTATCCATGTTGTTATAATCCACAACATGCCTTATCTCTTGTAGATAACAAGAAATGTGTATATGTTTGTATGTTCTTCATTTGTGTTTCCTCTCAGGTAATCTAGTTTCTTCCAAATATGTGTTGGTTGATAAGTTACTAGCCAATGAAAATCAATAAAACTTGAATATTTTTTACTTGTGTCCAATAACCATTGAAATTCATTCCACACACTAATCCCTGCTGTTTCAACCAAACACATCTAATTCAATACCAAATTGTAAAACTCATACGAGCTTACTCCATTGAGTAATTTATTTATATCCATCCATATAGTTTTTGGTCTTGAAATTATGTTGGATTACCCAAAGTTTTTTTAATTTTACAATTTTACTTAAAACATAGAATGCAAATACACATTAGCTGTGTGGCAAGGACATTAAAAAATATCTATATTGTTACAATCCATACCGATGAAACCCACTCTTGACAATACTTCTGTTCAGACTCACTGATTGTAGCCAGGATTTAGAGGTCAAGTGATTTCCACCTGCAGAAACAACAGTATATTCAGGATATTACAGCACAACAAGAATCCATTCGGAGCTTCAGTCAGTATTCAACACATGTAATTCAACAAGAAATAAATTTCAAATTTAACATATTCCAAACACACGATTTCACAGTTTCTGGAAGTTTCCGATCTACAATCCCTTCTCCCGGTACCCACAATAGTACTACTAAATTTTAAACACACTTCAATAATCCTAGATCTCCAGGAAAAGCATACCATATATATAGAGCAAACAACAGAATGGTGGCAGGGAAACCATTAAAAGGCAATTAAAGTTCTAAAAGTAGGCTTTATAAAGGGGAGCAAAATGTTACACATTCTATAGTGTTTTTCACAATTTCAGATATCCCAAATTGTTTTGCAACCAATTAACAACTTGAAAATCAGCTATGGCTCAATTTATGACAGGCTTGTTTCTGAAACTGAAAACTATTGTCCACAAATGAAACACAAGATACTTGGCTGACACTCCAGTGAAGGAATACTGCACTGGATGGAGGTATCATCTTTTGGAAGAGGCATTAAATGATGTCCTTCAACTTCTGGGTGTGTGTCAAGACTCTCTTGTCAGGAACAGTGTGAATATTTACTCACAATCTATCAACCTTTGCCTGACTGTTGACCATGTTCTGCTATACTTTCAGGTCTTGCTTCATTTTCTAAGTAACCAAAGCAGCCTAAGATGGCTAAGAGCCTAGGACATTGTCCTGAGGACACCTTTCAAGAACTATAGCCATCTTCCTTGAGTGATGTGTGGCTTCAGTCAGTAGAGTATACCTTTATTTTCACTAACTACAGTTTTGCCAAGGTTCAAATGCTGAAAAATTCTGCCTTGATGTCAAGGACCGTCACGCTCAACTCTTCAGCTCTGTGCTGTCTATATCAAGGCTGTGATAATGAATCGATTTTATGAGTGAAACCAGAAGTGACAAGGTTATTGATGAATAAATGCAGCTTGATGTCACTGCTTTTGGCATATTGCTGCCAAAAGATTGTTCTAAATTTTTGAAGATAAGAACAATACCACATTTCTCCTTCACAAAATAGTTCTTTGGACTTCCCTGCAGTCATCCTCACTAATGATTATCACTGAAACAAAACCCAAATATTTCCAATTGTGACAATCTACTGGTGTCAGCACTTAAAAATAAAAACCGTTGGCCCCATCTTAACTTTGTGGCTATTAGTCCAAAAGTAACAAAGGTCTAGACTGGATGTGATATTTCACCAATAAAAATGATAATGCAGAGGCAAAGTGCAGCAACATTTATGGTGGTGGAAATATGCAGATTTAATGTAGTGTAGAGAGATTGTCCAAGGCTCAACCATATCAAAAAATAAGTGACAACAGATTGCGAACAATCAAGTGTTTCAAATATTTAAAGGTTAACAATAGAAAGCGTGATCTGCCAACAGTCGCTGGTGTGAACTAAAGGTAAAGGCTTTGATTCCTAACAACTTATTTGGAAGCAATTTCTGCTTTTCCAGATATCAAACAATGTGCCAATTTAGAGTCAATGAAGGGGTCAAAATATGAAAGCAGTGGCTTAGAGCTCTGTATCTATGCACATGCAGAAACTGACACTGTGCTTTGCTAAGGAGCAGGACATAGATAAGAAATCGTAGAGGGATAAAGGTAACTCTCAGCATTGAAGCCACACAATATCTAACCCTTGTCATTTTGCAATTATATCAGATACAGTAAAAAAAGAGCTGACTTGCAGTACCTTTTCCAAAGGCGGCCTTCATGTAAAGAAAATGTTCATAGTGGCAACTAAATTGATAACAAAAGGAGAGTTTTAAAATAGTTGGGAAAAGTACTAAGGAGATAAGAGTTTTTCATGTGATGCGAATTAAGATCTGGAAGGCAGACTGGAAAGATGGTGGAACCAGGTTCAGCACTAACTTTCAAAATAAATGTATTTATTGCATACAACAAGGGAACAGGATAATGGCTCTTAGAAAATAAGTGCAATAATGTTATGCTTTTCATGATCTCATGATATCCTAAATTTTTGACAACCAATGAAATACCTTTGAAGTGCCGCAATTGCAACAAAGCTATTTCCTCACTGCAGATAGACACAAAAAGCTGGAGCAAATCTGCGGGACCTCACTGCATTTCCACACTGCAAGCAGGTTCTTATAGAACACAGAAAACTACAGCAGCTCAACTACAGGCCCTTTGGCTTACAATGTCTGTGCCAAACATGATGCAAAGACCAACGCTTATCTATCTGTACATAATCCAAAATCCTCCATTTCCCCCTACATATTCATAAGCCTATCCAAAAGTCTCTTGTATCACGTATGCCTGTACCACCAACCCAGTAGAATGTTCCACTTAGCCTTGGCTTCGCTCAAACAACTGTCTGTGGCAATGAATTCCACATATTCACCACCGTCTGCAAATTTCTCATCTCTTTTCTAAAGGTACATCCTTTTATTCTGAGGCGGTGCCCTCTGGTCTTAGATTATCCCACTGGTGGAAACATCCTCTCCACATCCACTCTATCCAGGTCTTTCACTGATTGCTAGGTCTCAATGAGATTTCCCCCCCCCCCCCCCCCCCCATCCCCGGGATCATTCACGTAAACGTCCTCTGGATCCTCTCCAAAGTCAGCACATCCCTCATCAGATATGGGGCCCCAAACTGCTCACAATACCCCAAATGCGGTCTGACCACTGAGGAAGATACACACAATCTCCCAAATGTTTTAGGGGCCGGAGAACCTAGGGTAATGGAGGAACTGAAGGAAATCCACATTAGGCAGGAAATGGTTTTGGGTAGACTGATGGGACTGAAGGCTGATAAATCCCCAGGGCCTGATGGTCTGCATCCCAGGGTACTTAAGGAGGTGGCTCTAGAAATAGTGGAAGCATTGGAGATCATTTTTCAATGTTCTATAGATTCAGGATCAGTTCCTGTGGATTGGAGGATAGCAAATGTTATCCCACTTTTTAAGAAAGGAGGGAGAGAGAAAACGGGTAATTATAGACCAGTTAGTCTGACATCAGTGGTGGGGAAGATGCTGGAGTCAATTATAAAAGACGAAATTGCTGAGCATTTGGATAGCAGTAACAGGAACATTCCGAGTCAGCATGGATTTACGAAGGGGAAATCATGCTTGACAAATCTACTGGAATTTTTTGAGGATGTAACTAGGAAAATTGACAGGGGAGAGTCAGTGGATGTGGTGTACCTCGACTTTCAGAAAGCCTTCGACAAGGTCCCACATAGGAGATTAGTGGGCAAAATTAGAGCACATGGTATTGGGGGTAGGTTACTGACATGGATAGAAAATTGGTTGACAGACAGAAAGCAAAGAGTGGGGATAAATGGGTCCCTTTCGGAATGGCAGGCAGTGGCCAGTTGGGTACCGCAAGGTTCGGTGCTGGGACCCCAGCTATTTACGATATACATTAATGATTTAAATGAAGGGATTAAAAGTACCATTAGCAAATTTGCAGATGATACTAAGTTGGGGGGTAGTGTGAATTGTGAGGAAGATGCAATAAGGCTGCAGGGTGACTTGGACAGGTTGTGTGAGTGGGCGGATACATGGCAGATGCAGTTTAATGTAGATAAGTGTGAGGTTATTCACTTTGGAAGTAAGAATAGAAAGGCAGATTATTATCTGAATGGTGTCAAGTTAGGAAGAGGGGATGTTCAACGAGATCTGGGTGTCCTAGTGCATCAGTCACTGAAAGGAAGCATGCAGGTACAGCAGGCAGTGAAGAAAGCCAATGGAATGTTGGCCTTCATAACAAGAGGAGTTGAGTATAGGAGCAAAGAGGTCCTTCTACAGTTGTACCGGGCCCTGGTGAGACCGCACCTGGAGTACTGTGTGCAGTTTTCGTCTCCAAATTTGAGGAAGGATATTCTTGCTATTGAGGGCGTGCAGCGTAGGTTCACTAGGTTAATTCCCGGAATGGCGGGACTGTCGTATGTTGAAAGGCTGGAGCAATTAGGCTTGTATACACTGGAATTTAGAAGGATGAGGGGGGATCTTATTGAAACATATAAGATAATTAGGGGATTGGACACATTAGAGGCAGGAAACATGTTCCCAATGTTGGGGGAGTCCAGAACAAGGGGCCACAGTTTAAGAATAAGGGGTAGGCCATTTAGAACGGAGATGAGGAAGAACTTTTTCAGTCAGAGAGTGGTGAATGTGTGGAATTCTCTGCCTCAGAAGGCAGTGGAGGCCAGTTCGTTGGATGCTTTCAAGAGAGAGCTGGATAGAGCTCTTAAGGATAGCGGAGTGAGGGGGTATGGGGAGAAGGCAGGAACGGGGTACTGATTGAGAGTGATCAGCCATGATCGCATTGAATGGCGGTGCTAGCTCGAAGGGCTGAATGGCCTACTCCTGCACCTATTGTCTATTGACCAGGGCCTTGTAAAGCCTCAGCATTACATCCCTACTTTTATATTCTAGTCCTCCCGAAATGAATGCTAACATTTCATTTGCGTTTCTTACTCCCGATTCAACCTGCAAATTAACCTATGTAGGAAAAAAACTGCAGATGCTGGTTTAAATCGAAGGTAGACGCAAAATGCTGGAGTAACTCAGCGGGTCAGGCAGCATCTCGGGAGAGAAGGAATGGGTGACGTTTCGGGTCGAGACCCTTCTCCATTCAATACATTAATGGGAGAGACCCATTCCTTCTGTCCCGAGATGCTGCCTGACCCGCTGAGTTACTCCTGCAAATTTGTCTACCTGCAAATTAACCTTTTGGGAGTCCTACACCAGCACTTCCAAGTCCATTTACACCTCCAATTTCACCATCCAACCCAACCCCTGCCACTCCACGTTATTAAATGAACTGCTGAAGAAAGCACAAATCATAATAGTTTAACGGTCTCTTGATCTGGGAATTGTGCTACGAGACTGGAAATTGGTAGATATCTCTTACGCCTGGGTAGTGGGAAAGCATCCACAAATCAACATCATTTCAGATGAAGCTACCAAAACATCTCTCCTCAGCGGCCTTACAACACGAGTATTATTTAAAATGTAGATGCCCAGCATTTAATATACACGAGCAGGACAACAGGCCGACCACACAATATTGAAGGCGCAGCAAGTTAATCAGCTCACCCCACTGACAGATTCACTGGGTGATCGGCAAGCTTGAACTCCAATTACAAGGACGATGAAGAGAGACACAAAATGCTGGAGTAACTCAGCGGGACAGGCAGCATCTCTGGAGAGAAGGAACGGGTCGAGATTCTGCTTCAGACCCGTAATGTCACCCATTCCTTCTATCCAGAGATGCTGTCTGTCCCGCTGTGAGTTACTCCAGCATTTTGTTGTCTACCTTCGGTGTAATCCGTCATCTGCAGTTCCTTCCTACACAAACAACGAATGCAGGGGGATCGCGAGAACAGATTTCATTACAGGCCGAGCCCCCTCCATCAGCCAGGGCGAGAACCTTCTCACGTCCTTACCCTGAGGCTGAGCAACACCCATGCAGATACATGCGACCAACAGCAGCAGCAACGCCGCCGCCCCCCGCACATCCATCGCATCGCATCGCATCGCCCGCCTCAGCAGAGGGCCTGCACGCGCAGCCGGCCTGATCTTTGCCTGAGAGCATTTCAATCAAATCATTTTCAATTAATTTCTAATTCATTTCTAGAAGGCGAAGCCATGATTATGTCAATTATTTTTTTTGGCCGACTTAATGGTTTGTGAAAGTAGACGTACTGCGATCTTCGAATGTTTCATTTCTTCAGGCACCTTGTCTCAGAAAGATCCCAGAAAGGCCTGGTTGCCAAGGAAACGAGGCCCAGTTTCGTCTACCCGAGGTTTGTATTTTCACCAATTGCACCTTGCATTGAATGCTGCTGTTTAACGATTATTTAATGTAAGAAGTGACGATTAGAGAATTTGCTAGTTCTTTGTTAATATTGGTAACAATTTATAGCAACCAATAGCAGTGATATGTGGTGAACAACAGTAAGAGCTAAATCAGCAATTCATGGTGAGAGACGTGTGTGTAATGTGTGGAGTACTTTTGGGACAAAATCATAAAATGTATATTTAATATCTTTTGGTTTTGTTGTTCGTAAATGCAATATATCGGCTGTTATTAAATATTCAAGAGAATAATAATTCGTGTTATGATTAATAGTAATTAGTAACCAAAAGCAGTAAAATCTGAAGAAAGGTCTCGACCCGAAACGTCACCTGTTCCTTCTCTCCGGAGATGCTACCTGTCCCGCTGAGTTACTCCAACATTTTGTGTCTATCTTCAGTAGGAAAATAGTCTCCGTAAAAAGGCTTCATGTATTCAACCCCTCAAAGGCCGCATCTTTTCTAGGCTGTGCTAATGCTATGGAGCCATTTCTGGCCCTTTAAAAGTCTAATTTAATCTCTCATTGGGATCTATGCTGTCAACTGTCTGGGTCCTGGGGTTTGGAATTCCATCAAATACTCCTTTTTCTCTGAAACATGCTTTTAAACTTTTCCATTATTCCATAATAATATTTTGCATGTGTTTCTTTGAACATTTGGTAAATCTCACTCCAAGCTCTTATTACTGGCTGAGACCAATTGTTCTTTCTCCAGTGTTTTGCTCTGGGATGTTGGTCTTCAGATCTTTGCATCTCATTCTGGATGACGTTACTTTGTTTCCATAAATTTAACACATCCTTGTCTTGTTACTTTGTGGTTTTCATTGTCCTGGAGTTTAAAGTTTTTTGCAAAAGCACAAAAGAGCTTCTTGAATTCTGAATTGTATTAGAACTCAAAGATAATTTCTCCTTTTCTGGTGATTTATTTTAAATGTAATTTTCTTTTGCTCAGAATGCTGAGAAGGAACAAATGTATTGATCATGTTGATCTTGCATAATATTGGTCTATTCAAAAGATCAAAAGCTCAGATAAAGTGTTTTTGAGCCAAATCTGAAGCGGTGGTTGGGGTTATTAGGCTGCATGGAAATATTTTTTTACTGGCTGCAGCACACCAGATTTGTAAACATAGTACACTGTATACACCATAATGAACAACAATAAACTAAGTTCTGTATGGATATAAAAAAACAAACAACCAATAATAGTGCAAAGATAAAAACAATGACCAAGTCTATGTAGTTTGGAGATTATTTGGAGATTGTTTTAATAGGTTGATGGTTGTTGGAAAAAAGCTGCTCCTGAACCTGGACGTTACAGTTTTCAAACTCCTATACCTTCTTCGCAATGGCATTAGTGAAATAAGAGTGTGGACATTGTGGTGTAGGTCTCTAATGATGCTGGCTGCCTTTTTGAGGAAGCGATTCCTGTAGATTCCTTTGATGGTGGGGAGGGCAATACCCATGATGGACCCAGTCCACTACATTTTGCAATCTTCTTTGTTCCTGGGCGTGCCGAACCAGGCCGTGATATAACCAGTCAATCTGCTCTCTACTGTACACCTATAGAAGTTCAAGAGAGTATTCGTTAACATACCAAATCTCCTCAGTCGTCTAAGGAAGTAGATAAGCTTTCTTTATGATTACATCGATGTTCTAGGTCCAGGACACATCTTCAGAAATATGCATGCCCAGGAATTTAAAGTTTTTAAATTAAGCCAAGTTTGTTGATCCTCAGCCTTCAACTTTGAAAATCAACAATCAGTTCCTTGGTTTTACTGACATTGAGATTGAGAGCAAGGTTGTTGTTTTGGCACCATTTGGTCAGTCGATCGATCTCTATCCTATACTCTTGACTCATCATTATCCATAGTTTGTCCAACAACAGTGGTGTCGTCGGCAGATTTGAAGGTGGAAATTTATCTGGCTACAGTCATGGGTCTAGAGTAAGTAGAGCAGGGGGCTGAGCACACAGCCTTGAGGTGCTTCATTGCTGATCATTATTGAGATGTGTGTTGCTGCCAATTCATATTGATTGTGTTCTGTTGATGAGGGTCCCGTTACAGAGGAATGGGCAGAGACCCAGTTCTGTGAGCTTGGTAACCAACTTGGAGGGGATGATGGTGGAACGCTGAGCTGTAGTTTATGAAGAACAGCCTGATAAATGTGTTTTTATTGTCCAAGTGGTCCAGTACTGCGAGATTGTATCCTCTGTTGACATGTTGTGGCGGTAGGTAAATTATAATGGGTCCATGTTCTTGTCGAAGTTGATATGCACCATAAGCAACCTCTCAAAACAGTTCACCATGGACATAAGTGCCACTGGTCGGTAGTCATTGTGGCATGTTACCTTACTCTTATTAACTTTATCTAAAAATACGCAGGAGGAAAACAGGTCACAGAAGTGCCTGAGATTTTAAATTTATTTTTCTGTTGACTCTCTGATTGGTTCCTGTCTTTCCAAGTGAAAATTTAACCACTCAGAATCTTTTCCACACTTTTCCCTACCACTGATGTTAGGCTAATAAGTCTGTGTTATCAGGCTTTTCCCTGATGGCTTTCTTGAAAATGGAGACCATGTTTGCTAACTCCAGTTATCTGGTAGCTCGCTTGTATCTAGGAGGATTTAAAAGTTTCAGCCGGAGCCTCAGCAACTTCTTTCCTTACTTCCCGCAGCAGCCAGGGATAAATGCCATCCCGCTCTGGTTATTTATTCACCTTCAGGCCTATCAAGACAGCAAGTACCTCCTCTTTATTTATTGTGAACTGCACGAGACTTTCACCTACCTCTCCACGGAGTTCTACAAATAGACTGTTTCCTTTGTGAATAGTATTCATTTAGGACCCCATCTATACCTTCAGGATCACGAACAGATTGTCTCAGTTGTCCCTAATGAGCCCTGGATTTTCTCTGATTTATTTTATTTTCCTCAACATACTTGAAGAATGCCTTTAGATTTACCTTGGTCCTGTTTTCCAGTCATTTCTTGTGACTCCTCTTTGCCTTCCCGATTTCCTATTAAGTGTCTCTCTATACTTTTAGACTTGTGACAGGCCTCCTCTATCTTTAGACTTTAGAGATACTGCGCGGAATCAGACCTTTTAGTCCACCAAGTCCGTGACGACCAGTGATCACCCCGTACCCTAGCACTACACACTAGGGACAGTATACAATTTTCCCAAAGCCAATTAACCTACAAACCTGTAACTCTTTGGAGTGTGGGAGGAAATCGGAACACCCGGAGAAAACCACATGGGCATGGAGAACGTACAAACTCCATATAGACAGCACGCGTAGTCAGGATTGAAACTGAGACTGGTGCTGTAAGGCAGCAATTCTACCACTGCGTCACTGTCATTGGTGTTTTTTTCAGTTATTTGTTTCCCTTTCTCTCTTTATTCACATTGATATCCATGGTTCTCTGTACTTGTTATCCCTCCCTTGTCTGAAGGGTCTCGACCCGAAACGTCACCCATTCCTTCTCTCCAGCATTTTGTGTCTACCCCTCCCTTTTACCCTTGCAGAAACATTTAGACTTTGAACTCTTTACTATTTCTACTTTGCTTGCTTCCCACTATAGATGATATAGATATAGACATGCATGCAAGTAGATGCTCCCATTCTACCTTTGCCAGGTCCTCCCTTATGTTAATGAAATTGGCCTTACCTCAATTTAAAGCCTTGATTTTTGGTCCATTCCTTCTTTAAGTATATGAAGTAATGGTCACTATCTCCAAAATGTTTTTTTACTGACAGTTCCTCCACTTCCTTCATTTGACCACCTACATACCCCAATATAAAGTCCACTTTATGGCACAAATGGTCTAGCACCAGAGGCCTGTGAGGGTGGTGGAAAAAGAGTTAAGAGATCCAACATAGAACAGTACTGCACAGGAACAGTCCTTCGGCTCACAATGTCTATGCTGAACATGAAAAGATCAACTCACATCTGCCTGTGCATAATCCATGCTCCTTCATTCCCTGCATATCCATATGCCTATCTAAAGGTCTGATAAATGTAATTATCGTATCTGCCTCCACCGTCACTCCTGGCACCCACCAAGCGCAAAAGGGGAAAAAAAGTGCCTCGCACATCTCCTTTAAACTTTGCCCCTCTCACCTTAAAACTATGCCCTCTATGATTTGATTTTTCCATCCTGGGAAATGATTCTAACTGCTTATGCCTCTCATAATTTTATATACTTCTAACAGGTCTCCCTGGCACCTCCACCATTCCAGAGAAAATCCAAGTCTGTCCAACCTCTCCTTGTAACTAGTACCTCCTAATCAAGGTATCATTCTGGTAAACCTCCTCTGCACCCTTTCCAAAACTTCCAGTACTTCCTTTAATGGGGCGACCAGAACTGCACAATACTTCAAATGCAGCCTAACCAAAGGCCTTTAAAGTTGCACCATGACTTCTTGACTTTTATACTCAATGTCTTGACCAATGAAAGCAAGCATTCTTTACCATTCTACTTGTGTTACCATTTTCAGGGAGTTATGGTCTTAAACCCCAAGAGCTCTCTGTACATCAAAGCTGTCATGGGTCCTGCCATGAATTGTGTGTTTTCCCTTCGCATTTGAACTCCAAAATGCAACACCTCACATTTGCTCAAACTCCATCTGCCATATCTCCACCCATTTCTGTAGCTGATCAATATCCTACTGTATACTTTGGCAGTCTTTCTCACGGTTCTCAACCCCAGCAATCTTGGTGTCATCTGAAAACTTACTAACTAACCTATCTATGTTTACATCCAAGTTATTTATATGTATCCCAAACAGCAGCAGTCCCAGAACAGATCCCTGCCGGACTCCATTGGTCATAGACATCCAGCCTGAATACTGTCCTTCCACCACAACGCTCAGTAAGCCAGTTTAGCTTCAATAAGACTAAAATTGTATGACAGATTCAGTTGGCAGCCAATGGTAATACCAATTTTTAATTGTGAAAAAAGTTTAAAAAATGGGAGGGAACATGGGAGAGGAATGAAACAGTGGAGGTTCAGTGATTGGACAGAATGATCTTCATTAGAAATTATAATTAATAGACAGTTGAAGTTATGTAATAGATTAATATACCATGTCAGCGACTGATTTTAGTTTAGTTTAGAAATACAGCACTGAAATAGGTTCTTCAGCCCAACGAGTCCACGTGACCTTCAGTCATCCATTCACACTAGTTCTATGTTATCCCATTTTCTCATCCACTCCTTACACACTGAGGGCAAGTTTTACAGGGGGCAATTTACCTACAAATCCCATGTCTTTGGGAGTGGGAGGAAACTAACGCAGTCATGGGGGAGAATGTGTAAATTTCACACAGGCAGCACCCGAGGTCAGGATCGAACGGATCAATGCCGCTGTGAGGCAGCAGCTCTACCAGCTGTGCCACTGTGCAACCCTAATGGTGAAGAATGGTGATTAATAAAATAAGTTATTAATTTTAGTCGTGACATTTGTGCTGCTGAAATATTGTAATTTGATTGTAACTGATAAGAATAAATATAATAATGATACACATCTTCTGACTTGCTCTTGCAGCCACAGTATTTATAACTGGTCCTCTTGAATCCTGATCAATGGTGACCCTCGGAATGTTCTTGGGTGTGACAGCGCCCTCTCCCTTGGATATCACTCTGATCCCTATCACTGGCTGACTGACTTGGAGAGGCCAACTTCCGATATTATTGGTAACATCTGGGGCCAATTAACTGATATTGGATGGCTACTTGAACCTTGTCAGCTTACTCCCTAGAAAACCCAGGCACTCTAGCCATAGAGGAGAAGGAAGAGAGAAGGAAGGGAGACGGAAGAGAGACGGAAGAGAGAAGGAAGAGAGACAAAGTGGGACACCTCCCTGTTAGCTGTGCTTCTCTGTTGGAGGAAGACTGAGCCACTACGACAATCTGAGACCACCAGCGCCACTGTGTGATCAAGACTGGATTGCCAAGGAGAAACCCTAGACACACAGCGCCTCTACTGAGGCTAACACTGAGTGGCTGGGGCAAGCCTGAGATGCCAGAACCTCTTCCTGACCACAGACAATGAGGGACCGTGCTCACACTCACACGGAGGCAAAGACTTGCCATCAGGATAATCCAGAGACGACCAGCACTGCCTCTCCAAGCCAAAAGCTGAGCCGCCAGGAAGAAACCTGAGACCGCCAGCTCCTCCTCTCGAGGCAAGGGTGCACTGCATGAAAAAGCCTAAGATCACCACGCCTCCTCCTTCGAAGACCAGGACAAGCTGCTGGGACAAGCCGGAGATCGCCAGGGTCATCACACATGTGCTCTGACGGCAAGGGAAGCGCAGAGCCCTCAATGCGTTCCTGGACCTTCTTATCACTGTAAATAAATATATATCACATGAACTCATCGTAGTGTCGGTGTGGTCATTGCCGAACCCAGCTTCATCCCCGATGCCACAGTGGGTATTAGATGATGGTAATGCCATTGAATGTCAAGGTTAGTGGTTGTACTGTCCTACTGGAGTTGTTCAATCAGGTCACTTGTAAAGGTCAATGATGATGTGGCTGTGAATAGTTAGGCTTAGGACAATGTCATGAGAGAAACTCACCAGAGTCTGCGTCTGGGATTGGTGAGTAGAGTAATGGTGACTTTTCCACTTTGTAGCACTATTGACTTCACTTTCTGCACTTTGCTAATAATAAGAGCAGACTCACTGGATGGTAAATAATTGGATTAGATTTGTCCTTTTTGTAGATATATGCTTGGGCAATTTTCCACATTGTCAGGTATAAGCCAGTATTCAAACTGTTGGAACCGCTAGGCTAGAAGTACAGTTAGTTCTGGTGTGCAAGTCTGCTGTAAAACACTGGAAACCTGCAGACTATGCTTTACCCAAATCTCTCAGTCATTCCTTAACATCACTGGGAATGAACTGATTTCGTCCATCTCTGAAGCTGAGTATTTCTTGGTCAGCACACTTCAGGAAGTTACTTTCCTGCAGCTCAAGTGTGCAGGAAGAGAGGAAATAGATGTTGACCAGACGGTCTATAAAGAACGGACATGTGGATCAGGAAATCCCATTATTAAATCTTGGAGACATCAGAGACTGCAGTGCTGGAGGAACTCTGGCAGTTCTGCAGTATCTGTGGAGAAAAATGTGTCAACGTTTCGTGTGGAGACCCTTCCTCCGGAAATTTTGTTTCAAACATTATTGGAAGAGAGGTTACCCTGGAGATTGCATCTGGCCTTAAGGACATCGTTAATGAGTAACTGCTGTGCAGGGAAGAGAAAGGTTACGAGAAGAACAGCTACAGGGATTCTTTAGTCAGTGGAGCAGACCATGCAATCAGAATGTTAAGTAGCCTCCCTGATGCCAAGTTAATTGAGCAGCTGCAGAACATTCCAGAAAGGGAAAGTGAGCAGCCAAATACTGTAGTTGATATCAGTATCAATAGATTTGTTAGAAAAAAGGGTGAGATCCTGAAAGCAGATTTTAAGAAATTGGAGATTCAGAAGTTGGACTTGCAAAGGTGGTATTCCCAGGTTTATTCTGTGTCATTGGGTATAGAAATGGGAGGATCGATAAGCATGGTAGGAGAGATGTGGGAGGGAGGACTTCAGATTCCTGGGATATTGAAAACATGATAGAGCGGACCGACTGCTTATGGAAACATTGATTTATGCTGTGGGCAAAGGAAGTTGGAATAAAACATGAGAGATGTAAATAAGCACAGACTGAGAACATTTAAGATGAGTGTGCATATAAGTAAATGCAAGGAGCAAATTAAACATGGCTGATGAGCTGCAGTTGGAATCATAGAGCACGGAAACAGGCCCTTCAACTCAACTCATCTATGCCATCCAAGATGCCCCATCTAAGCTAGTCCCATTTGACTGCATTTGGCCCAAACTCCTCGTAACTTTTCTTATCCATGTACCAGTCCCAAGTATCTTTTAAAAGCTGTTATAGTACCTGCCTCAACTACCTCTTCTGGCAGCTCGTTCTTTATACTGTGTGAAAAAATTGCCTCTCCAAGTGGCTATTAAGTCGTAGTATATGCGCGTAGTATAAAAAATAAAGTGGATGAGCTTGAGGCTCAGTTAGTCATGGGCAAGTATGATGTTGTAGGGATCACTGAGACATGGCTACAAGAGGACCAAGGCTGGGAACTGAATATTCAGGGGTACACAACGTATAGAAAAGACAGACAGGTGGGCAGAGGGGGTGGGGTTGCTCTGCTGGTAAGGAATGATATTCATTCCCTTGCAAGGGGTGACATAGAATCAGATGTTGAATCAGTATGGATAGAAATGAGGAATTGTAAGGGTAAAAAGACCCTAATGGGAGTTATCTATAGGCCCCCAAACAGTAGCCTCGACATAGGGTGCAAGTTGAATCAGGAGATAAAATTGGCGTGTCACAAATGTAATGCTACGGTGGTTATGGGAGATTTCAACATGCAGGTAGACTGGGAAAATCAGGTTGGAAATGGACCCCAGGAAAGAGAGTTTGTAGAGTGCCTTCGAGATGGATTCTTAGAACAGCTTGTACTGGAGCCTACCAGGGAGAAGGCAATTCTGGATTTAGTGTTGTGTAATGATCCTGATCTGATAAGGGGACTAGAGGTAAAAGATCCATTAGGAGGCAGTGATCACAACATGATAAGTTTTACTCTGCAAATGGAAAGGCAGAAGGGAAAATCGGAAGTGTCAGTATTGCAGTATAGCAAAGGGGATTACAGAGGCATGAGGCAGGAGCTGGCCAAAATTGACTGGAAGGGGGCCCTAGCAGGGAAGACGGTAGAACAACAATGGCAGGTATTCCTGGGAATAATGCAGAGGTTGCAGGATCAATTTATCCCAAAGAGGCGGAAAGACTAAGGGGAGTAAGAGACACCTGTGGCTGACAAGGGAAGTCAAGGACAGCATAAAAATTAAGGAGAGGAAGTATAACATAGCAAAGAGAAGTGGGAAGACAGAGGATTGGGACTCTTTTAAAGAGCAACAAAAGTTAACTAAAAAGGCAATACGGGGAGAAAAGATGAGGTACGAGGGTAAACTAGCCAATAATATAAAGGAGGATAGCAAAAGTTTTTTTAGGTACGTGAAGAGGAAAAAAATAGTCAAGGCAAATGTAGGTCCCTTGAAGACAGAAGCAGGGGAATTTATTATGGGGAACAAAGAAATGGCAGACGAGTTAAATTGTTACTTTGGATCTGTCTTTACTGAGGAAGATACACACAATCTCCCAAATGTTCTAGGGGCCGGAGAACCTAGGGTGATGGAGGAACTGAAGGAAATCCACATTAGGCAGGAAATGGTTTTGGGTAGACTGATGGGACTGAAGGCTGATAAATCCCCAGGGCCTGATGGTCTGCATCCCAGGGTACTTAAGGAGGTGGCTCTAGAAATAGTGGAAGCATTGGAGATAATTTTTCAATGTTCTATAGATTCAGGATCAGTTCCTGTGGATTGGAGGATAGCAAATGTTATCCCACTTTTTAAGAAAGGAGGGAGAGAGAAAACGGGTAATTATAGACCAGTTAGTCTGACATCAGTGGTGGGGAAGATGCTGGAGTCAATTATAAAAGACGAAATTGCTGAGCATTTGGATAGCAGTAACAGGATCATTCCGAGTCAGCATGGATTTACGAAGGGGAAATCATGCTTGACAAATCTACTGGAATTTTTTGAGGATGTAACTAGGAAAATTGACAGGGGAGAGTCAGTGGATGTGGTGTACCTCGACTTTCAGAAAGCCTTCGACAAGGTCCCACATAGGAGATTAGTGGGCAAAATTAGAGCACATGGTATTGGGGGTAGGGTACTGACATGGATAGAAAATTGGTTGACAGACAGAAAGCAAAGAGTGGGGATAAATGGGTCCCTTTCAGAATGGCAGGCAGTGACCAGTGGGGTACCGCAAGGTTCGGTGCTGGGACCCCAGCTATTTACGATATACATTAATGACTTAGATGAAGGGATTAAAAGTACCATTAGCAAATTTGCAGATGATACTAAGCTGGGGGGTAATGTGAATTGTGTGGAAGATGCAATAAGGCTGCAGGGTGACTTGAACAGGTTGTGTGAGTGGGCGGACACATGGCAGATGCAGTTTAATGTAGATAAGTGTGAGGTTATTCACTTTGGAAGTAAGAATAGAAAGGCAGATTATTATCTGAATGGTGTCAAGTTAGGAAGAGGGGATGTTCAACGAGACCTGGGTGTCCTAGTGCATCAGTCACTGAAAGGAAGCATGCAGGTACAGCAGGCAGCGAAGAAAGCCAATGGAATGTTGGCCTTCATAACAAGAGGAGTTGAGTATAGGAGCAAAGAGGTCCTTCTACAGTTGTACCGGGTCCTGGTGAGACCGCACCTGGAGTACTGTGTGCAGTTTTGGTCTCCAAATTTGAGGAAGGATATTCTTGCTATTGAGGGCGTGCAGCGTAGGTTCACTAGGTTAATTCCCGGAATGGCGGGACTGTGTATGTTGAAAGGCTGGAGCAATTAGGCTTGTAAACACTGGAATTTAGAAGGATGAGGGGGGATCTTATCATATCATATCATATATATACAGCCGGAAACAGGCCTTTTCGGCCCTCCAAGTCCGTGCCGCCCAGTGATCCCCGCACATTAACACTATCCTACACCCACTAGGGACAATTTTTACATTTGCCCAGCCAATTAACCTACATACCTGTACGTCTTTGGAGTGTGGGAGGAAACCGAAGATCTCGGAGAAAACCCACGCAGGTCACGGGGAGAACGTACAAACTCCTTACAGTGCAGCACCCGTAGTCAGGATCGAACCTGAGTCTCCGGCGCTGCATTCGCTGTAAAGCAGCAACTCTACCGCTGCGCTACCGTGCCGCCCATTGAAACATAGAACATATAAGATAATTAGGGGATTGGACACATTAGAGGCAGGAAACATGTTCCCAATGTTGGGGGAGTCCAGAACAAGGGGCCACAGTTTAAGAATAAGAGGTAGGCCATTTAGAACGGAGATTAGGAAGAACTTTTTCAGTCAGAGAGTGGTGAATGTGTGGAATTCTCTGCCTCAGAAGGCAGTGGAGGCCAGTTCGTTGGATGCTTTCAAGAGAGAGCTGGATAGAGCTCTTAAGGATAGCGGAGTGAGGGGGTATGGGGAGAAGGCAGGAACGGGGTACTGATTGAGAGTGATCAGCCATGATCGCATTGAATGGCGGTGCTGGCTCGAAGGGCTGAATGGCCTACTCCTGCACCTATTGTCTATTGTCTAAGTATTGCTCCTCTTACCTTAAACCTATATCCTCTAGTTCTCCATTCCCTTGCCCTGAGTAAAAGAGTTTGTGCATTCACCCTATCAAGTCCCCTCATAATTTTATACAGTTCCAAAAGATCACCCTCAGCCTCCTACGCTCCAAGGAATAACGTCCAAGCCTGCCTAATGTTTCCCTGTAGCTCAGGCCCTTGGGTCCTGGCGGCATCCTCGTAAATATTCTCTGCACTCTTTCCAGCTTAATGATATGCTTCCTGTAGCAAGGTGACCAAAACCGAACATATCTTAAATGCGACCTCACGCATGTCTCGTACAACTGTAGCGTAATGTCCCAACTTCTCTCCTCAATACCCTGACTGATGAAGGTCAATGTACCGAAAGTTTTCGTGACCACCCGATTGTGATGCCACTCTTGGGGAATTATGTACCTTTACTTCTAAATCCCTATCTCTACAACACTCCCCAGGGCCCTATCATTCACTGTGAAGGTCCTGTGCTAGTTTGACTTTCCAAAATGCAACACCTTGCACTTATCTGCATTCAACACCATTAGACATTCCTCAGCCCACTTGCCCATGACATGAACGGAGACCTGGCTGAAAATGGAGAGGATTGGGTTATAAATATTCCAAGATTCAAAGGAAAGAAGCAAGGAAAAGGAGGGAAGCAGCACATTTCTGGCCTGATTTATTTTTTAAAAGGTGGCATTGATGGACCTGATTCTGGAAAATGAACTGGCCTAATGGAGCAAGTATCAATCAAGGAACTTACAGAAAACAGAGATTATGTTAAAATGTTAAAAAAAATTATGAAAATGGATATAGACAACTCCTAAGTAACAACAGATTAAAAAAATATGCATTTTCTTAGCCATAGTGTCAATGTTGTCACATTGAATAAACTGAAGCAGGTCATTTGAGGTGTAATATCTACATATTCAATACTGCAACCAAACCTGTATTCTAAAATTTTGCAAGACACTATTATTTAAATTTATGATTTTTTTCCCCCCAAATAAGATTTCTTTTGTGGATTATCACCAATCCTTTTAAAATGTGGAAAATGATTCTGAAGATAGCTAGAGACATGTAGAGGTACACCGATTGTCATATCATTAATTCCCACATCTTGCTGATGAATTGACTACAATTTTAATCTTGCAGCTGAAACAAGATGACCTATATTCCAAGGAAATGTGGTGTTAAATTTAAACCACCCACCATTGTTTTAATCTATGAAGATGAAAATACTAAGAAGACTCGACAAAGACTCATACCTATTCGAAGCTTTTCCAGATTTTCAGGTGAGGATTTAACTTGTGTTTAATCACAACTGGCCCATTCAACACTGTACAAACCAAGTGAATGCTGATCATAGAAAGAGTGGAGAAATTCAAATGATTATTAGGTGGTTCTGACAAGACAAGATTTTTGTTGAGTATCGTGTGTGTAATAGTCATACAGCACTTTTTTTGTGCCCAATCCGCAGGCATTGCCACTTTCATTTCACTGCACATCGTGTATGTGTATGTGACAAATAAACTTGACTTGAAATGCTCCCTTTGGCCCAACCCATCCATGTTGATCAAGATGCCCTATCCAAGTTAATCCCATTTGCTTACACCTGGCTCATATTACTCTGAGCCAATTGTTAACACATTAATTTTGTATTGATTGCTCCTGCCGACAGATCCAAGTATATTACAAGCTTTCTTACTGGCCTTTCACTTTGCTCTGCCAATCTGAAAGATTTCTGAACATATACCCCAGGTTCTTGTGCTCCTGTGTATGTGTAGGTTCCCACACCATAAGTGAAAAAAAATCCTACATATTGTTGGATGATTTAAAAAAAGATTTTGCAATCAAACTTGGAGAGGATACTGTGATTAGAATAAACATTTAACCTAATGTTAATTACACATTTTCCACTTGTGTAGATAGTTATAGAAATAAGTTATGGCAATGTAAGGTATCATAAGGAATGAACTTAACAACATAAAATATTTGTCCAAATGAAATGTAATTTATTGGTGCAAGAATGATGATGATCTGCAGCAAACAAATAATATCTCTTCTGTTTCCTTGTTGTACTGGAGGAATCATAACTGAAAGAAAATAAAGTTTTCTTTTTTAAACTGAGGTAAAAATGTATTCTGGTAACCAGAGTAAAAGAGCTTTGCAAGCAGAACACATTAGGGATTAGGGCAAAGGGATCAGTGTGAAAAATGCCTTGTCAAAAGACTTGATGTGTGCCCAGGAGTGCTCTGTATCAGAAAGACTGATAGGAAAAAGTAATTGATCCATGGAAGCTAATTTCTCTGAAATCTAAAATGAAATGGCACAAAAGGAGCTGTTTGGCCTATTGTCAGCTTTGAAAGAGTTGACTCTTTTGAGTGATTGTTGAAGCCCTGGTATATTAGCATGTTAATCCTCCTTTTTATGTCTATTCTTCCAGCAGTGAGCCGCATTAGGTACGAGTATGGGTCAAAAGCTGTCGCACAATAGGGCTGATTGAATAATTGTGTCAAAATCTCATAGGCTCTACACTGATATTCCATTATCCTGAAGCCTTATGGATAACTCTTAATTTTTTCCTTGATGCATAATTTTAGACTCCCATTTGAGTCAAGACTTGAAAAAGTTCAAAAGGGGTCCAATGGTGGAAGGTGAATAAATTAATATTGCATCTAACATCATTTTTCTTTTGAAAAAATGTCCACAATAGATTGCAGCCGAGCCGCAGAAGAGATTAAGAATAACCCTCGACATCAACTGTACCTTGATGGAGTGCCACAACAGCAACTGCAGAAATTGTACCAGCTTCTGAAGGACTGCCTGAATGGGCTGAGCCTTGAAGAGAGTTTGGAGACATTTGTGAGGACAAACCCAATTAACCCAGAGGAGGATCTCAATAAACTTGATGACAATGAATTGGCAAAAAAGAAAAAAATAATGGATGAATTGTTTGAAAAGAACAGGAGAAAGCCCAATGACCCAGAATTTGTTTATGACCTGGAAGTTGACTTTCCTCAGGATGGACTAATTGAGTCATGTGGCTGGGATGAAGAGGTGCAAGAGGGAGAGAATTGATTTTCATTTCTACAACTTGCCATTGTGCAACTGAAGGTAGAATCATCATCTAGTGGCTCATTATAAAGTAACAAATGATCAACCCGAGTGATTAATTCACATGGAATTCTATCCAACCAGAGGATAATATTATCACTTTAAACTTAATTGTTTTTTTGTCTACATTATGCTGATGGGTCCAACTACTCTGGAATGAAGATTTCTGGAGTTGTCATGGTACCATATGTTGAATAAGTGTAACAATGTTTATCTATAATAACTTTCTTTGCATTTCTCCAAATTCAGTTTTATTGGGAGACTTGAAACAGATGGTATAGGTTGCTTGCAATTTCAATATTTTTACAACCAATACATTTTTCAGTGATATTTTCAGAATACTGTACATGTGCAAAAAGATGGGATAGATTTTCCCAACAGCTGGGACAGGAAGTTAGTTGAAATATGCCCATATTACAGAGTGCCGCTGACCTCCAGCAGGTTCCCAGCAAAAAAATGAAAATGATTACATTCTTCATTGATTCACTATTTGTGAACAACTCATTACAAGTCCCTCCCTGGATCACCATCCCTTGCTCCAATTCCCAGATAAGGCCTAACCTAACTATCAGTTTATGTGATGTTAACGGCTTAGTTACTTTCAGATTCCAATTTTCAAGTTACTGGCTGTAAATAGTAACTTGCAAATTGGGTTGGAAAAAAGAAGACATCTTTTTGAGGATTTAAAAGTATGTGTTGATTGGAAAACAATAGAGCAATGGATTAACTTTTTCTGTGAAATGCAAATATGAAGTCAGAAAACACAGGACTATTTGCCACTTGAGATACCTTTATAGCTTAATAAGCATGCATTTAGCACATGGATTAGGATCATGGTATATACTGTGTGAATTAATTCTGAATGTTACGCATGTATATTGAAGTAGCATGCTTAGCAGTTAACCAATTAAAAAAAAATTGTTTCTGGCTGTGAAATACAACAGCATGGTAGTAATCTCAATCAATTCACAGCAAGTTAGCTCACCTGGATGTCACCAAATATATTTATGCCATGTTTGAAGAATGTATATTATTGTGGAGCCAGAAGTCAGTGGTACAGTCACAACCAAGAAAACAGAACTTCATATCGAAATTGCAAATGCTCTGAAATATGAGGCTCCCCCCCCCCCCCCCATGAAATCAACATGTTAAGATGTTTACCGACATTCTATTATCCGTTTAAGTTTTAACTAATGCTTCAAACTCACCATAGAGTGGGGATATGAAAACATTGAGGTGAACAGCAACTTATGTCAAATCCATAGAAATTGGAAAACTTGCATGAACAGCAAGCATACTAAATTCATCAACAAACTCTGATCTGGTTCCTGGGAACCATCAAATAATGGAATACAAGGGAACATGAATTTCTATCCAAGGAAATTGATTTGACAACTGGCAAAGAGATGTTCTGGTGACAGGTGGGCAAGAGTTAATCTATGTGGTGCTACAAAGTTCTCTCTGCAGAAGGGAATCGACATTTATTGAGTGCACAATCTAAAACTTGAACAGATTGGATGTAAATAAACTTGGATCTTTTCTCCAAGTCACCAGGGGAATGTTAATGTGTCATAATTATTTCACCCACAATATGTAACATACAAGAAAAAAAAAATGCTTGGTGTACAGTGTTTATTGTAGCACTTCGCAGAAGGACGTACATGAAATAAAATTATTACTACTGAGCAGTTAAGCAAGGTTATGTTTTATTATTGCTGCTTCATCTTCCATTACAACAATAGATTTGGTGATCCACAGGTCAGAGTACAGTCAAGAGAATCTTGGATCACTGAACATTCCAGAATTCAAACATGGTAACTGGGTAATACTGAAATGGTTAACAGTTCTAAAATAGTTGAAATCTAACATTTTAAAAACGGAAGTAACAGTCTCATCAATATTTTGGCAGTATAAAAGCTTTGCAAATGAATCACAAATACATCAACATGTAAAGTACAAAAAAAGTTGTCAGAAAATGCATCCCTCAAACTCTTTATTGCCTTCACACTAAATGGAAATAGCTTTCATTACCATAGAAACATTGTTCCCTGACCATTCCCCAAACGTATTTACTATCTAACTAATATTTAGCAAATGCAGACGACTCCAGTGTTACAGCCATTCAGGGAGCAGCTTACAGAATTGACACATCCCCACCCAAAAAATTGAGATACAGAATAGAATTTGTTTTATAGAATTTAAAAAACTTTTTTCAACTCTCATTTCTTGACGCATGCGTGTATGAGACAGCTTTGAGTTATGGAAAAATCGCAACATGAACCGTTTTTTGGGAACCTGAACCCCTCTCCTGTGTAACGTTGTCTGTACACAAGTATATAGCAAGGAATTTTTTTAATTAAAGGCAAAAATAATAGTATAATAAGAGCCAGGTGATAAGTATTTGATAAGTATTTGTGCTTATCCTGTTGCACAAATTTAATATCAATTATTGGCACCTAAAAGAGGTCGACTTTAAGGCCACACAAGAACACATTAAAAGCTTCAATATAAAACATGCCAATCTGTTAATTGGGAAGAGTGTATAAACTGGTTGCTATTTGGAGAGTGATATCAGAATGACATGTTGAAATGTGACTAATGCCACCTCTTCACCAAGTTAATACTTTTCAAATACAAAAATAACAAAATACAAAATACCTGTGTTTCTAGATCTCATTAGTATATTAGTTCACAATTCCATGCCAGTCTCAGAAGAGGGGAGAGTCATTAGCTGTGGCAAATTGCACTTTCCTCTGCTCATTAATATGATTTGTATACTATAACGGGGAGCATCTTATTAAATTCACAGTTAATGCACTACATCAGGGATTGGCACGAGAATCATATGAATCAAACTACTAATCTGAACAATTTCACTCAGAATGTCTGGCTCACAATACCTCTTTTTTGCAATAAGTCCATTTACACATTCAGTCCAGGACCTACACCGATAGCATTTCAGATCTGTGACCTGTTGACTGTTCTCATAGTGCTGCCTGAGGTACTGAATGTTTCTAGCATTTTGTTTTAATTCCATTAACAATACACTTCAGTTTTCAAACAGCTATGTACATTGTTGGTTAAACAAAAAGGATGACATTAGTGTAAAAGTAAATTTTAATAAACCGTTTAGACTACACATTTGGAACCACATCTTTAAGTATGTGGAGTTAAAAGACTACTTTTTAAAGAATGTTGCAGTTTATATCTTCTTGATTTGATTATAGTCATTTTTTAGAGATCTGATCATGCACTCAAAGGGTATAGAATTTATTTCTCGTAGGGATATACGCCTTACTGAATATATTTTAATTGTTGGATTAAAAGAAAAAAATAAATAATTTTTCATTAAGGTGAGTGATCTGGAAATCAACGCTTTAAAAAGGTAGTCAAGAAACCGTCATAACAACTGATAAGTAACCTAAACAGGCACCCAAAATATCCTAAATTTATAGGATTATGCACAGAATAGAAACAGCCTGAAATTTTCTTCCCATGTATGGGCATTAAATGCCAAATATTATTTTTGTAATGCAAATTTCAACAAGCTGGAAGTTGGCAACTTAAAGTATGCAGATTCATGGAAATATGGATTTAACCCTTACATTACCTGCCATTCAACAAAGCTGAAAACCCTCCACCATCTCCCCAATCCCTTATGTACATCAATGAAAAGAATTCAGGTGGCACTTCTTAGTGATTAAAACAAATTTCCTGCAAATTCCAATTGGCACAGCCATTTAGTAAACTCATGCATGTCCTGGCATGCAGGCAGCAATACTGAAACAGGCTTCAAAAAATAAATCCCTTCATCTGCTAAACACTGCAGTCACTCAGACAGGCAGCAATTTATTTGAAGCTTCAGATTTCTAGACAACAGATTTTTGAACACATTCAAATATACCCAGTCCACAAATTAACAAACTAACAGCTATTGAGCACCTGCAGGCAGACTCTTGTCACTGATCACAGAATTATAATTGAACAAACGCGCCTCATCTAATTTTTAAATGCTAGCAAATTTATTTAAAAGTAGTAACAATTTCTCATTGAAAAGTAAAGACCACCGAAATGAGGTTTCGATATTAACCAATATCATCTTTTAATGTGACAATGCCGATCATCCCACAACTGCTTTGGGTGCTGGCAACACATTAACTCATTAACAAGAGTCGTTCTATAGTGGGAAATGATGGCAATGCCCAATAAGTGTACTTGAACTTTTAAAAGACTCCACATCATAAAAACAATTTAGGTCATGGTTTTTAAATATATCATGGACTTACTAAAATAGGGTCGAAGATGAAATGTTTGAAGCTCTGCTGCACAACTCGATCAGAAGTGCATTGTTCCCACAAAGAATGAGAAGGGTATTAAATAGTGACTGCACTGACAATACTATGACAATGCTGGAGGTAAGAAACAGCAAATGGTGGAATCTTAAGTAAGAAAAAAATGAAGAGCGAGGAACTCAACTGGACAGGCAGCATCCAGGCTGGGAATGGGCAGACAATGTTTTGGGTTGGGAAGGGTTCTGACCCGAAACATCACCTGTTCATTCCCTCCACAGATTTTGCCTGACCTATTGAGTTTCTTCAGGACATTGTTGTTTGCTTTGAGAGTACTGTTGCTCAATATAGAACAAAGTGTACACATCGGAACCACTTTGAAACAAAAGCTACACTCTAAAACCATTATATCGATGGAATGAATTAATTTAAAAGCAACGTGCTAGAGGGAAAAAATCATTATTCCCCATGGATTATAGAACTAAACAGACTTTCTTCAGTTCTTGAAATCTAAAGTATTACCAACATATGGATGTTTGAAGTTTTCCAAATATCCATTTATAATATTTTAAGGCTACACTTACACTGTAGTTTCTGAACGCAAATTGCAGAGATGCAGCATCTCCCTTACTCTCCACATAATTGTAGCACATCAACCATCCTAATACTATACTCTTAGACAAACTAATGGTTCCCTGTTTTGAGTCGATGAGAGAGGACTTTGCAAAATAAAATCAGGACTACCAACTTTAAAACATATTGTGTCTTGCAGTGTGGTTAGAAAATATTAAGCCAGCAGAATCCCAGTACAATGCTCTACCTCCCCAATCTAAAAGGCTCAATGCTATCTTTTGTGACACAAATTAGGCATAAACAGTGAAGATTTCAACCAATTTTGACACAACTAGCATCTACCTTTGTACCTTCATTTGAAATCAAATCTTGGACCAAGTCCTCCAAATTTATTAAGGTAGCTGGTACTTAACAGAATTGGTTAGTTTCTTTATAATCAAACCTTTCCCAATAATAGTGGCTTTTACACCCTTAACCAGTGTTGCAAATACTTGTACCAAGTTGTCGAAAGCTATAACTTTATAAAAGATACATTGGTAGAAAATTATTAAGAAATGTGAACAATGCAAAATTATTGCAATATATAATAAAATGTGAAAGTAACTTCAAATAAATTGCAGGAATAAGATTACAACACTGCAATGTGAACTAAGTATTAAAAATCAGCTGCCAACACAGGCTGCCAAGACCACATTCTCCATACCAAATCCTCCTTCACCACTGCTTCAGGGCTGTGGAATTCTTCAATATTTGCCTGTAACATGATAAAAGTGCATTCTTTTTAAATGGTACACATTCATAATTTCAAGATTACCCATATGTATTCTATTGTCAGCCTATTTCTCCCAAACTCAACACACTTAGGAAAAGGTATCAACCACCTGTTTATGGCTGATCTTCTACCTCATCTCCATTCTCCTGGCCTCTTCCGTATATCTCCATTCCCTTATAGTCCAGAGATCTACTGACTAATGATTTGAATTAGATCAGTGATCGAGCCTCCACAGCCCTTCATGACACAGAATTTAAAAAAATCATAATTGTGTGAACATTTTCTGAATGGCTGAAGGTGTTACCCTGGGTTCCGTGTGTTCAGCCAGGAAAGAAAAATGCAATCTCCATGTTCTCCACCAAGCCCTTGCAGACTTGGGAGATGATTGGTCCAATTAGTGGTCCCTGCTTAAATTTAGCAACAGAAGGCACTAATCTCCCTCTAGTGGTACTTTTCCTTTAATCCACCCCAGAAATTCTCCACCAATTTTCAAAACCCATTGATGCTAACATTCTGGAGGCCTCTGAGCCTTTGTCTTATATCCTCTCTAGTCCAGCAGTTTAGAACCGAATTAGTGGCTTAGATCAATGGCAACACTTTTATTCTTCGCCTATTATTTATTTTTATCATTGCCATCTGTTGTGACTGTCAAGCGAGTTGGATATAGCTCTTAGGGCTAACGGAATCGAGGAATATAGGGAAAAAGCAGGAACAGGGTACTGATTCTGGATGATCACCCATGATCATATTGAATGGCGGTGCTGACTCAAAGGGCCTAATGGCCTACTCCTGCACCTATTTTCTATGTTTCTATGACTTGCCCCATTACTCTCCACCACCAGCATCACCAACTCAAGGCTCGCAATACAGAAATATTTTCTAAAGCGAGAATCCTGACTCCACCTTTTCCAAAACAACTGACAGTTGGTATGGAAATAAGACTCCAAATTACATGTGGCTTTAAGGGATTACCAAAAAATATCCAACTCTCCATCATTTCCTTAAAAATTGCTATTCAATCCACACATCTCCTTAATTTTTAATGATTTACAATGTTACCCCACGTCTGCAGATATTTTCCTCCAAGGATTACCATCCCATCCATACAACCACAAGTTCAGAACTATTGGTGCTTTTTACTCTCGTCCTTAGCCAAGCTTCATTGAGAGTTGTAATTTCTTCTCCAGATTACCGCACCATTCATTGGCAACACACATTTACGGCATGTACTTCACCACAGTCAATCTTCCACATCAACTCAAAGCTTTGCTTACTCACTCTCCAGTTTAGACGTGCTGACTGGGGTCTCCATCTCCACCTGGTTTCTGCATTTGCATTTGCATTTGAGCTTGCATCTGGGCAATCATCTGTTGCATGCGACGTAACTTAGAGAGAGAAGAAAACATGTTGTCACTTCAGTGAAAACTGAAGTTTCCAAAATGCACATTTTCCATATAATATCCATGTGTCAGTGAGATGATAGTAATCGAACACTATGGTGTTGACAAAGTCATGTCAGGCTGGTTCTTGCTTTCTTGCTATTATTTCTGAAGGGAAACATCACTGCTCAGCCATTAGTCCAGGACTTCTACACTTCATGCAGAGATTTGGACTTATCATGAACAGGTAGCCAGACTAGGGGCTGGCTCCGGATCCTAATGATTTCAATAGGGATTTTAATTCCTTCTGACAAAGTGTCTCAAACTTAAAACGTTAACTTTCCCATTCCACGGATGCTGCTTGAACTGCAGAGAGATTGCAACATTTTCTGGTTTTTTTTCCCCGATTTCCAGCATCTTCAGGTTTTTGGAATTCTATTCCCGAGGGTTAGGGAGTGATTTATAGGCTCTTAATTACTTTTCTTTCGTTTAACGTTTTTAACAAGAGTTTGTGTTTTAAATTAAATCTTTAAATTTACTTTCATATCTATTCCAATTATCTAAATGATAGATATTTATAAACTTAAAATACCTTCAGTTTTCACAAACTTTCCCCCAATGTTGTTGATGGAGAAAGCCTTTTGGGGCACTTTGAAAGCAACGTTGCAATTTGTCCCCTCTAGCTCAGTTCTAGACTTTACCCTTGGATTGGTGGGTGGCTGCCCAGGAATTGTGATGAGGGCTCTGCGTATGCACCCAGAGTTAGGCGCTGCAACCAGCAATTCTGGACAGCAGGTCCAATCTAATATGATCTGGTCTATTCATATAAACTGGAATCACTGCCAATTGATTAGAGACACCATAACATTAATGTGCACAAGCTTGATCAGGATTTATTTTTAAAGTGAACCAGTGACTTTAAAATGTTCCAATGCTACTCAGCTTCCTTGATGACATCATTGTGTGATTCGTTAGAACTGTTAACATGATCAACACAAAGAGAAAAAGATGTTTTATACAAAGAGGAAACTCAGTTTTCTACCTGGTTGCAAAACCTACCTCAGCTTCTTTTTCCAGAAGGATCTGGTCCTTATCCTGAGGTGGTTCTTCCCCTTTCCTGAGAAACAGCACAGTTTTAAACACAGATACATTTCATATCATCTTCCTTCACCTGGATCATTACCTAGTCCTGACGGTTTAACCTGATCCTCAAACTACTACTCGCCAATAAGAAGTGGAATTCCACAAAACCTGTTCCCACAATGCCCCTTTCTAGAGAATTATTGAGCCTTGTTTCTATGTTATTCTATATTAACTTTAACAAGCCAGCAGTCATTTCAATATTCACACCAGGTAACAGCATCTTCAACAAGCTAACTAGAACACGTTCAAGGCAGGAAACATGTTCCCAATGTTGGGGGAGTCCAGAACAAGGGGCCACAGTTTAAGAATAAGGGGTAGGCCATTTAGAACTGAGATGAGGAAAAACTTTTTCAGTCAGAGTGTGAATCTGTGGAATTCTCTGCCTCAGAAGGCAGTGGAGGCCAATTCTCTGAATGCATTCAAGAGAGAGCTAGATAGAGCTCTTAAGGATAGCGGAGTCAGGGGGTATGGGGAGAAGGCAGGAACGGGGTACTGATTGAGAATGATCAGCCATGATCACATTGAATGGCGGTGCTGGCTCGAAGGGCTGAATGGCCTCCTCCTGCACCTATTGTCTAATATTTAGTTGCTATTACTAGAATTAGAGAACCAATTAAATTCTGCTGGCATTAGGACAAACCTCCCACACTATCTCTTAGACATCATCTACTGAAATATCATGCTCAAATGATGTGGAGATATCCCACAAATCAGCTCTCTACTGCAACTCCAAATGCACTGATCGAATGACCAAAGCCACAAATCCTGAATAAAATGAAAAACAAATTAATAATCATTAAAGCAGGAAAATGAAAAAAAGTGTGAACATAGAGTATAGGAAAATAGTGAGAACCTAAATCCCATCCTGTCAGACTGCTTCATTTTCAAGCGCAATAGGACTATTTATAATTCCTTGCCAATGTATATTATTTAAACATTAGATATTTACATTCAAGTTAAATTAATAAAAGTACATTAATTTTTATTCATTATATATAGTCCAATGGGTGCAGCAAAACTAGATTAGGGTATAGTTACATTTTCCTGGAGAGTTTTCTAAGGAGCATGGGGAAGCACATTCACTAATAGAACACACTGCTTTATTTCTTTGTTTGAAGGGCACACAGCTTGTAGGTCAGTCCACAGCAGTATTACCACAGTGCCTTTTGGGTTATCGTGGGGCAAACAAAAATCTTACATGTGATATAACTGGACTAGACCACAAACTAAACCATTCACAACATTTAAAAGTACTGAACTACACGGGCAGAAAAATTGAGTTAGAATTGACAGCTACGGAGTGGTCAACACCAATCCGGACACAAACTGAATTAAATGGCTGTTGCTATTCTGCTTTATACTGAATATTGCTATAAAGTTGGCCACTGATGGGTTTTTATCTAACCTGCCCAGCCACATATACATATTAGATGCCTAACAACTTCTGATTTGGTGGAATGCGATTCATAAATGCCCCAAAATATTGGAAAACAATGTAAATCTTCAGACTACACTGACAAATGAGCTTTGCCTGCTTCCAATTGCCAAAAAACAACAACCTGTTGTAGGAATCCACAGATTTTACGGATGTACACTGGAATCACATCCTTTCCAGTCAAGAAAGCCATCTAACGTAATCTTACATTCATCATGCCCAAGGACTAAGTGCAGATCATGGCTCTTCAAATGTACATCAAATACTTTTTGCCTTGACTTTCTTTATAGGCAGACCATCAGAATTGACAATGACTTACTTTTAATTCAGTTGTGGTTCTAAGATGACTAATGAGGTCAATGTGGGATACAAACTCAATCACAGGTGGGCCAGGGATAATTGACTTATAGGCAGCGAGAGAGTTCTTTGGTAAGCGGTGTCCTGCATTTACACTATGCTCCTGACAAAATAGTTTCCCTGAATACTGCATCTCCATTGAGTGGTTGTGGAGCAGGAATTGGCCTTTGTGAATATTCTTGAACAGTTTCCTCTTCAACCCAATAAGTTCATGCTGTGACAGAACTTAAAATAGCATGTGTGTGTTGCAGGGTCTGATGTCAGGCACACGAAAAAGCATGGAGTCTCCATCAGAGCTCATTGAGTGCAATTATAGGTGTGGCATGAGGATATTAGGCTGGGAGAGGATGCCAAGGTTGGTTTACTTATCCTGTTAAAGGAAATTGAGTTTCTTGCAGAATCAGTATTACACTTCTCTCTCAAAAGCTTTGGTGCCTATAGCTTCATGTCTATTTGTTCATGTCTCAGAAGCATACAAGAGCTTCATTGGCAAGCTTTGTACCAGATTGAAGGTCTTGGTTTTCAAACACTTTTTCCTCAGATGGCCCGGTGCACTGAAAGCCAGAATGAATTTCATTGCAGAAATGGTTCTCAAAATGCAGAAAGTACTCAAAAGCTTTCAAGAGCCATCATGAGATTTTATTATCAGAGGGTTATATTACAGTGGGGCAGGTTCGTACAGGACCTTGTTTTTCCCATTCCTTCATATGCTACAGTGTATGGATGGGTGGAGATCAAAGGATATCTAGCAACTCACTGATAACCATGGCATATGCAAATTCTTCAGTGCAGTCAAAGCCATTTATGGCTTAAACACCAAAGGGTCCACTCCACTGAGAACCAAGAATGGAGGTAAACTTAGGAACAGTCAGCGCATGCTGGAAGGAGCATTTTGAAGAACAATAGTGACTGTCCTTGACCTTGTCCGTGACTGTCAGCAGCAAATTATCCAACCCTAACTTGATGTCATCTGACTGAATGACAATCAAGGACAGCATATGACATTGAAAAACAGCAAGGCCTCTCGGAAGATAATATCGCTGAAGTTCTAAATTTAAAAAGAAAATTTGGTCACAAATTCAGCCTCAATATTTATGACTGGGAAGAGGACATGCCCAGGAACCTCAGGTGTGACAATCGCGGCAAGGACAAGAAAGGAGAAACATCAATCATGCTAACTACAGCCACAGGAGACCTCCATCAGATTCTTCCTCAATCTCATCCTCCCAGTGGGCAAGAGTTGCTGCTGAAAATGGATCCCATCCATTTACAGTGCATTCAGAAAGTATTCAGACCCCTTCACTTTTTCCACATTTTGTTACTTTACAGCCTTATTTTAAAATGGACTAAATTCATTTTTATTATCATCAATCTACACACAATATCCTAGAATGAAGAAACGAAAACAGGTGTTTAGAAATTTTTGCAAAGTAATTAAAAATAAATAATTGAAATATCACATTTACATAAGTATTCAGACCCTTTGCTATGACACTCAAAATTGAGCTTAGGTTCATCCTGTTTCCATTGATTATCCTTGAGATGTTTCTACAACTTGATTGGAGTCCACCAGTGGTAAATTAAATTGATTGGACGTGATTTGGAAAGGCACAAAAAGGTCCCACAGTGCATGTCAGAGCAAAAACCAAGCCGTGAAGACGAAGGAATTGGCCGTAGACCTCCGAGACAGGATTGTGTTGAAACACAGATCTGGGAAAGTATAAAACAATTTCTGCAGCATTGCAGGTCCCAAAGTGCACAGTGACCTCTTAAATGGAAGAACTTTGGAACCACCAGGACTCTTCATAGAGCTGGCCGCCCGGCCAAACTGAGCAATAGGGGGAGAAGGGCCTTGGTCAGGGAGGTGACCAAGAACCCGATGGTCACTCTGACAGAGCTCCAGAGTTCCTCTGTGAAGATGGGAGAACCTTCCAGAAGGATAACTATATCTGCAGCACTCCACCAATCAGGCCTTTATGGTAGAGTAGCCAGACGGAAGCCACTCCTCAGTAAAAGGCACATGGCTGCCCACTTGGAGTTTGCCAAAAGGCACCTAAAGGACTCTCAGACCATGAGAAACAAGATTCCCTTGTCTGATGAAACCAAGATTGAACTTTTTGGCCTGAATGCCAAGCGTCACGTCTGGAGGAAACCAGGCACCGCTCATCACCTGGCCAATACCATACCTACAGTGAAGAATGGTGGTGGCAGCATCATGCTGTGGGGATGTTTTTCAGCGGCAGGAACTGGGAGACTAGTCAGGATCGAGGGAAAGATGAACGGAGCAAAGTACAGAGAGACCCTAGATGAAAACCTGCTCCAGAGCGTTCTGGACCTCAGACTGGGGCGGAGGTTCACCTTCCAGCAGGACAACAACCCTAAGCGCACAGCCAAGACAACGCAGGAGTGGCTTCGTGACAAGTCTGTGAATGTCCTTGAGTGGCCCAGCCAGAGCCCGGACTTGAACCCAATCGAACATCTCTGGAGGGACCTGAAAATAGCTGTGCATCGACGCTCCCCATCCAACCTCACAGAGCTTGAGAGGATCCGCAGAGAAGAATGGGAGAAATTACCCAAATACAGGTGTGCCAAACTTGTAGCGTCATACCGAAGAAGACCCGAGGCTGTAATCACTGCCGAGGGTGCCTCAACAAAGTACTGATTAAAGGATCTGAATACTTATATAAATGTGATATTTCAGTTATTATTTTTTAATTACTTTGCAAAAATTTCTGAACACCTGTTTTCACTTTTTTTATTATGGGGTATTGTGTGTAGATTGATGATAAAAAGAATAATTTAATCAATTTTAAAATAAGGCTGTAAAGTAACAAAATGTGGAAACGGTAAAGGGGTCTGAATACTTTCTGAATGCACTATAGAAGCACAGCAACTTCATGGAATATTTACAACCTAAACCACCCCTACAGACAGTTCCAGACTACCACCACCCTCTGGGAGAAATATTTTTTTGTTTCCTTCCAATACAAAAAGTAATTACTTTCATCGGTTTTTGGCCCCTCTTCTAATGACCCGTTTCCCATCCTATTTACTCTAAACCCTGTCATTACTTTTCCCTTCAGCCTTTTCTGTTCCAAGCCAATCCAAATTTCCCTCAAAATTTCCAATACCAACAACACACTCAAATCTCCTCAGCTTTCCTATTCCTTCCACCCACTCTCACACCTTTAATATAATGTGCAATTAAAATTGTACATAACACTCAAATTGCAGATGAGTCCGCAATGAGTGTATAGTTCCAGCAAAGACTGATATATTCCAAGTCTCAGCAAATAAAGGAAAGTATGTTGCATACCATTTTTAACCTCCTAACTCATCAAGATCTTCAAGGATCCATGGTCTTACACTAAAAGGTTCTTCTACATATCTCTATGGTCTTTTGGTCTATGGCAGTATTTTTATGTGATCAGTAATTACACTTGCTGTAATGTTCCTCTTGCCTGTCCCTAGAAACAAAGTATTACAAGTATGTTCTGTGTAAGCTAAAGGTGCTTTTTATTTAAAATGCAAATTTGGACATACTTGGAGCTCAATGGAATTTCAAAATTACTCCTACCAAATCAATGAACCTTCACTTCAGGAACTGTGCTGCTCAAGGTGGGGAAAGGATAAATGTTAAAACATTATATGAAAATAACATTAAGAATTTAAAACATTTATATCGATTTAATCTGGGTTTGACGTTCAAGATCCAATTCATGAAACATAGAATTGGTTAAGTTTCTCTAGGAACTTGTCCGATTGGTTCCCAAATCTGGTACATCTCCCAAGAGATTTTCTTTAAATAAAGAAATTAAGAAGCAAATAAAAAGGAAAGGCCCTTCTCAACTCCTCAAGATTTCACCAATTTTTAGCTGGATACCACAACTTTTCACCAATGTATGCTATAACCTCCCAATTCCCAGAATCACCCAGGAAGTGATTTTTTTTTAATCTATTTTTTTTGTTGGAATTCAAGCCCATGCATTCATATTTAATGGGCTGTCAGGAGGAGCCCCATGGTCCTCTATACAACCTGCAATCAATTTTATTTACACGTTGTATAATAGAGGCAAATAGGATGATGAAAGAGAATTCTACATGACCAGCAATAGCTTCCAAGCCATGCATTAGCTTCCATTTTAAATGAGGATGGGCTATTGGGATTATCATCCACTGAAGTAGCTTTATAAGTAGCTGCCCAATTCATATTCTTCTGCTTTATTATTTGTGGTCACATTGAGTTATCCATATTGGGGCAAAGGCAGGGTGTTAGTAGCTGCCAATAAAAATAGAAACTTCCAGGAACATTTAGCAAGTCAGGGAGCAACAATGGAGAATATAAGAGTTAACACTTCAGATTGATTACCTTTCATCACAACTTAAAATTCCAATGGGTTTACCAGCCTGAGATGTCAACCCTGTTTCACATTCCTTACCTGACCTGTTGTTTTCAAGAGCGCAGTATTTATTTTGCAAACGCTTAATTCATATTGCAAGGAGGCTAATGCATTCTGCTTTTTAATTCGGTACAACACAGTGAAGTGGGGCAGATACATATTTTTAGAAGATAGTGGTCAGTTTTTGTTCCAAAGCTACAAGTTACTGATCAGATAAATTTGCTCCATTCTGGACTGTTCCATACCAAATTGATATATTGCAAATAAAGATTATACCTTCTACCCAAACATCATTCTGCATGAATAAATTGGGCCAATGTCAGGAATTGTTTGATTGATTAATTGATTGATTGAATAGGACTTCCAGGAGCAGTGTATTACACATTATCAGCATTCCCTCCCTTAAAAAACTGGGGACAAATTGTGGTATCCAGATGCTTTTGTTAATGTTTTCTGAGGGTGAGACGGTCAAGAGATAGATGACTGGTACGTACGAAGGAGACAGAGGGAGAATGTAACCATGTGAGGACAACCTGCCACCCTGCTTGAGACTCTCGGAGCGGAAGTTTTCATAATGAAGATCCTGGGTCACCTCCTGAAGATCCTGCATGTGTGTTCTAGACAATTCAAGCACAAGTGAGAAAATGAATACAATATTTTGTGAAACAAACTGGGCTTTGCAGTTAACTCATCTTTTAAACTGACCAGTACCAAGGATCTGAATCCACATTTAAATATATATATATATATCTACTAAATCCCAAATGGGAGAAACAGAATTATATTAGAGTTCAACCACAAGGACCTGTAACAACATTTTCTTTTAATATCGCACCTTAACCCCAGGTTTGAGTAGTTGCAAGTAATTGTTGACACCTATCAAATATACACCATGAATCCATGATGAAGTTTTTAGATAACCCAGGCTGAAGCCAGCAGCTGCATAAAGCAAATGCACCTTTTGCTGTTTTGAGGCACAGACTTTAAGAAATATTTAGATTCAAGACCAAGCATGGACAGTGGCAGAACTATTCAAGCTGCAGAAAGCCGGCTTTGATCCCGATCTCAAATGCTGTCCATGTGGAAATTAGAATTCTTCCTGTGATCAAGTGCCCCTTCAGGTGCTCTGGTTACAGACCACATCTCAATCACATGCAGGTTGGTAGGTTAATTGGCCATTGTATATTGCTCCTAGTCTGTAGACGAATGGTAGAATCTGAGGGAAGTTGATGGGACCGTGTGGAAAATAAAATAGGACGAGTGTAGATGGGTGGTTGATGGCTAATGCTTATCTAGATTGGGCTGAGAATGTACAAGGCATGATTTGTCAGTTTGCAGATGATACTAAAGTGGATGGTATCATAAATAATGAAGATGGTTAACACAAATTACACAAAGACCTTATCGGCTGGACAAGTGGGCTAAAGAATGGTTAATGGAGTTTAATACAGATGAATGCTTGGTGTACCATTTTTGGGACATCAAACCACAGTAGAACCTTCACAGTGAATGGCAGGTCTCTGGGAGTGTTACAAAGCAGAGGGATCTTGAGTGCAGGTGCATAGTTCCCTGGAAGCGGCATCACAGGTAGATAGGGTGGTCAAGCCAGCTTTCGCTACATTGGCTTTCATCAGTCGGGGTATTTATTGAATATATAAGTTGGGATGCTATGTTACAGTTGTACACGACATGGGCGAGGTGTACAAAATCATGAGGGGAATAGTAGGGTGAATGCAGTTTTTTATCTAGAGCTGGGCAATCAAGTACGAGAGAACATCAGTTCAAGGTGAAAAATCTAATAGGAGCCCAAGGGGCAACATTTTCCACACAGAAGATGGAGGGTACATGGAACAAGCTGCCAGAGAAGGTAGTTGAGGCAGATACTAGAACAACATTTAAAAAACATTTGGACAGAAAAGGTTTAGAGGGAGGTGGGTAGGACTAACATAGATTAAACATCTTGGTCAGGAGGTATGGGCAAGTTGTGCCTAAGGGTCTGCTGCTGTGCTGTATGATACTGTGCAGGACTGTTTCCATGTTATCAGATAATGACCAATGCTGAATATTTCACTTTAGACAAGACAGATGGTTAACTGACATCAGTTACCATAGTTGAGGGAAAGAAGGAATAATATTTGTTTTAAAGACTGCCTGCATTTATTTCTCGATTGCTACTCTCATATACACTAACACAAAGGAATATGTTTTCACACAAACAATCAAATTCACTTAAGGAGCAAATCTCTCAGTATTAGGCAGAAATATCTGACACATTTAAAACTGGCATTTCATCGCAGTCTGTTTATATTTTCAATATCTGATTTTGATGCAAGAATCAACATTTTTATGGCGCATACAAACAAACTACTTACATTAACATGGTTCTCAGCTTCAGGAAGTCATTGTGCTCAGGATTCTCCACTTCCACCACTCCCCATGGATACAAGCGCCCTCTGACTTTTTTACCTTTTGCCTCAATCAACTGATTTGATCCCACAACAGCAAAAGGGATACTGGTCTAAATTCATAAAAACACAATATACCAGTCCAAGGTTAGTGTCGCTGTCAGTGACTGACTCAAACAAAAAAACACACCTTTCACCACCAAAATATAGATTAAAAGTGTAGCTTTGGACTAGACATATAATGTAAAAAATGTGCAACGTATAGTGAGAAAATTTTGAAGATCAGTTATTAACCCAGACATCAACCTTTTCTTGTATAATACAGCCATAAGCCTGTGGGGTCACAAAAAAACTGCAGATGCTAGAATCTTGAGCAAAATACAAAGTGCTGGAGGAACCTAGCAGCGTTTCAATTCAGGACTCTCCTTCAGAACGATAGGAGCGGAGGGGGGTGGGGTGTGGGAAGAAACAGGGAAGGAGGAGGGGGTGGGACAAAGCCTAGCATGCGACAGGTGGATACAGGTGAGGGGGGGTTGGCAGATGGGTGGAGTACATGGCAAAGCCTAGAGATGGAGGGTGTTGAATGAGGAAAGAAGAGAAATGAAATGTAGAGCCAGAGGGAGGAATATGAGTGGAAGGGGAAGAGGGTGGTGGGATCATGTTGAGGTGGGATCATGTTGAAGATGGCGCTATGGAAAGTGGAAGGGGAAGATGTGACTGGTGGTGAGATTCTCTACAGAAAGCAATAAGGGGTTGAGGAAAGAAGGTATGACCGGTGGGTTTACATTTCACTTCTCTTCTCTGCCCTTTCACCTCCTTTTCATCTCGGGCCTTTGTCACTTACTCTGCCTATTTGCCAAACAAACTCCCCTCACCTATATCCACCTATAGGTCTCACCCCCATCTCTTTTTCAGCTTTCTCCTATCAGTCTGAAGGGTCCTGCTCCAAAATATTGTCTGTCCAATCCCGCCACAGATGCTGCCGATCCCACCGAGTTTCTCCAGAACTTTGTGTTTTACATCGGCTTCTGAGTTTAGTTACTCAAAGACTAAACAAACAGCAAACATAATGAACTAGTGTCTTTGCTTTCACATAAGATTAAGCTTTGCCCACATCTGTGATACAGTAAGATGAGAATTGCCACGGGGATAAAATATGGTGGTCTTCTGGTCATTTGGACGAATGGAGGCAGTTACAAGGTGATAATACGTTTAAATAATTGCAAATAACAGAAGTGTGGGACATGCCCATCAGCTAATGGACTGAGAAAACAGCTAATATTACAGATGGATTACTTAAGGCACAAATGTCCAGTTCTGATATAGTTACCTGAAGTTGCAGAATTTGATGATCGTGGAAAGTTCACTCTCTCACTGACATTCGCTTTGTCCTATCCATCGTCTCTAATCTTAGAATTAACTTAACATTTGAGACCAACGTCTATTCATTACAACTGGAAACTTTCACACCACACCCTGTGATTTCCCTTCACCATAGCTGACAAGTTCCACATTTTCGCTCTCATCCTTCCTTTGCCACCCAGAATTTGAATAGGGTTCCCATACACCATCAGACACAACTTCTCTCTCCTTTTCAACCATCACTCCTCCAGGATGCTTCAATTCATTCTTCCTTCTCCGCCCCCTTCCCACAGTAAATATCCATACAACTGCAGGATATTTTCACACCTGTCCCTTTACCTTCTCTTTTTACTGCCCAAAACATATTCTTTCCATATTGTTCCAAGGAACAATATTTCATCTTTCTTACTGGCATATTGCTGCCTTTCATCATCAATGAATTTAATGATAATCCACCACTCGACCATTTACCCATCATATCCAGTGTTGTTATTCTGACGGATAATTCTAAGATCATTATGTAGTCTCTTCCTGTAGGTGGTATCTAACCCCTCATCCGTCCTAATTAAGCTTCATCAACATGAAACATTTTATCTCCATAAATGCCGCCCAATGTGCTGAGTATTTCCAGCACTTATTTCATTTCATTGTTTGAAGACTTTGGAAGCAGTAGAGATCAAATGCACCAGTCTTAATTATCACAGTAGAGTACGTACAAGTCTCAATTCCAGCTTTGCACTGTACCCCGGTACACCTGACCATAATAAACTAAACTAAACTAAACTTCCAATGGCAGATGTCTCATCTCAAATAACGAATAGAACAAAAGGAGACGCCAAAGACTCTTGTGAAAATACTTGGCCAAAAGAAAAAATATATAACTACTTCCATTTCAATTGAAAGTTCAAAACTCTGGAGAATGCAGAGACTGCTTTGGTTCATAGTTTGATCTATCTTGACTGTGAATTTATAATTTGTTACTGAAGTGCCAATATAAAGCAACACCAGCATAACGCAATTTGGCCTTAAACAGCCGAGGATTTACATAGACTAAACAAAAACAAAAAATTAACAGGAGCTATATCTATTTGAGTGGACAGCAGACATTATTTAAGTGAAAGTTATCTAAAAGCTTCCAAAATTTATCAGATGTAAAGTAACCAAGACTACAATTACCAATCAAGCATAATTTGTAAAATTACTGCTTTTAAGTACCTTAAGGACTCGAGTCTGCTCCTTAAAATCCTCATCTTCATCAGATTCGGCATCTGGGAGGTGGTAAATCCTAATACCGTGCTCCTCAATCTCATCAAGGATCTTTATAAAAAGGAAAAATAGACAAGATATCAACACTCAAAACCCTGCTTCAAAATCAAATTAATGAGGGGGAATAGAGATTTATAAAAGTAGTTTTAGGGAAACATTTAAAAATATATATCATTATTGTAGCATGTGGGCATTGCTGGCATTTTTGAGCTTCCATAATAGCCGTCGAGATGGTGGTGAACCATGCTCTTGAGCCATTACAGTTCTTCTGGTGAAAGGCAATCCACAATGCTATAGGATGGAAAGAATGAGTAGCAGTATTTTCTCAGATCATCAAGTCAGTGTCCTTGCTCAACTGTAATGCACACACATGGTAACCACAACCGATTTGACTATCACTTGGAGAGCTGAAGGATCTCTAATTTATTCCAAACAGATTTTTGATCACTTCATTCCATGGCAGAGCAAGTCAAGAAGAAAAACTGAAACCAAGATATAAATAGGTCTATAAATTGAGAGTGACATTCTGGCCTTCCATCACAGTGAGGAGGTGACTGGAGGAGACTCACTGTGATGGATGTTTCTTTTTTTTTATTTTGTGTTGGTTGTGATTGTGTGTGAAATTGTTTATTTTTATTGCTCTATTGCTGGACTGTGGGTGACCTTTCATTTCACTGCACATCTTGTATGTGTAAGTGACAAATAAACTTGACTTGACTAGTGCAGCTATCAGAGAAATCCAAATTCAATTCTGACCTCTGGTGTCATTTGTGTGGAGTTTGCCCTGTGACCACTTTGGCTTCCACCAGATGCTCTGGTTTCCTCTGCACTCCAAATATATGCAGGTTGGTCTGTAAATTAGCCGCTGTACATTGCCCCTAGTGCAAATAAGTGGCAGAATCTGGGGGAAGTTGAATGGAATGTGGAGAATAAAATGGAATAATTGTAGTAATTGCCAGTTAACCAACTGATTAAAAATAGTGTTTTGAGCTCTCCTCCCATCCTATTTTAACAGATCTTTGTTCATTTCTCCCTTAGCCATCTTTTTAAGACCTCCTGAAAATGATTTTGTAAGTAATCTAAATTAAACATTTGTCTAACCACATTGATTAATGTGGCTATTAACGTTAAGTGAAACCATAAATTATTGCTGAGTTATATCAGCAAGTTCATGTGTGGCATAACAAATTGAAAACAAACTTGTCAAATGTGTAATTATCACAATTTACTGAGGTTAATATATAATTAATATAAATTCAATTTGATTAAAGTAGCAACTAAACTACAATTGAAATAGACACATTAAAAATTTAATTACACAAATTGATTCTAAGGACATCACTGCACGTTACTTTTCAAGTTAATACTTCAAGAAATAATCTTCAACAAGACAAACAAGAGCCAAAGAGGGACAAAATACAAGCAGCAAGTGACCTCAGACCACAGATTCCACTTCATACAACTTCACATTCCACACATTTAAGACCAGATTAAACAACCAGCTTCTGACCACTTTAATTTCTTCTGTGGAACTAAGCACAGACATTGGGCATAAATGACCATTTGAGGTTCACAACATGGATTCCAGCCAAGCAATCGCCTGCGAGCTTGCCTGGCAGTTCAGACTATAATTAATGGTTAGAAGAATGAACAGCTCAGGCAGGATCATCTTTGATTGCTAGGTACATCCAGTCAGTGCTCACATCTGAAAAGGCAAACTAATTTCAGAGGATTTGCCAGACCCTGGTTAATAATGCCTTTAAATGGGATACAATTTTTTTTTTTTTAAAAAGGTGCTGTGTAACTCAGCGGGCCAGGCAGCATTTCTGGAGAACATGGATAAGTGATACTTTGGGGTGGGGTCCTTTTTCTGACTGATTGTTTGTGGGGGGGAGGGGAAGCTGGAAAGGAGATGGGGAAGGAAATGGCCTGTCAGGTCATAGGTTGACACAGGTGGGGTTTGATACTGGGGGCGGGTTTGATAGGATGATAGTGGACAAAGGCCAGAGATAAAACGACAGAAGGTGTGCAATAAAAGGATTGAAGAGTTGTGAATTATGAAGCTGGAGGAAGGAATGCAGGTAGAAGGAGAAGGGGGGGGGGGGGGGGGGGAAGGGAAGGAAAGAAATAGCTGCGTGTCCAAGTGGGGCACTGGGGGGGAAACTCCAGTTTGTGCGTGACCTCACTCTGGCAATGGAGGCGGTCCAGGAAAGGAATGTCAGAATGGGAATGGGAGAAGTTAAAATGGTCAGCAACTGGGAGACCCCATAGGTCTTGACAGACCGAGTGCAAGTGCTTACTGAAACAGACGCCGAGTCTACGATTGGTCTCGCTGATGTACAGAAGGTCATGCAGTAGATGAGCTTAGAGGAGTTGCACACTAACCTCTGTCTCATCTGAAAAAGCGATGAGGGTTACTAGGTGGAGGCGAGGAAGGTGTTATAGGGGCAGTTGTTACGTCTCTTGTGATTGCAGGTGTAGGTCCTGGGGAGGGGGTGGTTTGGGTGGGAAGGGATGAGTGATCCAAGGAGTTGCAAAGGGAGCAGTATCTGTGCGAAAGGCAGAAAAGGGTGGGGATGGGAACATGTGACTGGTGGTACAATCACAGTGAGGTAACGGAAATATCAAAGGATGGTGTGTTAGATGTGGAGTCTGGTGGGGTGAAAGGCGAGATCCTGAATAGCTGTAACACATCGGTCCTGCTAACAGAGGTCCTCAGTGAACTGAAATGCCACAGTCATCAATCCTTTGCAGTCTACTGATTAAATTTTCAAAAATATTCCTAACTATGTGTTGGTAACAAGGGACTGTAATGCTGTTTTTTTAAAAAGACATTAAGCACTGGAGTAACTCTGCGGGTCGGGCAGCATCTCCGGAAGACAAAGGTGACATTTCAGGTCGGGGCCCTTCTTCAGAATGATAGTAGGGGGGAGAAAACAGGAAGAGCTGGGGGCAGGACAAAGCCTGGCAAGTGATAGGTGGATAAAGGAAAGTGGGCTTGGTTGACAGATTGTTGGACAAAGGCCAAAGATGTTAAAAAAAAAAAGGCTCTGAAATAAAGAGAGAAGTAGCATGAAATGTGAAGCCAGAGGAAACAATGAGGTTGTTCGGTATAAATTCAGGACAGTCCACATCTATTAAAATTCAGGTCAATAGTGGATGTGCACAGCAGGGAGATGGGGCTGGGGGGGGCACACACACATAACAAAGGAAACAAAGTTCAATAAATGAAAACAAGTAGTGCAAAAAAACAGCCCCATAATTCATAGTGCAACCAAAACAGTTCATAAATTTAGTTGGTGTTTGTAGTGCTTAAAAGAGCATGATGATTGTTCCCAAGCCAGGAGGTCACAGCTTTCAGACTTCTTCCCAATGGCAGGGGAGAAATGAGAGCATGGCCAGGGTGGTTTGAGTCCTTGATTATGTTGGTAGCCTTTTTGAGGCAGCACCTCCTATAGATCCCTTCGATGGTGGGGAGATCAATATTCTTGATGGACTGGACAGTTGCAAAGACCCGTTAGAGTATATAGCAGATGGTGAGGAGATGGAAGGATGGACCCCTTGACCTTGCACTCAAATTACCAGCTACACATGCATTTACCAGTCCTTAACAGAATAAAAACTGTGTTACCACGACAGTCCTGCAAGTCTGACCATGACATCAGAGATTCCCCATTGGGTTGTGTGGCACCATCGCTGTGTGGATAGACTCAAAACAGATCTTGGGCATTTACAAAGCTAGTTGCAAATGAATTATATTCCACCACACCAAGAGAGATCAACACAATCCCACAATTTAAGGATTGCTTCAAAGCTTTGCAGTCCTACCATGTGTTGTTATGAATAACTAATGTAAGGAGACAGCACTGAGAACATTCACATCCACGAAAATGACAGGAGCTGGGATATCTTTGGAACCCAATGATTTTGCAAGCATCTTTTGCCAGAAATGCCAAAGTACCCAAGCATCATTTAGACATTTTCATCATTATAGACACTGCTGGCCAGCTAATTCAATGATTCCACACAATGGAGTGCCAATGGAACAATGCCAGCAGTGGTGTTGACCACATGTTCCAGAATTAGCCACACCTCTTATCCAGGCGATTGCAAAAAAGACGCCCACCTGGCTTGGAATAAAACTATCAAGGTTAATCTGGCCAATTTAAATCAGTTAATTACTGCCTCCAACACTTAGTCATCAGTAAATTATGTAAAGTAAAGGTCACTGTAATTAGGAACACTTTAAGAATGTTCTATTGTTGTCCATGGAGCTCCAAGTATCACTGATAATGGAGCCAAGAATGGTATTGCTGTACCCCCAGGATTTATAACCAGAGCTGTAGAGGTACAAGCTATGGCCTAGTTCTAACACAACAGTTAGCAACAGAAGATAATTAAAAAGGCAATACTGGGAGAAAAGATGAGGTACGAGGGTAAGCTAGCCAATAATATAAAGGAGGATAGTAAAAGCTTTTTTAGATATGTGAAGAGGAAAAAAATAGTGGGTCCCTTGAAGACAGAAGCAGGGGAATTTATTATGGGGAACAAGGAAATGGCAGACGAGTTGAACCGGTACTTTGGATCTGTCTTCACTAAGGAAGATACAAACAATCTCCCAGATGTTCTAGTGGCCAGAGATCCTAGGGTGACGGAGGAACTGAAGGAAATTCACATTAGGCAGGAAATGGTGTGGGTAGACTGATGGGACTGAAGGCTGATAAATCCCCAGGGCCTGATGGTCTGCATCCCAGGGTACTTAAGGAGGTGGCTCTAGAAATTGTGGACGCATTGGTGATCATTTTCCAATGATCTATAGATTCAGGATCAGTTCCTGTGGATTGGAGGGTAGCTAATGTTATCCCACTTTTTAAGAAAGGAGAGAGAGAGAAAACTGGAAATTATAGACCAGTTAGTCTGACATCAGTGGTGGGGAAGAACTAATCTTCTGGAATTTTTTGAGCATGTAACTAGGAAAATTGACAGGGAGAGCCGGTGGATGTAGTGTACCTCGACTTTCAGAAAGCCTTCGACAAGGTCCCACATAGGAGATGTGGAGATGTAGGAGATTAGTGGGCAAAATTAGAGCACATGGTATTGGGGGTAGGGTACTGACATGGATAGAAAATTGGTTGGCAGACAGAAAGCAAAGAGTGGGGATAAATGGGTCCCTTTCAGAATGGCAGGCAGTGACTAGTGGAGTACCGCAAGGCTCGGTGCTGGGACCACAGCTATTTACAATATACATTAATGACTTGGATGAAGGGATTAAAAGTACCATTAGCAAATTTGCAGATGATACAAAGCTGGGTGGTAGTGTGAACTGTGAGGAACTAAATATTGTCAGCAATATTTTAACACTGGTGTTGAACAGCAAGCTGATTTAATAAAACAATATAACATTTTTGCTACTCAGTTGAAGAGGATGCAACATTGAGCAATATGATATAGAATAGCTTTCATTGCATTTTCAGTTTCTCAGCATACCATACGCTCAGTAAATCTTCAGGCTGACCGGGTATCTTGCATCTCTTGTAGCGTAGGAGTTGCAATGCTGCCTGTGAAGTGTTAAGAGGACCCTTGAGACCTTTCAACATGGATTTTCTAGTAGCGGTTATTCTGCTGAATAACAGAGCAAACCAAATGATGGTCAGTCCAGCAGTCATCAACTGCAACCATTGCACAGATGTCCATGCAATTCCTCACTCAGATAATGGCAAAAATCTAACTGCCAGTGTACAGATTGACGGTGTTTCCACAAGATCTTGTGCTTGTCCCTTTGGCAAAAGTGGTTGTTGAATATGATTTAGTTATTCACCAAGATAAAACAATCTTCTTCTTCTTGCGTTTGAGGCAGCAGAAATTATGTAACGCCCTCCAGGCGCTGTAGCCAGTGCAATGTGCTGTTGTCGAGGGCCGTGAGGTCTACCCCTCCACCAGGGGGACGGAGGACAGTGCAGTCGAAAATGACGTGCTGCGCTGTTTGCTGGTCTGCTCCACACACGCAGGCTGCTGATGGACGCAACCCCCAACGATGCATGTTGGTGTTGAACCGGCCGACCCGTGTGGAGCCGGTTCAGGGCGACCCACTCTTTGCGGGGCATGTCTGAGCCGGGTGGGGCTGTGGTGTTCGATGCGACAGTGAATTGGAGGTCATGATGTCTGTTCCCAGCTAGTTCTCCATGCTCCTAGTATGTTGAAACCGGAGCCACAGAGGGTCACTGCATGACGGGAGGACTGCATTACCCTGGCCGCCTACACCGATAAAACAGTGACTCCACTGGAGTTAACTTTCTGAGTTCCTTCCTTTCCAAAGGCTCGTTCTTTCCAATAATGCAACAAAGTCATAAGGAGGGTTAGTCTGACCCTCTCAGGAATCCTCCTTGGCATTTTCCACAGCGTATGTAGTTGCACTGCACAGTCATGAGTACAGGTCACTGTTTGTGCTCTAGCTGAGCCAGAGCTTGTTGAAATACATGACAATTAATAACTAAACAAATAATCTTGGCTTCTCCGAAAGAAAACAAGATTGGTGCAGTGAAAACGAAGCGATCTAGGAACTAATTACAATTAAACAAAGTGGTCTTGATTGGAAATCCATTGTATTCCAGGGAAAGAAAAACTACAGGCAGTGAAGTCCAAGGTAAACAAACACTTCACTTCCTGACAAACAGAGTATGGGTGGAAATGTGGCAGGACGTCCAAGACACATGCAGAATCTTTAACTACATTAAGACCATCAACAGCACGAAGACCAAAGAGACAAGGACAGACACAATCATCCGTTGGAAGGAGCATTTTAAAATTCTACTCAGCTAGGAGACTGTTCTTAACCCCATCTCAAAGATGTACCCCACTTTTTCAAAACTATCATATAACTTTACTCTGTGGACGAAGAACTGCTCCCAAAACATCACGAGGTGCAACGGTTCTCCAATGCCCAGCTGCATCAAGGGAAATGCTGGGCATAACACCCACAATAGAAGGCCTTTTTGATCTGATGTAACGTCTTTGGCTCAAATGGAGAGGGAGTGTGACAAATCCTCCCAATTTGGTCATCAAAAATGAGTTTTCATTCCATATATGCTACCTGATAGCATGCAGACTACAATTCTGACAACCAGGACATTCACAGGCCCAATCCCATGTGCAGGAGTTCATGCAGGCCATTTAACTGTTCCAAACTCAATGCAAAATTGCATTGCTTCCCACTGGAAATAATGTAAAGCATGAATGCAAACTGCTCCATCTATATCAGCTTCATCCCAGAACCAAGAAAACTCCAAACTTATCAAGATGCAGTGCACAGATGCTTGATTGCATATGCAGTGCTCCAAGCCATTTTTAACTCATTCAATGGCAAGTATGAGATGGGCCATTACACTAACCTTTCCAAAATAAAGATCATCTACAAACACGCATCTGTTGAACATTGGAAAGATTGTATCAGTTCACAAATCGCAGTGGTCTCATTAGCCATCTTCGGGCTGTAATGGCAGCAAGATATTCTTGACATCAAATGACTGCCTTCATCAAAAAAATGTCACAGCCAAAAGAGTGCTTTGATAAAAATCCAGTAAAAATGTACCCAGTAATGCTTTCGAGTAACCTATAATTTGTGCTGTTAAACCATGATAATCAAATTATCTGAAGTGCATGATATAATAAAATAGATAAAACCATGTTAATTTCATGGAAATATTAGCGTGAAAGGTAAGAAATTCATCCAACAAAATATTGCTGGAGGGCAATTCTACAGCATACAAGACACTAAACCAACACTTGGCAGGAAATGTGTCAGTTTCTGCATACTATTAATTCCCAACATTTCTCCCCCTCATTCACTCGACTAGTTAACAAATGGAAACCAAAACTTCAGGATCAGTCAAACCAGAGATTCAGTCATGTGTCATCTCATGAGTTTTATATCATCCAACTCAGGGCAAAAATGGGAGCATGAGGTACATGGATCAGCAATTGGTAGGAAGCAATCCATTTGAATCTGTTTGTTCCGTACCCCAAGTTTTCATTGCAAATACATAGCTTTAAAACATTACATTTAGCAATGATCAACAATTTTTTACATAACCTCACACTGATTACTGTGCCTACCCTTCTTTTGAGCCTCTCTCTTTCCTTCAGTGTAAGGGTGTCTGCCTTAGCGATGACAGGAACAACATTCACTTTATTGTGTATAGCCTTCATGAACTCCATGTCCAGAGGCTTCAGTCTAAAAATTAAACAAATGAAACAAGAATAAAAAATGATGAAAAAACATTTTCAACGATGAATGGATCAGTCTGAATTGTCCTGTTTTGTCTTAGTTATTTAGTGGAATGTAGTGAAGAAAGAAAACTGAAATAGAAACAGAAAAATCATAACTCAGTTTTAAAGAGACAGACATCTTCCCACTTTGCATGTGCTTCTAGTGCCCAGAGCATTTTATTGTCATATGTCCCAAAACAGAACAATGAAACTTTTACTTGCAGCTGAATAACAGATATGTAAACATAACGCTCTGTAAACACAATACACAAAAAGATCGGTATATATAAAAACGCAGCCAATAATAGTGCAGAGTCAACTACAACCCCTCCCCCTAATCTCTGTAGTTCAGAGCTTAGTTGGAGGTTGTAGTGTTTAATAGCCCGATGGTTGTTGGAAAGAAGCTGCTCCTGAGAGTTTTTAGGTCCCAATATCTTCTTCCCAATGGCGGGAGTGAAATGAGAGCACGGCCAGTGTGGGATGGGTCCCTGGTGATGTTGCCTACCTTTTTGAGGTAGCAACTCCTGCACATGAAATCCTTCAGCCTGCTAATCCCTTTCCAACTTTGAGAGCAATTCATTCAATCCCACCACACAGCTATTTGTCTCTAGCTGCAAAATATTCTCTCCCTCAAGCTATTAAATTCCCTACAAAAAACTAGAACTGAATCTGCTTTCATCATCCTTCCAGGCACTGATTTCAAGATGATTACTACTTGGTTTTATTAAAAGAATCGTTCATCACTTCAGCTCCATTGCCAATCATTTATTAGAAAAGTTTTTCTTTTATTCCCCAGTCAATCTAACTGCTTGATGACTTTGAACACTATTAAAGCACTAACATTTCCTGATTAGAGACTATGGAACTATGAAGAGGAGCATGAGATATTTAAAAAGCAGTCAATGAGAAACAGACCATCGAATTGAATAAAAGGCAGACCAGTTCTAGCACAGCAGCTATTGTGAAGCAGCCATTGTGAGTGTAGCTGTGTTTGAGTTCCAAGTGCAGTCTTCGAGTGATAAGTGGCCGAGGCTTTATCTTGAGTGGCTTCAGCAATAAAGCCGAGCAGTGAAAAGTTAAAGTAAAGTCTTTCTAACTTAGCCTTATTGTGGTCAGGCATTAGGGCAGTCGTGTGCACCTCCTGCAGGAGGTGGAGATCATGGAAACTTCCAGTGTCGCTGGTGACTACACCTGCGGGAAGTGCGTCCAACTGCAGCTCCTGACTCACCGCGTCGTACGGCTGGAGCTGCAGTTGGACTCACTTATGAGCATCTGTGGTCAGTGAGGTAGTCAGAGCTAAAGTGCAGGTGGCAGATGGTTGGCCAACCATTAGCAAAGGCAGAGAGGGTCGACAGGAGCGGGCAGGGATCAAAATTCAGGAGTGTTTAATTGTCATATGTACCAGCAACAGAACAATGAAATTCTTGCTTGCTGCAGCTTTACAGGCCCATTAAAGCAATAACACACAATATACATTAATCAATAATATAATAAACTAATAGTCAGTAATACCAGGTAACTAGCCCTTAATAATGCAAAACCGAAGTTCATAATCCAGAAGTTTAAAAAGCAGGACCATCAAGTAGTAATCACTGGATTAACTTCCAGTGCCATATGCAAATGAGAGTGAAAATAGGAGCGTAGGCCAACTGGATGCAGTATTCTAGTTACAGTCAAAGCAGACGAGTGTTTTGTGGAACTACAAAAACAAGGTTGTGTTTATGGCCACTGAGAGTTGTGTTTATGGTCACTTTATCAACCTGTCCTCCCAACTTCTAACAGTTATTTATATATACCTTTCAATTTATTTTGCTGTTGCATCATTATACTCTACATTTGTTTATCATTCCTCAATCTCTTATTCCATGGCATCAATTGCACTGACAAGATTATACTTTAGTGAGCCCCTTTAGCATTCCCCTCATCAATAAAAAAAAACAAAACAATTTGCACTAATATTTTTTATAAATCTACTCTTAAAACAAATAACTTAATTTGTCCCTGAATATAGATTATAACATAACAGCTTCCCAAAATCAAAAATTAAATTGACTGACCATCCCATTCCCTCACCATCCCATATTTACCTCCCACAGCCAAATTATCCGTATGACTACACTTGCATTCAAAACTGAACACCAGTAAGATGTTACGATATACTTAGGGGAGTCCTGAGCTAACCTTCCTGATTTGCTTTGACTAGCTAATTGTCACACATTCCCTCCATCTGCAGATGCTTAAACCGTGACACCTTATGAAAAATGCAGTTCACATAATTTTGCCTGACTAATACACTGCACTAATGCATCTGTAAAAAAGACACACCTCCAGTGAGTGACACTGCAAACAAATTGTCTTGATTTCTATCCTCTTGAGTTAGAGCACATTAAAATATCCAGATTTCTCTTTCAGGATACAGTCAAAGATTTGAATATTTTACAATTGCACAATGACTGTACAAGCCTTTCCACTTCAGTACCTCAGAAAGGCTCCAACAACTGTTGCCAGTAAATTGTATTTTGGTTTCCTGAATCAATAAATTAGCTTACCCATGACCAAAAGGAGAGATGAAATAAAAGCAGCAGTGGACCCGGTTATCAACAATATGGCGTCTGTTCAATCCACTTTCATCGTGCAGATAGCGCTCAAATTGCTCATCAATATAGGAAATAATCGTCTCAAAGCTGAAGAACAGAGAAAACAATCAACATACTGGTCTGGGACACAAGCCAAATCTCAACCCAAGGAACGTATCAAGTAGCTGGTATGATTGTAGAATACTGCATTAGACCTGAAGAGCAAAGTGTGAAGCAGAGTCATATATAGCATGGAAACAGGCCCTTCGACCCAACTTGCCCACACCAACCAACACACCCCATCTACATTAGTCCCACCTGCTTGCGTTTGGCCCATATCTCTCTATACCCCTTTTTCTCCATGCATACATCTTAAACCAGTGTACTTCTAAGTACACTTTCAATCATTGCATTTCCATTGTATTTTTAAAAGGCAGTAACCAGAAAGCAGAAGTTATAAATATGCAGATGCAATGTTTACATTTGAGTAGCTGTAGATCCTGGAGTTGGTACACGATCAAATATTCTACAGCAGCAGATGTTCTGGGAATGCAAAGCTGTGATACATTGAGCCTGCCCGGCTATATGAAAAATTCAAACAAACATTAACGAATTTACAAATTACATACCAGTCCTGACTGTTTATAGCATCTCCATATCCTGGTGTGTCAACCACGGTGAGACGCAGCTTCACTCCACGTTCTTCAATCTCCACAGTAGAAGCCTCAATTTGGACAGTTCTTTCAATTTTCTCTGAAATAAAAACAGGTACTTTCCAATCATGAGAATAAAATGCTGGAGTTTCTTTTGCTACATAATTTGGGGTTGATTACACAGGTAAGTAGCTTTTTCCCTCTGAAGCATTTCAGATGCAGCTTTACTGGAACTGCACAATCTGCAACCAAGGGTGCAAGGTCTTTGACAAGGTCCTGTCAGGAAGGTTAGATCTCATGGGATCCATGCTGAGCTGGCCAAATAATACAAACTTGGTAAGAGTCACGGGGTGGTAGTGAATGATTTTTCTTCAGATTGGAGGCTTATGGTCAGTTGTGCATCGTCGGTGCCATTTTCACTGTTGTTTGTCATCTGCATTCCTGATCCGATAATTGCAAGTATGACATTCCCCCTCTCTCTCTTTCCCTCTCCTGATTTCAATACCATGCTTAATGTGCAGAATAAGTTGTTTGAATTCTGCCTGGATCTTGTGGCCTTAACCTAAGAGTCTGTATGAATGACTTAATTGAACGGACTAATTTTTTAACCAAATATTTTTAAATTTATATTTTTGTGACATGGGCATCACTGGCATGGCAGTATTTCTTTCTAATCAGCAAGGGCATAAATGCTGGCCATGCCACTGACATCCACATTAAATAATGAATTTCTAGGCTACTACAGAAGACAAGACCAGGCCCACAACATTCAGTGAACCAGGGGGAGTTTTACCACCATTACTTGCTGCTGTTCCAGATTTTAAATTCCAGATTATTAATTGACATTAAAACTACACAGCTATTGTAGTTTGATTTGAACTTGGGTGTGTGGTTTATTACTCATTTATGTGTCACCAACAAAGTAAAATAGTTTGTATTTTGAATTACAAAATTAATGTTACCTGCAGCTCCAGGAATAACTCGCTCAGGGTACAGATCAGTCAGGAAGAGGCTATTAATAAGTGTAGATTTCCCCAGACCAGACTCACCTGCAAAGAGAATTACATCAAAATACAATACCATGAGCTGTTCATGCTGTATGTAATATGTAATTTTCAACATTTTCATACATTCCGAAATGCAGTTAAGATTCACTACTTCACTCCACTATTTGACTACTTGAAAGGAAACCATAACAAACTTTGATGTCACCGCAGGAGATTAAATGGTAATTATCTTTTAACATCATCCTCCATTCACTGACCAATGCTATTGCATATATACTTTTCATTCTCCATTCATGCTTGTACAAGGTGTATCCAAATTCTACATGAACTGTAACGTTCTCTAATGTTAAAATATGAAACACCTAGTGGTTAGAAAAACAATCAGCACTGCACAGTGACAACACTATCCTATTCAGAGTTGAAAGGTATTTTAATTTTCTTGAATGCATTTTCGTTAACACTTACCAACTACCATGAGTGTAAATTCAAATCCTTTCTTCACAGATTTACGATGCACCTGATTTGGAAGATTTGCAAATCCCACATACCCAGGAGTTTCAGGATTTGTGAACTGGGCTTGTTGCTGCTGCTGCTGCTGCTGCTGTTGTTGTTGTTGTTGTTGTTGTTGCTGCTGCTGCTGCTGCTGTAAAAGTTGTTGCTGTTGCTGTTGCAGCATCTAAAGCAAATAATTCAGTTGCAAATTAGAAATTCAGTTCTTTCCATGAACTTTGAACATTCATTTTCACAAAAATAGGATCCAGAAATAATTTATTTCTGCTGCTAGCTAAATTCCCTAGCTTCATAAATTGACAAACTGAGCTTGAGGTAGCGTGGTGAATGGGACAAACCGCTAAAATATTTCTGATCAGAGAACATCCATTCCTTATGAATTTGGATAGAATTATGTACCATCTCCTCAAAGAATATGAACGATATCAAATGCATGCAGCGACCTCTCCAAATTCTAGCTCTGATACTAACCAATATTTATTATACCAATAGCTACAAACATGTTCACAGACGTTAAACAGTCAGAATCTCGCAACTATGTGCATCTCACAACTGCAGAATTTGACTTCCTATTGTGACGTCTCTTCCAATACTTCTGACAACTGTTTCCCGTTTGAATTGCATTGTCTATATTTGAATGAAGTATAAACAGTCATTGTTGATGGGTGGTAGTGAGGGATATGTTCTCCTCCACAATGCTTCTGACATATGATGAAAGAATGGATTGGCTGGGCTTAGGTTCACTGGAATTTAGACGGACGAGAGGGGATCTTATAGAAACATATAAAATTCTTAGGGGTTTGGACAGGCTAGATGCAGGAAAAATGTTACGATGTTGGGGGAGTCCAGAACCAGGGGTCACAGATTAAGAATAAGGGGTAGGCCATTTAGGACTGAAATGAGGAAAAACCTTTTCACCCAGAGAGTTGTGAATCTGTGGAATTCTCTGTCACAGAAGGCAGTGGAGGCCAATTTACTGGATGTTTTCAAGAAAGGGTTAGATATAGCTCTTAGGGCTAACAGAATCAAGGGATATGGGGAGAAAGCAGGAACCGGGTACTGATTTTGGATCATATTCAATGGCGGTGCTGGCTCAAAGGGTCGAATGGCCTACACCTGCACCTATTTTGATGTTTCTATGCTTCAGAGCAATCAATCAGATTAAAGTGAGATTTTGAAATTTGACAAGGTAGATGTTAGAAAGATATTTCTCATATCTTGACTGGATGTGCTAGAGGCTATAAGCAAATAACTGCAAAAAATCCAATGAATTATGGAGAAATGTCTTTATACAGAGCTGTTAAAGCATGGAATTTGCAAATGCAGAGCATAGTCAACGCAAATAGCAAGGATGCTCCTCAAGAGAAGTTGTACTCGTACTTTAAGATCAAAGAAATAGAAAGCTGAAAGAAAAGGTTGTGCAAGAAGCATTTGTAAAACAAATTGGAAAGAACTTTGGGATGAATGGCCTGTTACTTTTCTGCAAATTCTATACAATACTAAATAATAGATTTGAGTGTCTTGACAACATTTGCTGGTGCAAGATGTGGCAGGAGCTTTCTCAAACATTTATAGTCTTTGTAATTATGCTAGCAAAAGGATTCAGCAGATTTGAAGCAATGATCCAGATAAGAGGAAATATTTCCCAATATGTGTGGCACCTTAAATAATGGTGTTTCCACGTTTTCTTATCCTTCGTAAATAAATGCAGGCTAAGTAGTGTTGAAACTATTTTAGGTTTTATACAGGAAGCACTTTAAGCCATTAAGGTTACCTGGTTTCTGTAACTCCTTTAGAGTGGCTATTTGTACAGCAAGCAACTGGTGACCCTGAACCACTGATACTGACAGAGCTATATTTAGTGACAGTAGTGGTAGTGGCCCTGCCGCTGAATATCAAGATAACGTGTTTGAAATGGAAGAGATCACCATTTTACAAACGTGCTTTTCCCGGATTGTCTGAAGCCGTGCTGAATTGAATGTGGTCTTTCGGTGAATACAATCAAACTTGCTTTTCCCAGGCTATTCCACACCTGCATGCATGTTTACATCAAAGTTGTTATGAGGGATTTTGGCAGAAACCAAAGTGAACATTGATGAAAATTGCATCAATGGGTGACATGAGTATCCGTCAGCATTAGGCGAGAAATAGTATTGGGTAGACTGATGGAACTGAAGGTTGATAAATCCCCAGGGCCTGAGGGTCTGCATCCCAGGATACTCAGGGAGGTGGCTCTAGAAATAGTGGATGCATTTGTGATCATTTTCCAATGTTCAATAGATTCAGGATCAGTTCCTGTGGATTGGAGGGTAGCTAATGTTATCCCACTTTTCAAGAAAGGAGCGAGAGAGAAAACAGGGAATTACAGAACAGTTAGCCTGACATCAGTGGTGGGGGAGATGCTGGAGTCAATTATTAAAGAGGTAATAATGGTGCATTTGGATAGCAGTAAAAGGATAAGTCCAAGTCAGCATGGATTTATGAAAGGGAAATCATGCTTGATGAATCATCTGGAATGTTTTGAGGATGTGACAAGTAAAATGGATGAAGGGAACCCAGTGGATATAGTGTATCTAGACTTTCAGAAAGCCTTTGATAAGGTCCCACACGGGAGATTGGTGAGGAAAATTAGAGCACGTGGTATTGGGGGTTGACATGGATAAAGAATTGGTTGGCAGACAGGAAGCAAAGAGTAGGAGTAAACGGGTCCTTTTCAGAATGGCAGGCAGTGGCGAGTGGAGTGCCGCAAGGCTCGGTGTTGGGGCCGCAACTGTTTACCATATATATTAATGATTTGGACAAAGGAATTAGAAGTAACACTAGCAAGTTGCAGATGACACAAAGTTGGGTGGCAGTGTGAACTGCAAAGAGGATGTTAGGAGGTTGCAGGGTGACCTGGACAGATTGAGTGAGTGGGCAGATGCAGTATAATATAGATAAATGTGGGGCTATCCACTTTGGCGGCAAAAACAAGGAGGCAGATTATTATCTCAATGGTGTCAGGTTAGGTAAGGGGGAAGTGCAACGAGACCCGAGTGTCACTGAAAGTTGGCGTGCAGGTACAGCAGGCAGTGAAGAAAGCTAATGGCATGTTGGCCTTCATAACGAGAAGATTTCAGTATAAGAGTAAAGAGGTTCTTCTGCAGTTGTATAGGGCCCTGGTAAGACCACATCTGGAGTATTGTGTACAGTTTTGGTCTCCTAATTTGAGGAAGGACATCCTTGTAATTGAGGCAGTGCAGCGTAGGTTCACGAGATTGATCCCTGGGAAGGCGGGACTGTCATATGAGGAAAAATTGAAAAAACTAGGCTTGTAGTCACTGGAGTTTAGAAGGATGAGAGGGGATCTTACAGAGACAAATAAAATTATAAAAGGACTGGCCAACCTAGACGCAGAAAAAATGTTCCCAGAGTTGGGGGAGTCCAGAACCAGGGGCCACAGTCTTAGAATAAAGGGGAGGCCATTTAAAACTGAGGTGAGAAGGAACTTTTTCACCCAGAGAGTTGTGAATTTGTGGAATTCTCTGCAACAGAGGGCAGTGGAGGCCAAATCACTGGATGAATTTAAGAGAGAGTTAGATAGAGCTCTGGGGGCTTATGGAATCAAGGGATATGGGGAGAAGTTGGGCACAGGTTACTGATTGCGGATGATCAGCCATGATCACAATGAATGGCGGTGCTGGCTTGAAGGGCTGAATAGCCTCCTCCTGCACCTATTTCCTATGTTTCTATGTTTCTATATTTGAGATGGTCAGTTGAAACCTCTTTTTTTGCCCCAATTTGCTATTCCATTTTACAGTTGCACTGATATTTTTGCTCTTTTCACATATCATTTAATACCCCCTGCCGTTTATTTTCACAGACCTTTCCCCAACTTATTTCCTCTAGTTCCCACCCAATTTCTTCCAGCCAAGATAATTTTGGAAAAAAAACACAGCAACACAACATTTTCAAGTTCTAATGTCAGGGCCCATATGTTATCTGCCTTCTCTACACCTCGATGATGCACAACTGGAGTATCATTATTTTCTGGTCATGTTTTTATTATCTACTTAGTGGGATATATCATCATCATTGGTCCAAAAATGCTCACCAAATCCACCCAAAACTTCATCCTCAACATTGATGGTCTCCCAGTATCCACCTCACCTCACATCCGGAATCTTGGAATCATCCTTGATCAAACCCTCTCCTTCGACAAACACATCAAACACATCACAAAGACAGCCTTCTTCCACCTCAAAAACATTGCCCGTCTCCGTCCATCCCTCTCCTCCACAGCTGCAGAAACCCTCATCCACGCCTTCATCACCTCCCGTCTGGACTACTGCAACAGCCTCCTCTATGGCGCACCCTCAAAAATCATCAATAAACTTCAATACATTCAAAACTCCGCTGCCCGTCTACTCACACACACCTCGATCCGTGACCATATCACCCCCGTCCTTTATAAACTCCACTGGCTCCCCATCCCCCAGAGAATCCAGTACAAAATCCTCCTCATAACCTACAAAGCCCTCCATAACCTGGCCCCATCCTACCTGACCGACCTCCTCCACAGGCACACTCCCACCTGCACCCTCCGCTCTGCCGCTGCCAATCTCCTATCCCCCCACATCCGGACTAAACTCAGATCCTGGGGGGACAGGGCTTTCTCCATCGCTGCTCCCACCCTATGGAACTCACTACCCCAAACCGTTAGAGACTCCCCCACACTCACCACATTCAAAACATCGCTGAAGTCTCACCTGTTCAGTACTGCCTTCAACCACTGAAGGTCACCTCACCTACTGTCTCCTTTCTCTGTTCATTTATTTATTTACTTATTTATCTATTTATTAATTTCCCTATGTTCTCAAAATCTCTGTAAAGCGTCTTTGAGTATATGAAAAGCGCTATATAAATAAAATGTATTATTATTATTATTATTATATATACATAAAACTATGAGCACATATGTACTTCTTTTATTGGCCAACAGTTCCAAACTTGTTAATATCAGTAAAGAGCATTTTCGATAATTTGGCAAAATTAGTAACTGCAACACAGCAAAAATTAAATTACTTTTTTGGAAAGATCAACAATGACAAATGAATTATTAGGCCTAATATGTTGATAAAACACAAAAAATGTTGCTACAGTACAAAAGAAAAACTAAATTAACAGAACTTTGCAATAAACAAAACAAAGAGCTAACTATCTAACTGGACATTAGCCAAGATCCAGGGCAATCTCAAAGCAAAAGAAAAACATCTAAAAATTATCATGGGACCAAACAAAAATCTCAGACAGGCTACATCAATGCAGTTGACAATTTACGATGGTAAATATACCCCTTGCAGCTTTTAATCAAGGGGTATATTCTCCTTCTTTCAATTTTCCCCATGTGCAGTACTGGTATGTTTAGGAAGGAACTGCAGATGCTGGTTTAAACCGAAGATAAACACAAAATGCTGGTGTAACTCAGCGGGACAGGCAGCATCTCTAGAGTGAAGGAATGGGTGACATTTCGGGTCGAGACCCTCCTTCAGACTGATGGGATTACTGGTATGTTACTGGACTAACGATCAAAGAACAAAGTTTTGAGTATTTGAATCATTAAATTTAAAAATGAAGTAACTCTTAATGAAAGGGATCATGAAGCTATTAAGATTGTCAAAATCTCAAGTAGTTAATAATAAATTCCCACTTTAAAGGAAGCTCAGCAATTCATTTGACATAGGTGGCACTAGCTACCTGGCTTATCTTCAACCACACTCTTAAATAGCCTGACAAGCCACTCAACTGTAGCAAACAGATTCAACCTACCACGTCAGCATCATCCAGACATTGTTATTTTCACTGCAGGCAAACTCACTAGGGTTGCATATCATCCAAATGCAAATCCAGTTCTCCTCTTGGGACACAAAGTAATAGATCCCAGATTCACAATTCTTCATGGCGTAGTTTGGAAAAGCTAAATTTATCCTGAGACTCTTGTACATGGCAGTAACAGAGCTACTGCATTTGGTATTGAACAATATGTAGCAGTAAATGCTTTTGGTTGTTCAGTCGTCTATGTGCTGAACTCTATGAAACTGAGTACAAAGATAAGGCATCTTCTGCATCAGATCTATACCCTCCCAAAGAAGGGTAGTGGTGTTTCAGACGCAACGGAGAGAATGTAAAGAGGTGGGGTAGTTGCATTACAGATAAGGGAGAATGCCATGACTACACTAAGAGAACATCTTGGAATGTTCATCCATTGAGGTCAAATAGGTAGAACTTAGGAATAAGAAAAGTGCAATCATATGATAGGGTTATGCTATAGTCCTCCCAACACCTAGGAGCAGCAAGAAGGACATATGCAGAAAGATGCAAAAACAACAGGGTTATTTTAGTGAACAATTTTAACTCCCTCAATAAGAGAAAGTTAACTTTCTCAATCAGAGTCCCACAGGTTTAGTTGGGGCAAAATCCGTCTGGTTAATCCAGAAGCATTTCTTAAAACCACATGGTGATGGCCGTTTGCAATAGGTTGTTTGCAATCTATGTTAGTGATTTGGATGAAAATGTAGATAGTCCAATAGGTTTGTGGACTTTTTTTAGATTTTATAAAATTTGTTAGAGATTAGATAGCAAGGAAGGCTTCTAAAGGATATAGGAGATAGATCAGCTAGAAAAGTGCAAGGTGATCGGAAAAATGTCAGGTGATGAGTTTTAAAAGGTGAAATGTAAGAGAAGGTATACAGTAAATGGCAAAGACATTCAGGAGTAATGATGTACTGAAGGATCTTGGAGTGCAAGACCAGAGCTTCCTGGAAGTGGCATGGGTAGTAAAGAGTGCATATGGCACGCTCAGCTTCGTTCAAGGCGTTAAGTATAACAGGCAGGAAGTCACACTGCACCTCATACTCAGATCTGGCCACCACACTGTTGGAACAACGTGATGGCTTTAGAGAGGGTGTAGAAGAGGTTGACCAGGATGTTGCCTGGACTGGAGTATATTAACTTTAGGAGGTATGACAATTTAGACTATTTTTTCTGGAGCACTGAAGGCTGAGAAGTGACCTAATAAAAACATTTAAAATTATGAGGGGCATCAAGAGGGTAGATATTTTTTCCCCCCAGGGTGGAAGTGTCAAATATTAGAGTTAATAGATTTAAGATGAAAGTGGGAAAATTTAAACATTTGCAAGCAAGGTTTTTTTTTTTTAAACAGAGGTACAAAATCCCCTGCTGTGGAAACGATACTATTGCAATGTTTAAGTTGCAATTAGGCAGGGAATGGAGACATATAAACCATGTGCAAGCAGATGGGATTGGTCATTGGGCCTGCTCCTATACTCTTTCTGGGCAGGTTAATGTGATGCATTCCTTGCTGAGACTTGATGGCAACACTTAATTCAGATCACTCCACATTTTCTCCTTGTTATGCAAGTGCAACCTCTCCACCCTATGCCGTTTCAACTGAGGACCTTCCATTATCGTTGACAGAGTATAGAACCGAGGACATTTTTCATTTCTGTTCTATAGGTGTAATATAAAGTTATCTCGATCACAGATGGACAACATCCACAGAAACAAAGCAAAAAAAATCCAAAATGAGCTGATGTTATTTCTGGATACTTTAAAAGCCTTTTTGGTACATAGAAATATTATTGTTAATTCATTGCCGGTATGAATCATTCAAATCACTCCTTTTAGGAAGGAACTGCAGATGCTGGTATCTATCTTCACTCCTTTTAGGATTTTGAGCCTTAAAGGAATTTTTGTTTCATGCATTATTCTTTAAATCCAGGCCTATCAATTATTAAACTTGCAATGTATTTTCAGTCACCCACAACCAATTCTTCTCCTCATATCTTCAACTTCATAGTTTCCTTCAAGATTTAAGACCCTAGACTCATTACTTTCAAACTGAAAGCAAAATTCTATCATATTACAGTGACACTTCCATAAACGACTTATAAAATAGAAAATATGTTTTTTTAAATCATTGCACAATACTAGGTCCAAACAGTCTTTTATAGAGTCATGAAGATACAACGTGGAAACAGGGCATTTGGTCCATCAAGTCAATGCCGACCATCAAACATAATTTATACTTATCCCATTTTATTCTCTCCACAGTTCCACAATCCACGCTAGATTTTACCACTCACCTACGAACGTACTAGTTAGATTTTGCAGTCGCCAATTAACCCATTAACCCACCCAATTAATCATTGAGACGTGGGATGAAATCAGAGTATCTGGGAAAAAACAACATGGCTGAAGGGCAAACTCAACACAGGCAGCACCAGAGGTTGGGATTGAACTCTGGTTATTGGAACTGCAGCAGCTCATCTAACAGAGTTAATTCGTCATTCATCTAGAATCTCACACATTCCTTAAATTAAAGCCCAATATCGCAACAACTATTTGGTGGCCTCTAAACAACTCCTTTGAGTTTTCTGCTCAATGCTAGGATTCTACATCATTATCTCCTGAGCCTAGATCATTTTTTACTGCACTGGTCTCTTCACTTATTAATCACACTATATTTTTTTGTTTTGCCAGTCCTGAAGATAAACCTAAAACTTGGGCTTATCAACAACCTTACAAGCAACTCGAGGTTTGCAACACTGAGTAACTGAAAAATTTAAGAAATAATTTTGCACATAATTCTCCTGCATCTAACGTATATAGTATTATACCAAGTAAACCAACATACTAGATTTGCCCTTCGACTTGATATGTTACTGCTCTAGAAAGGAATGCAAATGAAGGAGAACATCAGTGAAAAGCTGCCATACTCAAAAAAGGGTACGTTAAAATGCATCTTAATTCTTCAACTTTTAGAAAATTTTCCATTGTTCCCTGTTAGATACTTCAAACATTTTAGTCCAACAAGATTATTTTTTCAATTATCAAATATAGTTAATTATAGACAAACTAACCTGCTTCCCAAATATCTACAGTGCTATGGGTTTATTATTACTGTTAATTAATATTACATGTTAATCAGTGTTTATAAATTTCAGAAATGAAATCTCAGTAGATGCTTTTCCAAAGCAAGCCCAATGTTCTATTTAAACATTGAAATAGAACAGATTAAACTACAAGATTCATTAGCTAGCACAGAGCCAAATGGTGATTCATGTTTCTCTCTAATGTAGCACTACTCTCATCAAGTCAAATTCTTACTCCAACTCATACCTCTGACATGGGTTTGCTCAAATCTGCAGATGGTAGCAGTTTTAGCTGTGTTCATTAGAGATTTTAAACCACTGAATAGTAACACAGCTGGTTTGCACATTCTTCAGATAGTAATACAAATTCTTTCTCCAGATGGCCACTTTTCTTCTGTTATAATGCAAGCCATTGAGTTAAAAACGAAAATTTTCAAAATGCCGACACCATTTCCCACTCATAAAGTGCACCAGTGAGCCCTTCCTCGTGCACCGCACCTTACAGTGGCTCACGTTGTGGCCCCAACAAAACTGCACCCGAACCCTTCCAATTACACACACAGGAACAGTCGTGATCAAAACCAAAAAGGACATCTGCTATTTCTGGCATACCATCACTTATCCTGCTTTTTAGATTGGAGGGCATTAGGCATTAGCTGGAGCGTACAAAAGGCGAGGAGAGACCCGATAAAAAATTATATATTTATGAGGTGCAGATAGAGTAGCCAGAATCTATATCCCCAGGGTAGAAATATCAAATACTCAAGGGCAAAGCTTTAAGGTGAGAGAGGCAAAGTAAAGATATGCAGAGTAAGTTTTTTTTAAGAGTGGTCGGTGCCTGGAACTGGCTGCCAGAGTGATAACAGAAGCAGTTATGATAGTGGCATTTAAACAGCTTTGAGATAGGCACACGAATATGAAAGGAATTGAGGGATATGGATCACATGCAGACAAAAGGGATTAATTTAACCTGGCGTGATATTCAAGAGAGTTCAAGAGTCGAAGAGCTGGTTCTGCTGTACTATAGATAGACACAAAACGTTGGAGTAACTCCGCGGGTCAGACAACATCTCTGGAGAAATGGAATAGGTGATGTTTTCTGCTGTACTATGCACAATTCTGTTATACTATGTTCTTTCTCAACCTGTCTGCAATCTTGAAGGTGGCTCAGAATACCAAACCAGCAAAATTGAACGACAGTTTAAAACTCTAGTCCAGCATTTTTAGGATCCAACTCGCCAGACCACAGAAAAGCCCCACTGCCCTCCATCTGCTTCCTCTGAGCAGGATAGGTATTGGCATTCCCTGCCTTACACGAGGGTTTTGAGAACAGTCCTTAACCCAACATTCCTGCAGGTTTTGAAGCTCTTTCAGCTGATATCACAAATGTTGTACAGGTATATTAATTAGCAAGACATTACTAAAGTTAATTTTAGATCTCAGTGAAACTAAGGGTATAGCAAAGGGGATTACAGAGGCATGAGGCAGGAGCTGGCCAAAATTGATTGGAAGGAGGCCCTAGCAGGGAAGACGGTAGAACAGCAATGGCAGGTATTCCTGGGAATAATGCAGAGGTTGCAGGATCAATTTATTCCAAAGAGGTGGAAAGACTCTAAGGGGAGTAAGAGACACCTGTGGCTGACAAGGGAAGTCAGGGACAGCATAAAAATTAAGGAGAGGAAGTATAACATAGCAAAGAAGAGTGGGAAGACAGAGGATTGGGACTCTTTTAAAGAGCAACAAAAGTTAACTAAAAAGGCAATACGGGGAGAAAAGATGAGGTACGAGGGTAAACTAGCCAATAATATAAAGGAGGATAGCAAAAGTTTTTTTAGGTACGTGAAGAGGAAAAAAATAGTCAAGGCAAATGTGCGTCCCTTGAAGACAGAAGCAGGGGAATTTATTATGGGGAACAAAGAAATGGCAGACGAGTTAAACCGTTACTTTGGATCTGTCTTCACTGAGGAAGATACACACAATCTCCCAAATGTTCTAGGGGCCGGAGAACCTAGGGTGATGGAGGAACTGAAGGAAATCCACATTAGGCAGGAAATGGTTTTGGGTAGACTGATGGGACTGAAGGCTGATAAATCCCCAGGGCCTGATGGTCTGCATCCCAGAGTACTTAAGGAGGTGGCTCTAGAAATAGTGGAAGCATTGGAGATCATTTTTCAATGTTCTATAGATTCAGGATCAGTTCCTGTGGATTGGAGGATAGCAAATGTTATCCCACTTTTTAAGAAAGGAGGGAGAGAGAAAACGGGTAATTATAGACCAGTTAGTCTGACATCAGTGGTGGGGAAGATGCTGGAGTCAATTATAAAAGACGAAATTGCTGAGCATTTGGATAGCAGTAACGGGATCATTTCGAGTCAGCATGGATTTACGAAGGGGAAATCATGCTTGACAAATCTACTGGAATTTTTTGAGGATGTAACTAGGAAAATTGACAAGGGAGAGTCAGTGGATGTGGTGTACCTCGACTTTCAGAAAGCCTTCGACAAGGTCCCACATAGGAGATTAGTGGGCAAAATTAGGGCACATGGTATTGGGGGTAGGGTACTGACATGGATAGAAAATTGGTTGACAGACAGAAAGCAAAGAGTGGGGATAAATGGGTCCCTTTCGGAATGGCAGGCAGTGACCAGTGGGGTACCGCAAGGTTCGGTGCTGGGACCCCAGCTATTTACGATATACATTAATGACTTAGACGAAGGGATTAAAAGTACCATTAGCAAATTTGCAGATGATACTAAGTTGGGGGGTAGTGTGAATTGTGAGGAAGATGCAATAAGGCTGCAGGGTGACTTGGACAGGTTGTGTGAGTGGGCGGATACATGGCAGATGCAGTTTAATGTAGATAAGTGTGAGGTTATTCACTTTGGAAGTAAGAATAGAAAGGCAGATTATTATCTGAATGGTGTCAAGTTAGGAGGAGGGGGAGTTCAACGAGATCTGGGTGTCCTAGTGCATCAGTCAATGAAAGGAAGCATGCAGGTTCAGCAGGCAGTGAAGAAAGCCAATGGAATGTTGGCCTTCGTAACAAGAGGAGTTGAGTATAGGAGCAAAGAGGTCCTTCTACAGTTGTACCGGGCCCTGGTGAGACCGCACCTGGAGTACTGTGTGCAGTTTTGGTCTCCAAATTTGAGGAAGGATATTCTTGCTATGGAGGGCGTGCAGCGTAGGTTCACTAGGTTAATTCCCGGAATGGCGGGACTGTCGTATGTTGAAAGGCTGGAGCGATTGGGCTTGTATACACTGGAATTTAGAAGGATGAGGGGGGATCTTATTGAAACATATAAGATAATTAGGGGATTGGACACATTAGAGGCAGATAACATGTTCCCAATGTTGGGGGAGTCCAGAACAAGGGGCCACAGTTTGAGAATAAGGGGTAGGCCATTTAGAACGGAGATGAGGAAGAACTTTAAGTCAGAGGGTGGTGAAGGTGTGGAATTCTCTGCCTCAGAAGGCAGTGGAGGCCAGTTCGTTGGATGCTTTCAAGAGAGAGCTGGATAGAGCTCTTAAGGATAGCGGAGTGAAGGGGTATGGGGAGAAGGCAGGAACGGGGTACTGATTGAGAGTGATCAGCCATGATCGCATTGAATGGCGGTGCTGGCTCGAAGGGCTGAATGGCCTACTCCTGCACCTATTGTCTATTGTCTATAATCAGCAATAGATCCTACTTCCAAGAATTCAAATAACTTCATGGCCTAGGCCCATCAATTCTTTAACATCAGCAGCCTGACGGTCCTTTGTTCTTTAAACTTTGAGCCTCTTGAACAATCTCCTCACACCCCCTTTCCTTTGCCTCACATTAATAACTCTGCATTCAGAATTCCATGCCATAGCACATTTCCTGACTCTGCTCCCTCAAAGCCAATATGAAGAAACATTAATCTGGTCGGAAATGTAGTACTTGACTGCATAATGGAAGCATTCCAAACAGAATTCAGTAACTATTTGAAAACAATCACAGAACCATGGAGCAAGTTGAGTAGAGCAAAGAGAAACCAAATGAATAAGTCTCTTTAAAAAACCACCATAGATACAATTTGCCAGACTATATAATTGCAAGATTTCATAAATCTCAATTCAACAAACAGATCATTGATAAAGTTTTCTAATTCCTCGTTTTGGTTCCGCATATATTTCTCTGCTCATTACATAATGTAGAGAAATGAATGTTCTAGTCAAAATAGAAATGCAATTTGGTGGATTAAGTTCAAATACTGTTTTAGTTTAGATATACGGCGCGGAAACCAACCCTTCAGCCACCAAGTCCACACCGACCATCAATCACCCGTTCACTAGTTCTATCCTACACACCAAGGGCACTTTACACAAGCCAATTAATCTACCAACCTGCACATCTTTGCAATGTGGAAAGAAACTGGGGCACCTGGAGAAAACTCATGCAGTCACAGGGAGAACGTGCAAGCTCCGTACAGACAGCACCTGTAGTCACGATCGATTCTGGGTCTCTGGTGCCGTAAGACAGTAACTCTACCACTGTGCCACCAGTTGTTTTTTCAGTTGAATAATGAAAAAAGGTTTTGCCTAATTCACCTACTGTACTTCAATTACAAAAGCACCAACAATTCCACTGAACAGCTACTCGGTCAATCACACCTGCTCACACTTTGCCTTTAACCAAGTTGTCAACCCATCCACTCCCCCAGGACATCAATATTACCTCCAACTATCCTTGAAAATATACTGAGAAACTTCAGATTAGAGTCATATTCAATCACTGCCCAATACATTTGAAATTGATTTATTTCCACTGTCCCCCCTTTCCCCCACACTATTCAAGTAGAAGAGTAATCTCTATACTGTACACCAGAGATAAAGCAAGCTGCCACAAAATATTACGGCCACCACAAAGCTGACCAGTGCCTGCCACTACTACTTCTGAATGACTCCACTAAACGTCACTTTATTGTGAAAATAAATAAAGTGGGACTTTGAGATGGTATAAAATCTGCCATTACATACTATTTATTTTCACCATCTTATGATGATGTGCTATGTAGGAGCCATTTATGTAAATATGCTTACCTTGAACTTGTCTGAAGACTGTGACATGATGCAAATGATCCTCACCTGAAAAAATAAAGCTACAATGAAGACACCAACAAAACAAAAGCCACGAGCAAACTGCAAATATTGCCCTCCTCACAACAAATCAGGACAATTTTAACTGTATAAGCAATTCAAGAAAAAAGGGTAAAAGATAACTCCGTTTATTAAAGTGGCAATTTAACCTATCCATCTGACAAAACAAGCCTCCCTAGATAGATGCCCTCATCAGATTCAAGGACAAGTTGTTCCCACACAGCGTGCTTCAGGTGATTACCTGGGACACACTGCTAGAGATGGCAGTAGTTGTTCCAATCACAATATTTTAAACTGGACAGGTACTTAGATAGGAAAGTTGCAGATAAATATGACTCTGGTCCAGGAACATTTGTGTAGTGGCATCGGGTCAGCATAGAAAGGGCCCGTTTCTATGCTGTACAACTCCTTGATTCTCCATGTTTCAACTGCTGAGTAAAAATGTTCTGTAGGGTTTTTCTAGCAACTAACAGGATGAAGTAATTTTGCTGTGAAATGAAATGACATTTTAAAACAAACCTCAGCTGGCATAGTTTGGCCTTGTCTACATTCACCACAGATGAAGTGTAAGTGATCCTTTTAAACAAATCTGATGATAAGACATTCTATGATCCTGTGCACCTCTATTCTAGACTCCAAGCATAATCTAGTCACTTTAGTACTTTACAACTGAATTTATTTTCTCATTTGGGACCACCTACTAAATTCTCTGAAATGAATGAGATTTCATTCATTCTTAATCACCCAAAACTGTATTTATAGTTTGCATTCAGTTTTCCTCCGAATGCTCCATATTCACTCATTCTCCAAGATGAGTGAGATGGTTGGTTAATTGGCCACTATAAATTGCCCTAATGTAAAACAGTTGGTTCATTCAACCTGAAACATCTACTTAACTGATGCATTCCAACAATTAATGTACAACAATTATATATCGAGCACTTATTTCAGTAAAAAAAATTGAAGTATTCAGTGTTTAAAAAAATTACACTTCTGTAGCAGCTTACAGAACTACCTAACATTAAAGGCTAGGAAACTCAGCATTCACTTAAGTAAGAATGCAAGTCCTGGCCGCCAGAAATAAAATTACTTTTTGTAATAAAGTGCATGTGCATTTAAAAGGGGCTAATACTGGAATAGGAATACTTTATTGTCACACGTGACCAAGCACAGTGAAATTCTTTGCCGCATATACAATGTATACAGATAGTAGCCACCTAGGGCGCTGACAAAGTTACAAAGCACGCCGGCCCCTCCTTTTGATGTGTCCCCCCCACCCCCACATGGCGGTCCCCCCCCCCCACCCCCCTCATGGCGGTCCCCCCACACTGGGTCCCCATTGTCCTTTGTTCTCTCGCCCTCCCCAATTGTCCATGGTTCTCCCCCCACCTCTCACTGCGGTCCCCCCCACGCAGAATCCACCATTGATCTTCCCCTCCCCCCTCACAGTGGTCCTCCACTGCTCTTACCCTCCCCCCTCATGGTGGTCCTCCAGGCTCTCATCGGTCACAGGTCGACCCACGAGGCATCGCTGCCGCCGCAAGGCCCCATCGTCACAAGACTTCACTGCCGCTGAGGCCTCACTGCCGTTGACCCCCACTTCACGCCTCCGTGGTGCCGATCCGGGCCCCCGCCGTGGGCTCCATCGGCCACTCCGGCGACCCAGAGGCCGCGACCCGGGCTTCTACGCGGCAATCTGGGAGGCATCGAGACCACGGCACCTCGATAAAAGCCACTGGTCGAGCTCCCTGTCCACAGCCGCGACCTGTCGGGAAGCCTTCCGGCCGCGCAGCCCGTCATAGGAGCACATCATAGTTCATTACATGATTTGTGCATCCTAGGTGCCAAATCCAAATTAATTTTGCTTAGAACAATGCAGTGAATTGAACACTGATGGGGTTTTTTGGTCAGGTGAATCTACATATTTCCAAGCTCTCCCAATGTCACCCCAATGCTTGGCAATATATACTTTACATTTTGAAGTTTGTTGTGTGTCCCCCCCCCCCCCCCCCCCCCCACTAGAGCCTCCAAAAAATATTTTAAAAATGGGGGTTCACGTACTTATTGTTGAGAAGAAACAAGTTGCATTAGTTTAAAAAAGCAATAAACATATATTTTTTTCAGGCAAACAAAACAGCAATGGCAGTTACTGTCAAATTGCCAAAAGCATTTCTACATGTAGAAATTAGAACCAGATGTTCAAACCATTTCCGTTCTGGTGAGTACAAAGATATGCTACTGATAGCTGGAAATAGAGTCATTTGAAGTCTCTAGTTGGGCATGTAATATAGTTGGGGAAATAAAATTAAAGTATCTACCTCTTCTGTAACCTGCGTGCCTCCTATCTAATTGTAGATAAAGTTTAAAAAGTAATGAGCTTCAATGTGAGTTGACACCAGAGTTCTGTTTCTCTCCATGCAGGCTAGTAACCACAACCAACTCTTCGGACTTGGCTGAAAAACACTATAGGTTTGAACAGATCTTTTAGGGTTTTTGACCAATAACATGCAAGACCAGAATGATCAACATATTAGTTCCTTTGCAGCATTCAGATCAAAAGGAAATTAAACTTAATCTCTTGATTTTTTTTTCTGGTCATTTATGATGACCAAATTCAAATTCCCAATTTATAATTCAACAAGCTCTATTGTCAACATAAAGCCATTTTACAAAGACTTTGTATTCCAGCAATGAAACCCAAATGTAACTTGTGCTTTGGCCACAAGATACAGATGCTTCAAGTATTTAGCATGTTGTTTCTAAAATAGTGCTAGACATTAAAAGCACTGATTCTACACCGATGAGCCAAAACAGTATGACCACTGACAGGTGAAGTGAATAACATTGATTATCTTGTTACAATGGCACCTGTCAAGGGGTGGGATACATTAGGCAGCAAATGAACAGTCTGTTCTTGAAGTTGATGTGGATGCAGGAGAAATGGGCAGGAGTAAAGACCTGAGCGACTTTGACAAGGGCCAAATTGTTATTGCCAGACGACTGGGTCAGAGCATCTCTGAAATGGCATGGCTTGTGGGGTGCTCCAGCAGTGGCGAGTACCTACCAACAGTGGTCCGAAGAGGGACAAACCACAAACCGGCGACAGGGTGTTGGGCACCCAAGGCTCATCGATGTGCGAGGGCAACAAAGGCTATCCCGTCTGGTCCGAACCGACAGACGGTCTACTGTGGCACAAGTCACAGAAAATTATAATGATGATCAGGGGAGGAGGAATGTGTCACAATACACAGTGCATCATGGGCAAAGGTCAATATGGACATTTTATTATGTTTACTTCAATAAAACTACAGTTCCATCACAATACAAACATGTCAGAAAGTTTTTTGTTTTCACCCACTGACCCAGCATTCTATTACAAATATTGATCATATTTTATGCGAAACCAGCACATAACTTCAACAGGAAAACAATCACATATTTAAGCAATTTGGAGTCAACAGATAATGACAGATTGGGGAAGATTATTGCAGTTACATGAATGCAAGAGAAAAATCTATTCGATTAGCATGCTGCTTCTAAAAGTGCAAAACAGTAGAGCACTGATTATATATTCCTGCAGAACAGCATGCTAATTCACATAATTCACTGGATTCACAAACAGAACTCAAACAGAATAAACAGATTGGCCCAAATCACGAAGGGTATCAAGAAAGGCAAGGAGTCACAAAAAACACCGAATAGGTTATAATAATTATTTAATGTGCAGCATTATTCTTAAATGTTGGAAACAAAATCATTAGAATCCCAAATCAAGTACTGTGAGCAGGGCTTGCTGAAAACTACCACATAATGGTTATACTCTCTTCTCCAGAGAAAGGGTTCATCTCCATTTCCCATTCTTCTTTCATGCTTTCTCCTCCCAGTCAGAATGGGGTTAGAGATTTTCTTGCTCAAGCCTCCCACAGCCCTCTGCCTTCTATGAGTAAGCTAATTCCTAATCTATACAACAAGCATCCATGAATTCAATGCATCTCAATCTTCTTAATCAGCCTAGCATGGAGGACCTTATCAAATGCTTTATCAAATTCCATGTAGATACCGTCCACGGCTCCATGTTCATCACCTTCTCAAAAAAACTTGATTGTTAGTAAGACATGACTTACCACATACAAAGCCATGTTGATTGTCCCTAATTAGCCCATTCTTCCAAATGGGAGTAAATCCTACCCCAAAGAATCCTCTCCAACAGCTTCCCAACCACTGAACTGATGTTCACTGGCCCATAATATCCTGGATTCTCTCCACCTTCTTTATTAGAGGTCCAAAACTTTCTCATAATACTTCAGAATTACTTTTAAAGTGAAGTCATTGTTATGCACACAAGCTTCTCTGCCAATTGACATAAACTTCAATCAGTAATGCTTTGGTAAAAAAAAAAACACTATTCTTCATGTTAACAGAAGATATGATGATAAACATTTCTGCCGTTCAAATGTTTTCAAGAGGGTGCTGCTGGAGCACAATCAGTCGAGTTGCTGCCTCACTGCCCTAACAACCTGGGAGAATAAGAATGGGTTAGGAAGCAGAGATCTGGGTTTAAACAGTGCTGTTAGAATAATGTAGGCCACTAAACAAACCAAATTAATTCTGTACCGAATTCTAAAAAGATTTGCATCTCAAGTTACAATGACCTTCTGCATTCGCTTCGTTTGTTTAAAGATGGATTTGCCTTTCCTGACTTTGTGTTATCAAGTAATGTAAACCATACTGCACATTTGTGGAATGCACAGTGCAGCAACAGCAATACAGACTGCATTCTTCAGCTCTTGCAGAAACTCAGAACAAATACACAACAGCTAAGTAGGCAGTCACAAGAGTTGACAGAGTGGCTACAATGAAAACTGATAAATATCCACATCAGTCCCAAAAACCAGCACACATCAGATTTGGATAATAGGATCCTTATTATTACTCCGCAATTTATTTCCCTGACTGACTTACTTTAATTTGGAAGCTCCTTACTCCTTCTCAGCCAATCAAGACCACATTGGCATGCATCACCTTCTGAAAGCCATGCATGATGGTGAGATCATAGAGGAGGATATTAATACAGTAGTTCTGCTATAATGCTTGTTTCCAAAACACAAACTGGATATAACGCGAGTGATGTACTAGCAGCATGAAATTGGTTATAACACAATTTCAATCGGGAAATAATGGACCACTTAAAAATTACTTTGAAAAGTGACAAGCAGAAGAAAACCTGTTCTGGATTTAAACCTGGGGAGAAACTGTTGCCGTGTAAACTTCTGACCGTAATCAACCACTGTGTCATTAGAACACAGCTATGATTTAACCGTGGGTGGCCATTGAAATGTACAAGCATTCATTTCTATTATGGAACAATTAAACAATGTAACATACATCTTTTATTCTGCAGCAAAATAAATTTGCTGTTAAAAAATATTATTTTTGAAAATCCTGAGAGAAAAATAACTTGATATTGCAAATCTTTAACCCGAAAGAGACAAAGTCCTGCAAAGGGAATTTAGGAAGTTAGGTAGGAAGTTAAAAAGAACTCTAGGATTATTATCTTGGGATTACTTCCTGTGTCATGTGTTAGCTAGACAAGAAATGGGAAGATAGTACAGTTGAATGCACAGCTAAAAAGCTGGTGCGGGAGGGAGGGCTTCAGATACAAGAATCATTTGGTTCTATCTAGTGCAGGTGAGATCTGTACATGGGCTGATTGGCATCTAAACTAGAGGCGCTATACAACCTCACAGGGAGATTTGCACATGATACTCAGGAGCATTTAAACTAGTATGACCTATGGACGGGAACCAGAGCAGAAGGTGAGGAAGAGGAAGGGACCGAGGGGAAGGTAAAAGTTCGGCCAACTAAGTCCAACAAGGACAGGGTCAGGTTAATGAATAAGATGGGATTGATACTTTTAAATGTATTATTTTAATCCAAAAAGAATTATGGGTGAGACAGATTAATTTATAGCCTTGATTAGTACATGGAACTTTGATGCTGTGGCCATTACAGAAACTTGGTTAAGAGAAGAGCAAGACTGGCAGCTCAGAATTCCAGGGTTTCAGACGTGATGAGGCCGATGTCTAAACTTTAGGGCCGAAGGTTTAAGGTGAAAGGGAAGAAATTTATACAATATCCGTGGGACAGTTTCTATCCCCCCACACAGAGGAAGGTGGTTATTGGGAACCAGATGCAAGAGGAAGTAGCAGAGGCAAAAACAATTATAGCTTTTAAAAGGTCTGTTGACACATACTTTGGATAAGAAAGTAGATGGATACAGACCTAATTTAGGCAAATAGGATTATCATTAATAGTCATCATGGTCAGTATTACAAGTTGGGTTTAAGTGCATGCCTCTGTGCAGTGCAACTCTATGGCCAACCATATGTAGGCCACATGGGAGATAACGTGAACATACATGAATGAAATGGTGAAACAGCCTGCTGTACTGCCACTACATTAGATAGGCATATCAAGGATAACTTTCTGAGCTCAGGCATAAAGCTTCACCACTGGCACTTTTCTACATCCCTTCTATTCATATTATCCGCACAAGGTGTGCCATAGCCACATCTCAATATGGAAGGCTCTAACCTCAGAGGTGACATCGAAACAAAATTAGTCCTGGAACTTCATCAGGCTCCTCCCACAAACCAAGTTTACATGTAAGGTATCCACTTTAATTTCACAGAATCACAAAATAGTTGTTTTACCAAGTGAGAGGTTATTCTGACTTAAATGGGTTTAAAAGCTAGATGGCTGGTGATTGAGCATGTGGTCTGCCACGTTCCATTTGCTGCTGGTTGTGATTCTATGAGGTTTCTAAATTCATGGCGTATCTATTAAGTATGTGATTGATACTCAAAACCAGTACTAGGACAAGTTACTACAATTTAGTAGATTTAGTTAGAAGCTAAAATTCAAATCTTTGGGATCAGGCTGAGCAAACAAAAATACGCATGTCTAATTTTAAACTCAAAAGCCCATGAGATATTCCAAAACAGAACAAAGTTGTTACTTAAATATAGATTAAAAATGCAATTTGTTCTCAATGTACAATTTTAGGACAGAGGACAGATACGACTAATGTAAAACTGTATTTGCACAATATACAGTATATTCTCAAAGACATAATTTTAAACTAAGATGCTGAATTGAAAATGGAGCAGATTTCCTGCACAAATAACATTTATTAAGTCATTGCTGTATTTCACCAATACAATAACTGGAATTAATTGTTGAAACACAAATCACTTTTCCAGCACATTATAGTTTAAATCTTCAATGGATATTATTCTTGCAGATGGAATATTACACATTGTTTGCACTAAACAGATTTAAGGGAATTTCCCAGAGTTATCTCCAGAGATACAACCTCACTTCACTCCACCCTAAACACATCTCACCTTTGCTTTGCCCATACATCAAATCCTCTGACTCCTCCACAATCAACACCCCTACATTCCTCCCTCTTGAATCTTACCCACCTCCCCATTCTAAAACCTACCATTACCACTCCACCACAGTGGTGGTAACAGCCACCACTCAAAACATCCCTCCGCAGCCCCCCTCTTCAAGCCCCATCTCATTTCTCTCTCCCCTGTTGAACCCCCTCACCCAGGCTCGATCGCAGCTCCCCTTCCTCACCCAATCCCCACCCTCATCTCGATTCCTCTCCAACTCCCATCTGACTCCTTCCACAAATCCAATCCCTCACTCCCACCCTCTTCAACCCACCCCACCACCTACCCGGCCCTTCTCATCCCTCCCTCCCTCCACATACTTCCTTCCTCTCCTCTCCTCCCCTCCCCATACGCTTGCGCCACCGGAAAGGAAGCGCCCATCCCAGCCGATAAATCCGCTCACAAGCTCTCGGCCGAGGCGATTGTACGTTACTGATGCGATGGCCTGACGTTGGGTTGGGACGGCCCATCCATCCCTGGACTCACCTCGCAATCGCCGACCCGCCACCGACTGACTGACTGTCCGCTCCGACTGCGCGCTGCTCCTCCTCCCGCGATCGGCGGAGTCTCGCGAGACGGGAGCCGCGCCCCGCGGGCGGGGCCTGCTTAAAGGGCCGAGCGGCCTCGCCCCTCCCCCCCCCCGCGGCACTGGGCAATGGCAAGGCGGTAAAAAAAAACCTCCGGTAACTGGAGAACAGCAGATGCTGAGAATCCGACATAAACCCCGAATATTCCGGAATTGCATAGTTGGTCAGACAGCATTTGTGAGGAGTGAAACAGAATTACCGCTGTTGCTTGAAGAAAGGTAATGAAGGCAAACTAAAAGGTCAGTCTCCCCCATTCACAGTAGATACTGAGTTCCTCCTGCAGATTTTAGTTGAACCTGAAACATTGACTCGGTTGCTCTCCCAACATAGAAACATAGAAAAAAGATATAGAAAAATAGGTAGAAGATATAGAAAAATAGCACCGCCATTCAATATGATCATGGCTGATCATCTAAAATCAGTACCCCGAACCTGCTATTCCCCATATCCTTTAATTCCTTTAGCCCGAAGAGCTAAATCTAACTCTCTCTTGAAAACATCCAGTGAATTGGCCTCCACTGCCTTCTGTGGCAGAGAATTCCACTGATTCACAACTCTCTGGGTGAAGAAGTCTTTCCTCGTCTCAGTCCTAAATGGCCTACCTCTTTATTCTTAAACTGTGACCCCCGGTTCTGCACTCCCCCAACATTAGGAACATTTTTCCTGCATCTAGCCTGTCCAATCCTTTAAGAATTTTATAAGTTTCTATAAGATCCCTTCTCATCCTTCTAAATTCCAGTGAATACAAGCCCAGTCGACCCATTCTTTCATCATATGTCAGTCCCGCCATCCTGGGAATTAACCTGGTGAACCTACGCTGCACTCCCTCAATAGCAATAATGTCCTTCCTCAAATTAGGAGACCAAAATTGCACACAATACTCCAGGTGCAATCTCACCAGGTCCCTGTACAACTGCAGTAGGACTTCCTTGCTCCTAAACTCAAATTCCCTCGCAATCCCGACAGTCCTTTATGGTGAGGCGGAGTTTACTTGCACCTCCTCCAACCTCAGACTTAGCTATTGTTTCACTGAATATTTATGGTCAGTCAATATTTATTACCTGCGATCTGTCACTCCCGTTGATGTTACTCCCAAGAAGACATACTCTACTTCGTGAGGAGACTGAGGAAATTTGGCATGTCTCCAATAACTCTTACAAAATCTACAGATGCACCAGAAAAAGCATGCTGTCGGGTTGCATCACAGCTTGGCTTCAGAACAGCTTTGCCCATGACAGCGAGTTTTCAGTCAGTTGTGGATATAGCCGAGTCCATCACGCAGACTAGATTCCCCGCCATTGATTCCATTTACACTTCAGGTTGCCTTGGGAAAGCAGCCAACATAATCAAAGATCCATCCATGTCATTCTGCCTTCCACCCACTACCGTTGGGCAGAAGCTTGAAAGTATGCACTACCAGACTGAGAAACTGTTTCTTCTCCACTGGTCTCAATCTTCTGAATGATCCTTCCATAACTGGGGTACCGAAACAATTTTCCTCTACCTCATTGCGGACAATGGACTTTGTCTCTGGAACTGTTGTGCTATAATATTGACAACTATATTCTGCACTCTGTATCTTTCCCTTCGCTCTACTTATTGTATGTGAGTTTAGTTTGATTGTATATATGTACAGTATTATTTGCCTTGACTGGACATCATGCAAAACAAAGTTTTTCCATGTATCTCTGCACACATAACAATAATTAACCTAAACCTAAAAAAAACAACTCTACCAACTGCGCCACTCTACCTCTCAAAATGCAACACTTAACACTTGCAGGTATCTGCCATTTCTCCGCCCAAATTTCCAGCTGGCGATAGATTACTTGGAACAAAAATCTGAAAGTGCAGTTATTATCCTGTTGGGTCTAGGACAAGAAAAAGTAAAAAAAACAAATAGAATGACAATAGGGATTGCCATCTGGTGGTTTGAAAGAGATAGCATTTTATAATCCAGGAAGAATTGCAGGTTTGACCTGGAAGGGATAAGAAGTGTAAATTAGTACTGTACGCTATTCAGAAATTTGCTGAGGCTGTACTAAGAAAATGCCAATTAGTACAATAACTTTGGGACCTATTTGTGAATTCTATAATTCTATAATACTAGTTTAATTTTGTTTGAATATGTTTATCTAAATTTAAATCTGCCTTCCTCATATTATTAGCAAAGGATTAAATCTCCATCTTATTTGTTCTTGAAAGTACACTTTCAAAGACCTATGAATGCATCAAGAACAATGATATTTATTTATTATTGTTACGTGCACCAAGATACAGTGAAAATTTTTTTTTTCATTCTAGCTAGGCAATTCTTACTTCATACATGAAAGTTCCATTCAAATAACAGTGGGGTAGAATCTGGTGGTACATGCTTTCAGGATATTGTATTTTTTGACTGAAAGGAGAGGGGAGAGGAGAAAATGACTGGGGTGGTCCTTGATTACGTGGGCCGCTTTCCCAATGCTGCATACAGTGCAGATGGAGTTGTTCGAGGATAGGGAGCCTGGCTTGCATCATGAACTGGGCTGAGTTCACAACTGTCTGTAAATTCGTGTGGAGATGGGCAGAGCAGATGCTATACCAAGTTGTGATGCATATCAATAGAATGCTAATTGTGGTGTATCAGCAGAAATTGGTAAGAGTCATCGGTACTGTTCATCCAACTTGCGTGTGGCCTCACTCTGTCAATGGAGGAGGCCCAGGACAGAAAGATCAGTATGGGAATGGGCAGGGAAGTTAAAGTGGTTAACAACTGGGAAATGCAGTATGCCTTGGCAGCCATCAACAGAGTTAGGCCACACGCTTCCCCTTTTGACCTTTCTGTCTTGGGCCTCCCCCATTGCCAGTACGACCACTCGCTAATTGGAGCACCTCATATTTCGTTTGGGTAGCTTAACAACCCAGTGACGAACATTGAATTCTCCAATTTTAGGTAACCTCTAAAAACACCTTCCTTCCCCTTCCCCTTCCTCCCCCCACCAACACTTTCCTCTCTCCCTTACCTTCTTTCCCCCACTCCCTTCCCCTGAAACTAAGCTGACCTATCTCCAGTTTCCCCTTTCCCCTTCTTTCCCACCATTCCCCCCCTTTCCCACCACCCCCTTCCCACCATCCCCCCCCTCTTTCCCACCATCCTCCCCACTTCCCACCATTTCCCCCACTTCCCACCATTTCCCCCTCCCCTTTCCCACCATTTCCCCTTCCCCACCATTTCCCCCTCCCCTTTCCCACCATTTCCCCCTCCCCCTTCCCACCATTACCCCCCTCCTATCCCACCATTACCCCCTCTCCTTTACCACCATTACCCCCCCCTCCTTTCCCACCATTACCCCCCCCCCCTCCTTTCCCACAATCCCCCCAACCTCCACTAAAGGTCTGTTAACCAGCTTTGCAGTTTGCACCTATCCCTCTTGGGCCCACACCTATCTGTATCCAACAATTGGCCTGTCAGTTACTCCAGTATTTTGTGTTTATCTGCGGTGTGGGTGTGCTTTCTTGGCCATAGTGTCACTGTGGTTGGACCAGCACAAATTGTTGGTGATGTTTACACATAGGAACTTGAAGTTCTCAATCATCCCTACTTCACCATTGATACAGACTGGGGTGTGTACTCCATGCCACTGCCTGAATTCAATGACCAACTCCTTTGTTTTGCTGATATTGAAACAGAGATGTTATCTTGACACCATTCTACTCTCTCCATCTCATTCTTCTACTCTGTCTCACCATTGTTTGCTATCCAGCCCATGATGGTGATGTTGTTTAAATGCCCATTTTAATTACTTTTACAGTTGGTGAGCCAGTTAGGTTTTAGTTTAGGTTTCTCATGGTCATCTGCACTGAGATACAGTGAAAATATTCGTTTTGGCATGCTATCCAACAGATCAGATATACTAAACATAAATACAATCAAGTCAAACTCAAGTTCTTTTCCTTAATTTCAAAAATAAACTTTATTCGTAATAAAAACAAAACAAAAACTGGACAAAAACCTTTCATACATTCTTAGTGTCTGCACATTCAATAGTGTCATATTCACTCAGTAGTGATTGCATTTATCTTTATGATGCGTGGATCTAGAATCACTGCAATGCTTGTTTCTCTCACAGTGCTGTTAAATTACTTTCCAAGAACTTTAGCTATGACAGCAATGTTAGTCAGGTAGAGGTGACTTACAGAATATAATTCTCTCATTGTCTTAATGCCAATTTAATTTAAATGGTAAAGGACGTGGAAGTTTCTGCCAATCAACCTTTGTCATTGAGGTTATCCGAGTTAATTGTTGTTGGAGAGGAACTTATTCAGACAGGTGTCCACCAGCCATTTCAACTTCATGGTAGAATCTTAGTTACATAATGGTAATAGAAGGAGCAGCGTGTCATTCTGCTTCGCAAAAAAAGTGAGTTAATTTATTTATTAAGGATTATGGTATTCACTGGGCAGGCAAGCATTGCCCATGTCTAATTGCTCGTGAGAAGGTACCTCTCTGTTGCTGTTGGAAAGGGAGTTACCATGTTGAGGCTCAGCGACCATAGGCATATTCCCAAATCCAAATAATTGTCAATATGATGACAACTTGTTGGTGGAGATGTTTCTGCAAGTCTGCTGCCCTTGTCCTTCTTAGTGATAACATATGTGAATTTGGGAAGTGCTGTTGGAGTAACTTAGGCAGGTGACGACAGTGCATTTTGCAGAGGGCTTGAGGTAGGTACAATGCATCTGTGGAATATGGGGTGTCAATCAAATGACCTCTTCTGTCTCTTCTCCTCCCTCTCGTCTCTCCCTATTCCCTTTCTCCCCACTCCCTCCTTTCCCTTTCAGTTCAACTGCAGTTTCCCTCTTTCTCCTCATTCCTCTTCCACACTTTCCACCTTCCCCATCACATGGCCTTCCCTCCCCCTTCCCCATCTCCTCTTCCCCATCTCACTATTATCCATCCTTTCCATCCCTCATCCACCCTCCCTTCCACATTCGCCTCACTCTCCCCCAGCCCTTTCCCATCCCTCTTCACTCTCTACCTCCCTTCTTTCTCACATTGCCTCCCTCTTTCACCTCCCCTTGGGGTGAAATCTGGAATTTGAGGATATAACAAGTAGAATGGATAAGAGAGAGCCAGTAGATGTGGTGTATCTGGGCTTTCAAAAAGCCTTTGACAAGGTCCCACAAAAGAGATTAGTGTGCAAATTTAGAGCACATGGTATTGGGAGTAGGGTATTGTCATGGATAGAGAACTGGTTGGCAGACAGGAAGCAAAGAGTAGGAATTAACGGGTCCTTTTCAGAATGGCAGGCAGTGACTAGTGGGGTGCCACAAGGATCAGTGCTGGGACCCCATTTATTTACAATATATATTAACGATTTAGTCGAAGGAATTAAATGTAACATCTCCAAGTTTGCGGATGACACAAAGCTGGGTGGTCGTATGACCTGCGGGAAGGATGCTATGAGGCTGCAGGGTGACTTGGACAGGTTGGTTGAGTGGGCAGATGCATGGCAGATGCAGTATAATGTGGATAAATAGGAGGTTATCCTCTTTGGTGGCAAGAATAAGAAGGCAGAATACTATCTGAATGGTGTCAGATTTGGAAAAGGGGAGGTGCAACAAGACCTTGGTGTCCTTATACATCAGTCACTGAAAGTAAGCATGCATGTACAGCAGGCAGTGAAGATAGCAAATGGCATGTTGACCTTCATAGAGAGAGGATTTGAGTATAGGAGCAAGGAGATCCTACTGCAGTTGCACAGGGCCCTGGTGAGACCGCACCTGGAGTATTGTGTGCAGTTTTAGTCTCCTAATTTGAGGAAGGACATTCTTGCTATTGAGGGAGTACAGCATAGGTTCACCAGGTTAATTCCCAGGATGGCGGGACAGACATATGATGAAAGAATGGATCGACTAGGCTTATATTCATTGGAATTTAGAAGGATGAGAGGGGATCTTATAAAAACATGTAAAATTCTTAAGGGATTGGACAGGCTAGATGCAGGAAAAAAATTGCCGATGTTGGGGGAGTCCAGAACCAGGGGTCACAGTTTAAGAATAAGGGGTAGGCGATTTAGGACTGAGATGAGGAACAACTTCATCACCCTGAGAGTTGTGAATCTGTGGAAATCTCTGCCACAGAAGGCAGTGGAGGCCAAATCACTGGGTGTTTTCAAGATAGTTAGATATAGCTTTTAGGGCCTACGGAATCAAGGGATATGGGGAGAAAACAGGAATGTGGTACTGATTTAGGATGATCAGCCCATGATCATATTGAATGGCGGTGCTGGCTCAAAGGGCAATGGCCTACTCCTGCACCTATTTTCTATGTTTCCCCGCTCCTTCTCCTCTTTTATCCTTGCCTCCCGCACCCCTCTAGCCTTCCCTAGTTCCTCCGTCAATCTTCTCACACATCTGCCTTGCTCCTTCACTACGGTGTCCTCCTTCATTCCTTTCCCCCAAACCATCTCTACTCCTCTGCTGCATCCTACTCCAATCTTTCTCCGATAAATCCTTCCACTTCCTCACCCCTCTGCCCCTTATTCCTCTTTCTTTCAGACCCTTCCCCTTCTCCTTTTCACAATCTCGTTCCTTCCCAGCCTCCCCCCTATGGACCACCTCATACACTACCATGGATTTTAACCTAATTGTATTTTGCAATATGTCTTCTATTTGCACAGCCTTTTGCTTTTTCATTGTCTTGTTCAATTTTGACTCTTTTGACGCTGCTGCAAGATTTTCATTGCACTGTACCTATTCCGCACTATTGTTGTGTATATGACAATAAACGACTTGACTCTTTCCCCTTTCCCCCACCCTCGTCCCCTCCATCGTTCCCCACTTTCCCCTCTCATCTTTCCTCACACTTTCCCCTCCCATCTCTCCTCACACTTTCCCCTCCCATCTCTCCTCACACTTTCCCCTCCCATCTCTCCTCACACTTTCCACTCTCATTTCCCCTCCCACCAATCTCCCTCATCTCCCTTCCTCACGCTCCTCCCTTCACCTCTCCACAATTCCTCATCTCTCAACCCTCATTTTCTGCCACAACTCCCTCTCCCTTCATCTCGCCTCCCCATATACCCCCTTATCTCTATCCCATTCCAATCTCTTCATTTCCATTTCCCTCATTGTCCCATCCCAGTCCCCTCACCTCCCTTCCCCATCCTGCTCATCTTCCCTCCCCCTCATCTCACTTCTCCATCTAAGAGAGCCAAGAATGTTTAACTGTCAAGAGGTTTAATTGTCACATGTACCAAACATAGAACAACAAAATTCTTACTTCCAATGGCATAATTGGCCAGTAAATTCAATACATACAGATAACATACCCTATAATAAACAAAAACAATTAAATAAATTATAAGCCACAATCCTAGTGGAAAAACCTTACTGTCCTTAGTGCAAACAAAGACAGTTCAGTCCCTAAAAGTTCATGTTTGAGGTTAGTGTTGCATTTTGTTCAAGAACCTGATGGTTGTTGGGAAGAAGCTATTCTTGAACACAATTTTCAGACTGCTGTAGCTTCTTCCTAATGGTAGAAGTGCAATGAGAGCATGGCCAGGGTGATGTGCGTCTTTAAAGATATTAGCTGCCTTTTCGAGGCAGCGCCTACTACAGATCCCTTCGATGGTGGGGAGTCAGTACCTGTTATGGACTGGGCAGTGTTTGTTATTCTCTGTAACCTACTTTGTTCCTGGGTGTTCGAGTTGCTGAAACAGGCGGTGATCCAACCAATCTGTTTGTATGCCCCCTACTATACATCTCCAGAAGTTCAAGAGAGTATTCTTCAGCATCCAAATAACCTCAATCTTCTATGGAAATAGAGGTGTTGATTGGCTTTTTTTGTGTTTACAACTATATGGTTAGCCTAGAAGAGATCTTCAGAGGTATGCATGCCCAGGAACATGAAGCTATTGACCCTCTCCACTGCCAACCCATTGAAGCAGACTGATTGTAGGAAGGAACTGCAGAAGCTGGTTTAAAGCGAAGATAGGCACAAAATGCTGGAGTAACTCAGCGGGACAGGCAGCATCTCTGGATAGAAGGAATGGGTGACTTTTCGGGTCAAGACCCTTCTTCAGACTGAGTCGGGGGAGATGGAGATGCAGAGATAAGGAAGTGTAAGGTGTGAAAACGGGTTCATGGATCCACAGCTTTCCCCTTCTAAAGTCAACAATCAGATCATTAGTTCCCCCTCATCATGGATCTCTTGATGTCGACCTGTGACTGAGATTACAATGCCATTGGAGGCTATGGGGGCCCGAGAAGGCATATTGGTCCTTTCCGTATCGAGGCAAGCATAGAAAGCATTGAGCTCATCTGGAAGTGATGCGTCGCTATCACTTGAGCTGTCATTGGTTTTGCCTTGCAGGAGGTGATGGTGAGCAAGCACAGCCACAGCAGCTGAACGTTTGACTCATCCTCCAATTTAGAGCAAAAATGTCTCTTTGTCTTTCTGATGGCCTCATCGAGGTCATACCTGGACTTCCTATATGAACTTGCATCGCCAGACTTGAATACATGCAGGCAGGTGGGCCTAATGTAGATGGGGCATCTTGGTCAGCAAGGGTAAATTGAGCCAAAGGGCATGTTTCCATGCTGTGTGATTCCTCAGTACATTTTGCAAATCTACTGGTTCATCCAAGGTTCCTGTTGTTGGTAACAACGATGGCGTATTTATTCAAGTCTTTTGCCGAGTCCTTGAACATCACCCATTCTATTGACTCCAAACAGTCACAGAGTTGTCTCTCTTCCTCCCCTAACCAGCTTTGTGCAGTCCTCTGTGCTGTAGCTGCACTCTTCAGTTGCTGCTTATACCTAGGAAAAAGGAAGGTGGACTGATTTCTCAAAGTAAGGGTGAGGGATGGAGCAATATGAGTGATGGAGCAATATCATCTTTGATAACTTTAGATTTTAGAGATACAGTGGGGAAAAAGGCCCTTCGGCCCACTGTCCGCACCAATCTCATCTCCCTTCCCCACATCTTCCCTGCCCTCATCGCCCATCCCCATCCCACTTGAGTTAGATAGAGCTCTAGGGGCTAGTGGAATCAAGAGATATGGGGGAGAAGGTAGGCACAGGTTACTGATTGTGGATGATCAGCCATGATCACAATGAATGGCGGCGCTGGCCCGAAGGGCCAAATGGCCTCCTCCTGCACCTATTTTCTATGTTTCTATGTTTTGTAAATCTACTTTCCCCATCTAGCTCCATACATCTCCTGTTTCTTTTGTTTGGTGTTAGTTTATGATTGTATGTGTTATTGCATTTTTATTGATTATTCTTATTGGTCTTATTGTTGAACTGCGGGTAATTTTTCATTTCATTACACATTTATGTGTTTGTGACAAATAAATGACTATTGACCATTGACACCATCCCCTCCTCTCATCTTCCATCTCCCTGCATAGCTCCCTGAAAGTGGCAACACTATGTAGATAGAATGCTAAAGAGACCATACGGTATGCTTGCCTTCATTGGTCGAGGAATTGAGTTTAAGTGTCAGTATGTCATCATGCAGCTTTAAAGTACTATTGTTGAGCTTCATTTAGAGTATTGCATGCAGTTCTGGTTGCCCCAATACAGGATGGACACAAAGTCTTTAAAAGGGTGTAGAAGAGGTTTACCAGAATAATGCCTAGAATAATGGGTATTAGCTACAGGGAGAGGCTGGAGAGCCTTGGATTGTTTTCTCTGCAATGTGCGAGATTGAGGGTAGACATTCACAAACCTTTTCCCAGGATGAAAATATCAAATACAAGAGGGCATAACTCTAAGGTGAGAGGGGCAAAATTTAAAGCTGATGTGCTGTGCAAGTGTTTTACACAGAGGGTGGCGAGTGCCTGGATCACCTTGACGAGATTGATGGTGGAGGCAGACATGATAATGGCATCTAAGAGAATTTTGGGTAGGCATATGGATCTGAAGGGGTATGGATTATGTAGGTCGTCATTGTCAGCATCATGTTCAGCATAGACACTGTTGGCTGAAGAGCGTGTTCCCCTGATGCACTGTTCTATGTTCCATCTCCCTTCTCCATCCCTCTATCCCACATTTTCTTTCCTCATCCACCTCCCCTCATCTCCACTCTCCATCCTCCTCCCCTCCCCTCATCACCCTCGCCCTCCATCCCCTGCCCATCTCCCTCCCTTCCCCACCCACTCCCCTTCCCTATTATCCACCTGTCACCGCTCTCCCTGTCCCTTCCCTTCATCTATCTTCAATGTCCCCTCATCGCCCCTTTCCTCATTAAGCTTCCCACTCCCCTCATCTCCCTTCCACATTCCCCTTCCCTCATCTCCCTTCCCCATCCTCCTACACTCATCTATTTCCCCATCCTCATACTTTCACACCCCATCTCCTTATTTTCCCTTCCCTACCCATTCACCTCCCCTTCCCATTCACTCTATCCCATTATTCTCCTCATCCCCTCTTCATTCCTTCCCCTCAATGTCCCCCTCCTCATGGGCTTCCCCAACCCCTCACCATCCCTCCCCATCCTCACATCTCTGCTCCCCCATCGCCCTCCCTTCCAAACCCCATAAGTGTGAAGTGTTGCATTTTGAACTTCACAGTGCCCATCCGTTTTCCACATTTTCTCTTCTGATCCCTTCATCTGCCCTTCCCATCCCCTCAGCTCCCTTTCCCATTCCCTCTTTTCCTCCCCTTCTTCCCATGTGCTCATCCCCACTCCCCACCAATCATCCCCATCCCCTCTAACATCCTCCTCTCATATCACTCCCCTCGCCCTCTTCTCCCATCTCATCCTCTCCTTATCTCCCATCCCTACCACATTCCCCACCCTCCACCCTTTATTTTCCTTACCAACCCCCTCATCTCCCCTCCCATCCTTTCATCAAATCACCCATTTCACTCCCCTCCCATCTTATTTTAGCACCCCCCTCTGTTCATCTTTCCTAGTCCCCTCCCATTCCCTCCCCACATTCCCGTTCCCTCATCGCCCAAACCATTCACATCACTTTATCTCCCTTCCTAACCCAGTCCCCTCATCTTCAACTACCCACTCATCTTCTTTCCCCATCCCTCCCCTCGTCTCCCTTCCCCAACCCTCTCCAGTCATCTCCCTTCATCTCCTTTCCCCATCCCTCTCCGATCAACTCCCTTCTCCTTCCTACATCTCCTCATCTCCCCTCCTTTTCTCTCCCCATTACCCTCTCCTCATCTCTTCAATCTCCCTTTCAAACCCCTCCCCATATCACTGTGCCCATTCCCTCCCTATTTCTTCCCTTCCAATTGCCTCACTCCCCTCCCATCTGCTCTATTCAGCTCCTCTCCCCTCTTCCCCATGCCCTCCCTCCTTCATCTCCCCTATCTCCTGACCCCTCCTCCCCCTTTCCCACTCCTCACCTAGTCTCACTTCCCCACACCTCCCCTCCCCTCCACACCCATTCCCCCATCTCTCCACAACCCGTTTCCCACTTAACACTTCCCTATCCTCCCCTATCCCTCTCATTTACCTGATCCATCCCTCTCCCCTGCCTACCCCTTCACCTCCCTTCCCCATACAACACCCTTACCTATCTCACCAATCTTTTCCCCTTCACATACCTATAACCTTCTCACCCCGACCACATCTCCTGTTCATAACATCATCATATCACCTCTCCCCAATCTGCTCTTATCTCCCTTCTCCATCATCCCCTTCCCCATATAACACTTCCTCACGCCCTCCCCTCCGTATTCCCATCTCTCTTCCTCTTAACTTCCATGCCCTCCTTCACCCTTATCCATTCCGTCCCCTTATCATGCTTCCTCACACTTCCCTTCCCCCCATTTCCCTTCCCCACATCTCCCTAATCTAACTTCCTCATCACTTTTCCCGCATTTCCCTTCCCCACACCTTCTCAACCCCTCCCCCCATCTCGTTGCCCCATTACGCTCAATGCCACCAAGTGCTTCAGTGTCTATCCACATCCCAAAGACGTGGGGGTTGTAGGTTAATTGACTGTTGTAAATTTCCCTTGATGCGCAGTGAGTGGATGGATAAGTGGGATAACAAAGAACTAGTGCGAATAGATGGTACAATCCTGCATGTGTTTGGGATGTGGGAGAAAACCAGTCGGGTCTGTTTCCATGCTGCATCTTTCAATTATCACAAAAACCATAGTTGATTAATTCCCATATTGCCTTCCCCACATCTCAGTTTTGCATCACCTCATCTCCCTTCCCCATTCCTACATCACCCATCCCTATCCTCTCATTTTCCCTCCTCATCCCATTATATCCCTCCCCATCCCCTCACCTACCTTGCCCTCATCTGACAACTCTCCCCAGCCGCTTCCCTCAACTCCCCTGCCTGTCCCAATCCCTCCCTTCATATTCCTTCCTCCTCCCCAGGTCTTCCAACCCCCTCATCTCTCCTCTCCACCCCTTTCCCACACCTCCCCTCCATCTCCTTGCCCCTTGTACTCATCCTCCCATCTCCCTTCTCCATTCTCTCATCAACCTTGCCATCTCTCCACTCATCTCACAAGTCACCCCCGGCCCCATCATCTCCCATCTCCTCCCATCATTCGGGGCAGCAGTGCCACAGCTGGTAGAGCTACTGCCTCAGTGTCAGAGACCGAGCGAGGTTCCATCCTGACCTTGAGTCTGTCGAGTTTGAACATTTTCCCTGTGACCTCCATGTGCTTTTGTTTCCTCTAACATTCCAAAGACGTGTTGATTTGCAGGTTGATTGGCCTCTGTAAATTTCCCCAGATGTGTAGTGAAGGGGCGAGAAAGTGGGAATAACTTTATTTACTTTATTTTAGGGATACAGCATGGAAACACCCATTCCTTCCCACTAGAGATGCTGCCTGCCCTGCAGAGTTACTGCAGCTTTTTGTGCCTAACTTTGGTTTAAACCAGCATCTGTAATTCCTTATGTGTAAGAAGGAACTGCAGATGCTGGTTTAAACTGAAGATAGACACAAAAAGCTGGAGTAACTCAGCGGGACAGGCAGCATCTATGAAGAGAAGGAAAGAGTGACGTTTCGGGTCGAGACCCTTCTTCAGACGAAGGGTCTCAATCCGAAACGTCACCCTTCTCTCCAGAGATGCTGCCTACCCTGCTGAGTTACTCCAGCTTTTTGGTTCTGGTTGATTACTGTGCAAACACCTCATAAGTGGTTATCTCGTGCAGGTTTTTGTGTCTATCTGCAATTCCTTCCTGCACATGGAAACAGGTTCCATAGCCGACCAAAACTTGGTCAGCCAAAGAACCCGTTTCCATGCTTTATCCTTAAAATAAAGTAACTCCCCCTTAACCAAGTAAATCGCCCCTCTCTTTCCCTCTCTCCCCTTCCTGCATGCTTTGCCTTTTCCTCATCCTCTCCATCTCCACTTCCTACCACCTCTCATATCTTCATTCCACATCCATCCATTCCCAATATCCTTTCCTTTGCTCAACCTTAGCTCCAACATCTTCTTTCCCGTCATCTTCCCATTCACTCTCTTTTCCTCCTCTTCATTTTTCCCCTCCCGCATTCCTCCTTCTCCCAGTCCTTCTCCCAGTCCTCTTTCTCCCAGTCCTCCTTCTCCCAGTCCTCCTCCCTCCCCCACGCCCTCTACCCAACTGCCCCGCTCCTCTCCCTCACGCCCCCACGCTGACGTCTCGACCTGTGATTGGGGCCCGGGCCCGGCTATAAGCGGCCGCCCTGCGGCTCCCCTCACTCTGGAGTTCAGGAGCTTCTCCATTAGAGAGGGCTACGAAGACACCGTGATACGGTGAGTGCTGGCGGGGGTCGAGTCTGACCCGGCCGCCAGACTAGGCCGAGGACAGAGACCCGATGTCAGCGCACCGACCATGATCCGACAACCGGCGAGCAGGTGGCTGCTCGGGGCTCTCAGTCGCGGCCGGCCGGCCGGCCGGCCTGCCTGCCTGTGCGTTGCCAACGGCGGGGTGGGCCGCAAGCTGACCGGGCCGCAGTGGGTGGCAGGCCTGGGTGCGAAGGCGGGCGGCTCGGCTGGGCCCGGCCGGGCCCGGGTGGCGGAGAGGCGGTGGGAGAGAGAGGGGGGGGCGGGCTCGGCCGGAGCGGAGCCGCTGCTCCATTTTTTTTCCGCTGCGCGAGAGCCGCTGGGATAAGGGCTACGTGTCAGCACTGCGCAGGCGCACAAACTCTGCGAAGTTTCCTCAAAGTTTTTGCATAAAGTTTTATTTTCTCGCCCTGTTTCCAAAAATACCCAGCGCAATGCCAATGTGGCATGACCTGGTGCATTTTTTTGCCCATCTGTTCGACTTGTGATTCAGGTAATTGGAGTGTGCAGAAATGCTGGTGTTTTCAGTTTTTGCTGAAACAAAGGTGATTATGCAATGGATTTTGCTACGTGGAATAATTCGGAGCAGGTCTGGGATATAAATGTCTGAGCGCCCTGTAATCTGCATCCAAATCCCCTGCCCCTTATTGTTTAACATTTGTGTTATTTTAAAATATTTTTTGGGGTTTTTTAAGGGGTTTTTTCCTCCTCCATATTTTGTTTTTCTTTTCTGTGTGTGTGTCTCGACTTATCTGGTGACGTTGTCACTTTCTGAAGCTGTTCATGGGATGGGCTCTGAAAGGACAAATCTGCTTTTTAAAAAACTTTTATATTGGCTTTTGTCTGGCATTGTTCTTTAAATTTTGTAATATATAATCTTTAGAGATGTTAATTAAGCAAACTGGGTTTGCTGAGTTGGCAGTGGTAGTGTACAGAACAGCTTAGTCATTTTTTTCTTTGCGAAGTGTCATTCTAATTAAGTAACTATTCACTTGACTTTCAAGTAAATCTATCACTTTCTCAATTTCCCCGTGGAAGGGTCTGTACCCAATTTTTGCTATGAGCATCCAATTATTTGTATTAGCTAAATTGACTTTGTCACCAATTGAATGTATGTGTGGCACCATAATGTATGTTTCCAGCCAATTTGACCTTGCTGCCTTGCCTGCATGTATGAAACAGCTGTCTTTTTAAACCACATTCTACAAATTGGTATGGAATTATTTTCTGAGTAAAAATTTTAATTGATTTTTTAAATTTTCTTATGTTATTTGTGACTTATTCTTGTGTTTAAGAATGATGACTAAACTATTTTTAAATATATGTGGATACTGTATTGTGAACAACTTGAATTAATGAACGCTGTGCCAGCTTGTATACATTAAAGTTACCTATTTGCATTTTTACATTTGTGTATAATAGGTTTTGACCTGAAGCATTTCCTGTCCATTTCCCCCACAGGTGCTTCATAACCTAGAGTTCCCCCAGCAGTTTTCCGCATCTTGTCTTTCTGCATGCAAATATATACCATATCTTGCATGCTGTTTTTTGCTCAGTTAATCCTTTATCTTTTAATGTACAGTGTATGAATTCAATGTTTTGCTTTCAAAACCTCAATCAATACAGAACAGCTGCAATTCTCTGAAAATTGCAAATTATTACAGAACATTGCAAATTATTTTTTACACAATTGCTTTGACATTGGTCCATTTATTAATCTGGCAAGTTTTCATGGATAATATCTGAAGTGTTAAGATTAAAGGCCTAATGAGAAATTCATGAAATTGTTTAGTATTTTTTCAGTGCATTTTAATAAGAATTATTTGAACCCTCTAAATGCCAGATATCAGCACCCAGTGGTTCTTTGTCATTATCTGTATTTCACACAAGCCACCATCTCCCACTTGTTTCCAAATACTTTTCTCTTTCCTCACATTTACTCTTCAACCCCCCCAACCCCTATGCTGTCTGTTTGACCTGTGCTATTTGCCTTGATCTCCATTTGTTAGCCAATACAGCATTTTAAGATCATAACAACACCAGAGAAGGGAGTGGGAGCAGGCAATGTATCCTCGTGTGCCATTCCATAAGGTCATGGCTAATCTGATCTTGAGTTGGAAGGAACTGCAGATGCTGGTTTACACCAAGCAGAATATGATGTGCTGTTCCTCCAGTTTGTGTGCGGCCTCACTCTGGCAATGGAGGCCCAGAACAAAAAAGGGAATGTGCAGGGGAGTTAAAATGGTTAGCAACTGGGTGTTTCTCCCCTTTATGCCTTTTTGCATAACCCTCCATTTTCTCTTGCAGCTCAGAAATTTAGCTGCCAGGGCCTGCACATTGATAGCCTTTAGCGATCTGGCATGTTAATTTCCTCGCTGGATGTTATTTTCTTACTTCATTACAACATGGGATGAGGCTGTATGATTTATTGAGTCTATGCTAGCTCCTAGGGAAATTGGATATTCCCACTAATTATCCCTGTAACATGTTCTCTCCACATTCCCATTAATATTTCCCCAGATTCTACTACTTGGTTACCTTCTGAGGGCAATATATGGTAAGGAAACTGAACTCCAGAGAACCAAGAGTCGGGATTGAATCGGGTCACTGGCACTGCACAATCACTTTGTTACCAGCCACACCATGAGACTGCAACTTCTTTGTAATTCCAATGATGCCTTTCATGTCCACATTGGATTTTTTTTAATGCTGGAGGGGAAGTATCTTTAGATTAATCAATTAATTGGTAGAGATTGCTATCTAACTGTTGCAATTGTATGAAGATATTGTAATCTATTGTCAATCACAGCTACTCTTTTATTGTACCTCAAGTGCTTGAGGAAAATTAGTACCATACTTTGTCCTATCTAGTTGGAAATGGGGGGGTGAATTATTTAGTTGATCTGATATTTTATTCACTCAACTCTAATCGGTATTTGTTAATCCAGCATTGCCCAATGGAGAAAAAAAATGATTAAAGCTTCTTTCATACCCTTTTGAAATGGAGGCACAGAGGGGCTAAATTGTGCACAGCAAGGCCCTGCAAACAATAGTGAGATTATGAAATCATCAAACTGATTACATTGCAGGAGGAGACCATTTTGTCCTTGCTGCCTCTTTCAGTGCAACTCGTCAGCTCTTGTTTCTCTATTGCTTTAAGTCTTGAGTTTATCATCCAATTTCTTGAAGGCCACAATAGAATCTTCCTCCACCACATTTGCGCACAAAGCTCCCCAGATTGTAATCACATATTGCGAGTTTTCCTTTGGCGGTATTTTTGGGTTGTTTTATGCCAAAGACATGTACTTCCCCAACCAAATCCCAAGGTAATTCTTGTAGGTCTCTTGCAGGTTGTATCTGATGCCTTCACTCTTTCCTGTGGGGCCAGATTGCTCCAGTTGAGATTGACCGGTGTTTTATTAAGGTTCTGCATGGCTTCCCTATTTTAATGCACTATTGCTTTCATTGATAAGCCGACAATTGAATTTTGCTTGTAAATTACTTTCTTGACTTGCCCTGCCATTTCCAATGGTTTGAGCAGCTTTCACTGTTTCTGCTCATTTTGGTATTTTTTGTTGCCTGTTCCATTTTCTAGATCATAATGGCATCACCTTTGTTCTTGACATTCCTCTGCAATGCATATATGCAATCTATCTGTCTGTATCCTTTGTCATCCATAATTAGCTCCCATTATAGTTTATAAATCTAACCAGTTCTGTCATCTGCAAACTTGGGAAATGTGGACACTTCAGAGTCCAGGACATTAATGTTAATTCTTACTAAGAAAGCAATTGGTCCAACATGAGACTCTGGAATATTCACTTTCCACCAATGCAAAAACAAAATGGCCATTCACTGCAGCCCTCTGTTACTCGGCCATCATTTTCCATGCCCTCACTGTTTGGCCTCAATCCACTGACTGCTTTTATGATCTTGACTGTATATTTTTAACAAAACTCATAACATTGGTTCAATGTGATAATCACTACGTTAGTCTACAAACCACGATTTGTCACATGGGATGCTTTGCCTCCATTTGTAGGGTTCTCTTTTATTCAAAAAGATGGTATCCTCATGACCATGCAATGTGAGTCTAGGTTTGGTGCAGGGCATGGTTTCAGTGCAACAGCTGCCTCTTGGCAGCTACTTCCATTTGTTATTTTTCCTTTAAGTCATAACTTGTGTGGTCCTTTAAAGTAGCATCTTTGCTTTAAGCAGTGGGCTGGAAATTGGTTTCTCTTGTTTTAATTTAAACTTTTATAGATTGTCAGCAAATCTATTTTTCTCATCAATTGAAATTTACTTTCAAAGTTGCATTTTAAAAAAAAACTTAATGATTGTGGAGCAGCAGGTTTCTTAATGCATTTGAACCACAACTGCATCTGGCACCTGATTAGGTGCACAATTACAGTCCATGGAAGATGGTGGGAATATTTTGTTAGCCTTTCTAACATGTGTAAGGCTAATTACAAGATAAAGCACTATTTACTTGCGCATTCGACTAAAACAAAGGTGTGTGCTGTTTGAAGATTAGGAAGTGTGAATGAACAGATCAGCTGAATGTCTCTGAGATGGAAGGTTGGTTATAGAAGAATACATGTTTGCAATGTCTTTTTCATTGCTACTATGTGGAACGGTTGCATTTCCATTGTTTCTGTACACAAGGCCAATAGGAGCGGGAGTAGTTTGCCTACCCCACTGTTCAATATGAGTATGGTGAGTCTCTCCCAAATCTCAATGACTCTTCTGTGCAGTTACCCATCTATATATATATATATATATATATATTACTAAAACTCTCTGTCCGTGTGTATGTGTGTTTGTGCTTCCAGTCCGAGCAGCGGACAGGTTGGTGGCTCTAATCCAGGCAAGGAGACTCGACCGGGGAGACCGAAGTCAGGAAGAGCCGTAGTAGTGGGTGACTCCATTGTCCAAGGTACAATACAATACAATACAATATATCTTTATTGTCATTGTACCCAGGGGTACAACGAGATTGGGAATGCGCCTCCCATACGATGCAATAATTTAGGTAATTTAGACAGCAGCAACCCAACGAAACGAACAGTTGTAACAGTTTTGGACAGGGTAAAGTGCAAGTTGATCTATGCGTTGTGGCCATCCGGCTCAGCAGGACCGGTTCATAGCAGCTATGGCCCTGGGGATGAAGCTGTTCCTGAGTCTGGAGGTGCGGGCATAGAAGGCCTTGTATCGTCTGCTCGATGGAAGGAGTTCGAACAGACTGTTGCAGGGGTGTGAAGAGTCTTTGTGGATGCTGGTGGCTTTTCTGAGGCATCGTGTGTTGTAGATGCCCTCCAAGTCTGGTAGCTGTGTTCCGATGGCCCTCTGAGCTCTATGGACTACCCGCTGTAGAGCTTTCCTTTCTGACAGTAGATTCTGTGGCGGCAGGTGGGACTTGAGGATGGTCTGTTGCCTCTCTGGTGCCAGGGTTCAATACATCACGGACCGGCTTCAGAACATCCTAGCGAGGGAAGGCGATCAACCGGACATAGTTGTGCACGTGGGCACGAACGACGTTGGGAGGAAGAGGAAGGAGATACTGCAACGTGAGTTTAGAGAGTTAGAAAGACTGAGAAGTAGGACGTCGAGGGTGGTTATCTCTGGACTGCTACCTGTACTTCGTGCTGGTGAGGGCAGGAACAGAGAGATCAGGGATATGAATGTATGGCTGAGGGCCTGGTGCAGGGAGCAGGGATTTAGATTTCTAGACCACTGGGATCTCTTCTGGGGCAGGGGTGACCTGTACAAAAGGGACGGGTTACACCTTAACAGCAGGGGGACCAACATTCTGGCAGGCAGGTTTGCTAGTGCTGCACGTGTGGGTTTAAACTAAGTAGTGGGGGGAGGGGTTGACAAATTGGGAATATGAAGATGGAGTTAAAGGGGAAGCGAATACAGTTGAAATTGCAAAAGACTCGAATAAATGGGAAGGGAAGTTCTAGATGGGATAAGATAGGAAGGTCAGGGCCAATTGTGACCGGTGTGAGAGGGGAGGTGAATACTGAAATTAAAGTTTTGTATTTAAATGCGCGAAGTATAAAAAATAAAGTGGATGAGCTTGAGGCTCAGTTAGACATTGGGAAGTATGATGTGGGGATTACAGAGACATGGCTACAGTAGGACCAGGGCTGGGAACTGAATATTCAGGGGTACACGATGTATAGAAAAGACAGACAGGTGGGCCGAGGGAGTGGGGTCGCTCTGTTGGTAAGGAATGATATTCACTCCCTTGCAAGGGGTGACATAGCATCAGGAGATGTAGAATCAGTATGGATAGAAATGAGGAATTGTAAGGGTATAAAGACCCTAATGGGAGTTATCTACAAGCCCCCAAAAAGTAGCCTTGACATAGAGTGCAAGTTGAATCAGGAGCTAAAATTGGCATGTCGCAAATGTAATGCTACGGTGGTTATGGGAGATTTCAATATGCAGGTAGACTGGCAAAATCAGGTTGGTAATAGACCCCAGGAAAGAGAGTTTGTGGAGTGCCTCCGAGGTGGATTCTTAGAACAGCTGGTACTGGAGCCTACCAGGGAGAAGGCAATTCTGGATTTAGTGTTGTGTAATTAACCCGATCTGATAAGGGGACTCAAGGTAAAAGAGCCATTAGGAGGCAGTGATCATAATATGATAAGTTTTACTCTACAAATTGAGAGGGAGAAGGGAAAATCGGAAGTGTCAGTATTACAGTATAGCAAAGGGGATTACAGAGGCAGGAGCTGGCCAGATTTGACTGGAAGGAGGCCCTAGCAGGGAAGGCGGTGGAACAGCAATGCCAGGTATTTCTGGGAACAATGCAGAAGTTGCAGGATCAATTTATCCCAACGAGGAGGAAAGATTCTAAGGGGAGTAAGAGGCACCCGTGGCTGACAAGGGAAGTCAAGGACAGCATAAAAATAAAAGAGAAGAAGTATAACATGGCAAAGAAGAGTGGGAAGCCAGAGGATTGGGACTCTTTTAAAGAGCAACAGAAGATGACTAAGAAGGCAATACGGGGAGAAAAGATGAGGTACAAAGGTACTAGCCAATAATATAAAGGAGGATAGTAAAAGCTGTTTGTTTTAGGTATGTGAAAAGGAAAAAACTAGTCAAGGCAAATGTGGGTCCCTTGAAGACAGAAGCAGGGGAATTTATTATGGGGAACAAGAAAATAGCAGACGAGTTGAACCGGTACTTTGGATCTGTCTTCACTAGGGAAGATACAAACAATCTCCCAGATGTTCCAGTGGCCAGAGATCCTAGGGTGACGGAGGAACTGAAGGAGCTTCACATTAGGCAGGAAATGGTGATGGGTAGACTGATGGGACTGAAGGCTGATAAATCCCCAGGGCCTTATAGTCTGCATCCCAGGGTACTTAAGGAGGTGGCTCTAGAAATTGAGGACGCATTGGTGATCATTTTCCAATGTTCTATAGATTCAGGATCAGTTCCTGTGGATTGGAGGGTAGCTAATGTTATCCCACTTTTTAAGAAAGGAGGGAGAGAGAAAACGGGAAATTATAGACCAGTTAGTGGTGGGGAAGATGCTGGAGTCAATTATAAAAGACAAAATTGCAGAGCATTTGGATAGCAGTAACAGGATCAGTGGTGGGGAAGATGCTGGAGTCAATTATAAAAGACAAAATTGCAGAGCATTTGGATAGCAGTAACAGGATCGTTCCGAGTCAGCATGGATTTACGAAGGGGAAATCATGCTTGACTAACCTTCTGGAAATTTTTGAGGATGTAACTAGGAAAATTGACAGGGGAGAACCGGTGGATGTAGTGTACCTTGACTTTCAGAAAGCCTTCAACAAGGTCCCATATAGGAAAGAGTGGGGATAAATGGGTCCCTTTTAGAATGGTAGGCAATGACTCGTGGGGTACCGCAAGGCTCGGTGCTGGGACCGCAGTTATTTACAATATACATTAATGACTTGGATGAAGGGATTAAAAGTACCATTAGCAAATTTGCAGATGATACAAAGCTGGGTGATAGTGAGAACTGTGAGGAAGATGCTATAAGGTTACAGGGTGACTTGGACAGGTTGTGTGAGTGGGCGGATGCATGGCAGATGCAGTTTAATGTGGATAAGTGTGAGGTTATCCACTTTGGTGGTAAGAATAGGAAGGCAGATTATTATCTGAATGGTGTCAAGTTAGGAAACGGGGACGTACAACGAGATCTGGGTGTCCTAGTGCATTAGTCACTGAAAGGAAGCATGCAGGTACAGCAGGCAGTGAAGAAAGCCAATGGAATGTTGGCCATAACAAGAGGAGTTGAGCATAGGAGCAAAGAGGAGGCGGGGGAAGGAGGGGGACAGTGGGGGGAAGGGGGACAGTTGGGGTGGGGAGGAGGGGAAAGTGAGGGAGGGAGGTGTGGGTCAGGAGAGGGGGGAGGAGAATAGGGCTCACTCAGTGACAACACCCTCTCCCCTTCCCTGTCCCCCCACTACGAAGAATGGGCCCAACGGGTCCACTTGGTCTAGTTCTTAATTCTGTGATCCGCCTTTCAAAAAAATTATCTACCTCCACTTTTAAATACTTTAATAATATAGCTTCCAGGCTGCTGTGGGGCAGGTTATGAAAATTTGCTACCTACTCTCTGTTTTTAGTTTTTTAAATGACTGGTCCTTCATTGTTGGAGTGTGTTTCAAAGTTGTCAGTTATGCATTACTGAATGTCAGCCTGTACTATGCACGCTTAATATGTTCTTACTGGGCACATTGATTCTACGAACCTCTTTGAAATTACATACAACTTTGTTCTTGAAGACTTGGTGCAATTGAACTGTAGATACTATTAGTTACGTCAGTAAACATAGATATGTCGGTCTGAAGAAGGGTCTCGACCCAAAACGTCACCCATTCCTTCTCCAGAGATGCTGCCTGACCCGCTGAGTTACTCCAGCATCTTGTGTCTATCTGTAGATACTAGAAGTTGCATTAATCCAGTCTCTGAGGTGATGACTTTAATCCATATGGTGGTTGGGCTACTATAATTGGCCTCCGTGTCATTGGGTCAAATATAGGACCAAAGGCATACAATGTTTTTAAGAGCTGTTTGACAAAGGAAAGTCCTGGAGTCACTCAGTGGGTCAGGAAACGTCAGTTTAAAGAAGGGGCTTGACACTAAACGTCATCTGACAATTTCCTTCAAAGTTGCTGTCTGATCTGCTGAATTCATACAGCACTTTGCTAAAGATTCCAGCATCTGGAATTCATTGTCTTGTTAATGCTGGCTCTGAATCTTGGAGCTAAAGTGAACACACTGCGATGCCAATGCTTGATGTGATCCTCTAGTGCCTTTCCTACTCGGTAGGAAAGTAAAATTGGGGGAAAACATAATTGAGTACTTTGCATCTTTTGGTTTTGGACTGTATTTTAAGCATATAACATTGTGTGGGTTGAAATTGGATTTTCTGCAACATCTGCCTTTTTTAAAATACATCTTTCTCTAATCCCTGTATTGTTTTTGCATGATTAAATTTTATTCAACTTGTGGGGTGCCACATTGAAGTTAAAATTTTAGACTGGTTGGAAATTTTGAAAGTGCCCTTTATTCTTGCTGGCCATAAAGTAATTGTGTTTCAGGTCTACTATGTTGCTGGTCTTTCCTGTGCATGCCTTTTACAGTGAGATCTGTGCTGCTTTCAGACACTCCTCAAGTGACTCTTGGTCTTCCTTTTCCTATCCAGGACAAGGCTTCTCCCAACCATGACGCGTCTGGACCTTGTGTTTTGTAACTGTCAGTGCTACCAGACCTATCCTTCTTGGGATTTGTATAAATGAGACTGATATTTTGCAGATTTATTTAAAATATCCTAATTATAAAAGCTGGCCTACTATTCATTTTTATGAAATGTTTAGATGCATCTCAATTCAGTTTCACCTGTTGATAATCAAAAGCTGCTGATGTTAGAAATTGTATGTAAAAGCAGAAAATTGTGTAAATGGGTTGGGCAGAATCTGGAATGATTGATAGTTAACGTTTCAGATCGAAACCTGAAACATTAACTCTGTTTGTATTCCCACCGATGCTGTCAGACCTGTTGAGTATTTCTACCTCTTTCTGCTTTTATGCTCTATTAGGTGCCTGCGACTAGCAACGTCTCCTTTTGGTATTTTGTCTTAGGTGATCACTTGATGGTCATTGATTGTTACTTCATATATGTAATCATTGATTATATATATATATGATTAATATATAATCTCACGCAGCAAACTAGATGACAAATCAAATGGTGTTTCTCTTCTCTTTTGGCTGAAGTAAAATATCACTTATTTTACTGGTAGCAAGTCACGAGCAACATTGATTCCTTAACCAACAACAATGCAAAACACTTTTCTCAATCTTCCAAACACATACTGTCAACATGTCTTAAGTGTTACTTTTAGGTCTACGTTTGTTGTAATGCTGATGTGAAACAAATATGATCACATTCAAAGTTTCAAAACATTCCATCATTATCCACTTCAACTTTCTGTATAATCCCTGCTTCTCTTGCCACTTTGTATAGTGTTGTACATATTTGTGTTTCTCCTGCCAGCTCTAGCACGGATGTACACGTCACTATTTTTCATGTGAGTTTACCAGCTGCCTCTTGCTGAAGTTTTGCTATTTATTTTAGCAATGCAAATATTCATCGTGTTTCATTTTCTGTGATTGGCTTATTATCAACCTGCTGCTTTGAATTCCTCAAATTAATGTGAACTTTCAAATCTGTTCTGTTTCTGTCCCCACTTATGAATTGGCACTTGCTTGTTGGCTTATTTCTGGGAGCTAGAATACACATTCGGCACCAGGCTGTAGATTGTCTGCTGAAAGATGTAAATGTTGGCTTAGACATTGGATCTGGTCCCAAAGCCCTTTGACTCTTGGTGAAGCAATACCTTTTAGTTTTATCAGTTGTCTTTGTATCAGAGTATATCTGCTAGCCCTTCAGTCCTTGCATTTCTTTTGCTCTTCCTATTCTGATCCTTTGTTCCTAATTTTGTTTTTCTTGCAGTATTAGCTGTGCTGCTAGCTACCTTGATGCTAAATTCCATGGTTCCCTTTCAATATCTCTCCCATTTGATTATTCTTCCTTTAATTAATTTCTTTCAACCTGTCCTGTGGCTTGCTGTTAAAACTTGTCTGTTAGCACTCAAGTCATCTTGCTTGTTTTGGTCTCTTATGCACAAATATCCCTGTTTGCAAGTTGTGTTAAATAAAGTACTGCTTTAATCAAGTCTCGTGGAGTCGACAGCAACTTTGCGGAATACGCCAGTGGTTATGTTTAAATGTGTATATTTTTAATGGTCCGTGGGGCAGTTGTCTTACACGTAGTCATCCGGGGCTTCTGGATTCTTGCCCAATTTGTGCAAGACTGTTTTGATTTGTTGCTGTGGCCTGACTTCAGCAGTGCTCTCCGTGGGGTTTTGGAAACCCAAATCCACAGTGGCGTCAACATTGGCAGCATAAGCTCCAGTTTCCCAGGCGTATGATCCATTCACCCACCTCCTCGATGCATCATCCTGCCCCATCTCCATATCTTCCTATGAAGAATAAAGTGAAAAAGAACAACATTTGTTAGATGAATTGTATAGAGAGTAGAAATACAGAGGAAAAGACCAGGAAGAGTCGAGCGTGTTTTATGCCATTTGTCCCGAAATGGAACAATAACAGCACAACAGATATGTAAACATATCTATCTATCTCTCTCTCTCTCTCTATATATATATATATTATATATATATAATATATATATAAACCTAGCACAAAAAGTAAGGAAATTTGTGTTTGGTAGATTATTTCTTTGTTGTAACAATGCTTCTTGGCAATAAATCTTATACCGTTGGAAAGCCTGTTTATTTCCCTTTTAAATGGTGCCACATTTGTAAGGAACATGCATTTGTGGGATGAGCAGCAGAGCTGAGTATGTGGGTTGCGCCCATGAAAAATCTGCCAAATCTTCTCTGCCAATGCCAAACAGCTTATTCTGCCGTTGCTATTGACGCTTGTTTTGAGCTTCTGGTACCATCAGGTGCCTGATTGGCACCTGATTGGCAGCATCTCTGAGCATGGGCCCTGCTACAGTGGTCAGTAGGTGTCTGCTCCAAGAATCGGCATGCCACGTTTGACTGATCTGGATAGGGCCCGTGCGATAGGGCAACTTAAAGCTGGTATTCCGCAAAACCAAGTTGCGGCATTATTTGGAGTAAGCCCTAGTACCATCTCCAAAGTGAAGGCCAAGTTCCATATAATGGGGGATGTCAGAGACAGGCCGTGAAGTGGGCGTCTCAAGAAGACGACACCCGAAGAAGACCATTTCCTCACCCTGTCAGCACTTAGGAACCGTAGGCTGTCTTCTACAGATTTGCAGTCAAGGTTTGCAGGACGATATGGCCGACGGCTCTCTGCCCAGACAATTCGGAACAGACTGCACGCAGCCGATCTCCGGTCTCATAGGGCTGCCAGGAGGCCTGCCATGACTGCCCTTCACCGTCAGGCCCGTTTGCGCTGGTGTCGGCAACACGTGCACTGGAACCTGAACATGTGGAGGAACGTTATGTTCAGCGATGAGTCCAGATTCTGCCTACGGCAGTTGGATCATAGGGTCAAAGTGTGGAGAAGACGCGGAGAACGCTATGCTGATTGCTGCACTGATAGAGTAACATCTTTTGGTGGAGGCAGTGTGATGGTGTGGGGCGGCATCTCCCTCACTGGAAAAACAAGGCTTGTCATCATTGGAGGCAATCTCAATGCAGAGAGATATCGAGATGAGATTCTGCAACCTGTGGCAATCCCATATCTCCACAGTCTGGGACCAAACTCTATCCTCCAAGATGACAATGCTCGCCCCCACAGAGCAGGGTTTCTCAGAGACTACCTCCAGAATTTGGGAGTGGAGAGGATGGAATGGCCTGCCAGCAGTCCTGACCTCAACCCCATTGAACACTTGTGGGATCAGCTTGGGCGTGCTGTTCGTGCCAGAGTGACCAACACAACCACGTTGGCTGACTTGCGACAAATGCTGGTTGAAGAATGGGATGCCATCCCACAACAGTGTGTGACCAGGTTGGTGACCAGCATGAGGAGGAGGTGCCAGGCTGTTGTGGCTGTGTATGGTTCTTCCACACGCTACTGAGGCTCCTGTTTATTAAATGAATGAATTGTTAAATTGCCAATATGTCTTGTTTCTTCAGACTTCAATCATCCAATCCACCAAACAACACCAAACCGCACCGTCTGTGTCCATTGATCCAGAAATACAGCCTGAGGGTTGCCGGGCCCGCAGGAAAGGTTTGGACCCGACAGGGGTTCCAGGGCCCGCAGGAGGTTTGGACCCAATGGGTCCACGCACCTCTAGTTAGTCTTTAAAACCAGTAACAAACCACAATTTAACAAAAATGTTTAGTGTATATACCAAACAGACATTAGTAGTGCAAAGTCAAAAAAGTAAAAACCACAAACACCCCTTTTTTTGTGACCTGGCAATGCATTTTAGGTTACTACTCGCTCGGTTTTTAAACAAGAAAAGTTGCCCTGCATATCTCCTTTAAACTTCCCCTTCTGACCATAAAGCCATACCCTCTAGAATTTAACACTTCCACGCTGGGGGGGGGAAGAGAGATTCTGACTGCTTTGTCTATGCCCCTCATAATTTTACAAACTTTTCTATCAGGTCTCTTCTTGGATTCCACTCTTAAGAATACAATCCAAATTTGTTCAACCTCCCCTTTAAATATACTTTTTGATTTGTGAAGCAGCTGTTGATTGAGGATATTGAGCTCTTTTATTTTTAATGGTTTCTGTAGCATTCAGCAATGAAATGCCCACCAAGAATATGAACCTTTTCATTTTGAGTGAAGATTGTCCCGTGACTAATTATGAAGCTTGACACCTGGTCATGTTGATCCTTGCCAGCAGCAGTAAGAGTAAACAAGATTAGAGTCGTTATCTTCTAAACTTGCAAATACTGATCTGATTCCTTGGTCATCATGCACCACGATCACAATTCATGGAATCATACATCATGACATAACATAAAAGTAAAAGAAGCATCCTTAAAGCTGTAAATTGATTCGCACCTCAATTCCACAGACCTTTCCCAGCTTGGAGTCTGCTGGTCTATGGCAAGGGATTACCTTGACCTTGCTTTGTATGCAGGGTAAGAGAAAAATTAAGTGGTGGTAGCTAGAATCTTGAGTTGGTCATTGTTCCTTATTTTTTGTCATTTAGCCTCTTCACCTGAGAACCCTACATTCGATGGACTGGGGCTGTGACTGATGCAAGCAAGTTGTTTTCGTTAGTCTTGAGATCGTGCTGATTGGTATTGTAGGATAACATACACAAAGACCATGAGTTCTCCACGTAAGAGACTGACATACAAGCCTTTTTAGTGTGAAATGAACATTGCCCTCATGGATGCTGCATGAATTTCAAAACCAAAGTAAGCCTGAGATTTAAGCTTGGGGACATGGTTTAAGATGTGGGGGTGTAGATTTAATAGGACCCTGAGGCACAGTGTTTTCACACACAGGATGGTGGGTATATGGAACGAGCAGAAAGAGGAGTTAGTTGAAGGAGGTACTATAACAGTCAGAAAACATTTCGACAGGTTCATGGATAAGCAAGGTTTATTGGGATATGCGGGTAGGTGGGATCAGTGTAAATGGGGCATCTTGATCAGCATGAGGAGGTTGGGGCCCAAGGGCCTATTTCCATGCGTATGACTGATTCTATTTTCAGTCAAAGCTGAAATAATAATTTTATCTGAGATGTGCAATGGGCATACTCTTAATAAAAGCTAGTCCCCCCCCCCCCCCCCCTTAATTTGGGCTGCTTGATATTTTTAAAAGATGCCACCATTTACTTTTCACATGGAAACGTAAAGAATCGCAGATGCTGGTTTACAATAAAAGCCACAAAGTGCTGGAGTAACTTGGTGGGCCAGGCAGTGTCTCTGGAGAACCCGAAAAGATGATGTTTTGGGTTGGGGTCTTTAGATGGGTATTTGTTACTGCAGGAAATGCACCTGCCTTTGCCTTTGATGCCTTTGCTGCCTAGCTCCTTCTAATATGTACCAGCTCAGTTCCTGGCTAGCTGTCTGAAATTTAAAGTGTTTGCCTTTTTGCAATTGTTGTCTGATGCATGCACTTCATTGCCAATGAACCAACAACCAATATTTGCAAAATAAAGTCCACATAGGGAATGAGCAAGATTGAAGGATAAATGCTGGTTAAGATGACCTGTATGTGTCCTAATCTGATAAATAGTGGTATTGGCTCCAAACATGTACAACGTTCCATTGGTGCTGGAAGTGCCAACCTAGATTTTAAACCTTGCTTTCTTGGTAGAAAATCTTCCACCTTTGAGGGATGTGTGCACTCCTGGCTGAAGTTCATAAATTCAAGTTTAGCTGGGTCTTTTGTGCTATTTTGCTTTCTGTATATTCATGGTTATTTCAGTCTAAAGAAGAGTCCCAACCCAAAATGTCACCTATTCCTTTTCTCCAGAGATACTGCCTGACTTGCTGAGTTACTTTTTGCATCTATCTTCTGTTTAAACCAGCATCTGCAGTTTCTTCCTAAACATGATTATTTTCATTGCTCTCTTATTGACTATTAGCTTGCCTCCATGGGTGCAATTGAAGTATTGTGTGAAGTTCTGGCTGCTCCATACGGGAAGGATGTGGATGCTTTGGAGAAGGTGCAAAAGATGTTTCCCCGCATGCTACCTTGATATTAGCTATATGAAGAGTTGGCCATACTTGGATTGTTTTCTCTGGGATGCTAGAGGTTGAGGGATGACTTGATAGAAGTATGTAACATTATGATGGGCATAGAAAAAGTAGACAGTCAGAACCTTTTACCCCAGCATGCAAATGTCAAGGATTAGACTGTGGCTTTAATGTGAGAGGAGCAATGTTTAAAATAAATGTGTGAGGCAAATGTTGGTGTCATCTCATTCTTTACTAGCCCACCCTGCAAGCATCTGCTCCATTTTTAACTACCAACCTGAAATTTAAAGTGTTTGCACCTGACACAGAGTGGTGAGTGATTAGTGCTGCCAGGGATGATGGTGGTAGATATGGTAGAGACCCACAAGTCAAACTGAAGATGCACCCTGTAACTGGTAAGCTAGAAAACGAGGCAATACAACTTAGCTGTTTTCCACTGCTGGCAGCACTTGTTGATTTGTCTGTATCCTGGCACATTGCCAGAAATGGAACTAGTGTTTTGAATTCTGCGTAATGTAGCGGTTCAGCCATTGGTTTGGAAATTGAACTTTCCAGGTGTGTACTATAGTTCTACTCTTGATTTTTTCATTATTTCTGGAGGACATGAGTAGACTGACGTCACCTAGTCATGTCCTCCAGAGATGCTGCCCAACCCACTGATTTAAGTCAGCATTTTGTCTTTTTATGTAAAGCAATTCCTTGTCACCAGTCCTCCATATAAAATTATATGGCATAGATGGGGTAGGCAGTCAAAACCTTTCCCTCGGGGAGGAAATGTTAAAGACCAGAGGGCATAGCCTTAAGGTGGGAGGGGCAAAGTTTAAAGGTGATACGCCTTAATTTTATATATAGAGTGGTGGGCTGCCAGGAGTGATGGTGGAAGCATACAATAGTGATATTTAAGATGCTTTTAGATAGGACATGGATATGCATTGAAATGAGGGATATAGATCATGAACAGGCAGAGGAGATTAGTTGGGATTAGATTCATTAGTTTGGCATCACATTTGGCATGGACATTGTGGATGGAAGGGCCTGTTCCTGTGCTGTACTGTTTTATGTACTGCAGAAGCTTCATGCAACATTGGCCTATGAATGGCCTACTCCTGCACCTATTGTCTATTTGATTTGGGAATCCATGAATTGGTCTACTCTGCTTCCCATTAGCCTTGATAATAAGTTGGGCGGCACAGTGGGGCAGCAGAAGAGTTTGTTGCCTTGCAGCGCCAGAGACCCGGGTTCGATCCCGACTACGGGTGTTGTCTGTACGGAGTTTGTACGTTCTCCCCATGACTGGATTTTCTCCGAGACCTTCGGTTTCCTCCCGCACTCCAAAGATGTACAGGTTTGTGGGTTAATTGGATTGGTATGAGTGTAAATTGTCTCTAGCATGTGTAGGAAAATGTTAATGTGCTGCGATCGCTGGTTGGTGCGGACTCGGTGGGCCCAAAGGCCTGTTTCTGCACTGTATCTCTAAAATAAACTAAGTCAGACGAGTGATCTGTATTTCTTGAATGTCAGTCAGCTGATTTGGTTGTTTTCCCACACTGGGATTGGATTATTTGCATCCAAAACTTGCATTTCTTCTTTTCCTTATCCTCTTCAAAAACCTCAATGATTTGGTGGAAAGGCATGTTTGGGAGGAAAGCACACTGCATTGGTTTCAGGAAAATGACAAAATAGTGTGAAAATGGAATTTGGATCGATGAAAAGTAGTGGTTAGGATAGAACAAGGCATGTTGAGTAGTTGTTGCGTTTGGCTCAGAGTGAGTGCTGCTGTTGCAGTGGTTCCTGTTCTGGGATATCTTTTGGAAAAAGGATTTGGGAACTTGGTGGGTATAATTTAGTGTCCACCAGTTTTGTGGCATTCAGGGATCAGGATCAAATGGTCTGTAACTTCTGTCTGCATTTCTCAATAATTCTCTACAACCTACATCCTCGTAGAAAATATTTCAAAAATTCCTTCAAATATGACCTCCAATCCTCTGTCCAGTTCTTTTCTAGTTTCCCTGATTGCACCTTTTGGCTAATTTCTGCCAACCCCAGTACAAATGGACTCCTGATAAGGTTGTGCTGACTAGAGACTTGTGAATGCTAATACCTTGCTATGGCATGAAAATCAAAATTGACTGCTTGTTGTGAATAGACTAGACTGCAATGAAATTGATCGAATGCTCCATGATTGTTATTGACTTTGTAAGGAAATGTGTCGATGAGTGTGTTGCCTGGCCAGAAGCCTTGGATGAACCAGGAAGTCCACAATATACTGGGGACTGGATCTTGGGCATTTGGGTTTGGCAATACAAGGTTGTATAGGATGTTTGGATTCAACCTCTAAGGCCATCAAGAAAGTGAAGGGACACGTTCAGTCTAAAGTGGAGGATCAGACAGATGATTGGCAGCTAGAGCAAGGCCATTACTTCATAGAAGGGGAAACCAAGTGTAGCTTTGTATGTGTTTCTCAATATTTGTTTTGGAGCAACAATTCCTTCTCGATAACCATCAGCATAGGAGCACCTCAACACTCTGCTCATTTCTCTGCTCGATGCTGTAGAGCCATGCCCTTGTAGACAGATACTGCTCCAATGCCATGTGGTTTTATCACATCATTCAATATTGCTCACAATATTGTTGACAAAAGAGTTGATTATTACTTAAGGAATAAAAAGCCAATGATTCATGAACCTGTCTTCAAAAGGATGGCAGTGGAGAGGGTCCATTACAAAGAAAGCTCAACACTACCTGACAATCGAGGAGATTCAGTATCCTGCTAAATACTCTCTTGGATCTCTACAGGTATACAGCAGAGAACGTACTGACTGGTTGCACCATGCCTTGATTAGGTAAATTGAATGCTAATGAAGAAGGCTGTAAAAAATAGACATTGACTGGTTTGTGGGTATTGACCTCTCCATCATCAAAGGAATCTACGTGGTGTGCTGCCTCATACAGCCAATATAAAAGACCCACACCATCCTGGCCACGCACTGATCTCACAGCTACTATCTGAAAAAGATACAGGCATCTGAGAATCACTATCTCCAGGTAAAAGAACAGCTTCTTCCCAGCTGTTGCCAGGCTCTGGAACCACACTGCACAACCCTAACTTGCCAGCAAACGACTCTTTTTTTGTTGCACTTTGTACACACTGGTATTGCTGAATATGCAATCAATCCAATAAATGAATTTTGTGTTGATGAACAGCGAGTAAGAATCTTGCTGTCCTGTTACTGGTACATGTGGCAATTAAACATTTATGATTCCAAGCTCTTGTGTGGGATGCTTACTGTCTACAGTGGGGTAGAAAGTATCTACTGCTTCCCAGTCCTAATTCCTGAGTACTGTGGTTTGAATATGACCAGTGTTTGGTTAAACTAGATTTTTCATGATTTTAATTATTAGCTAGTAGTAATATTGCATTATATAACTGATCTTTTTTTCTTTAATGCAGCCTTTCTTCCCTCCAGACTGCTAGCATATCCCCATTCCTTTGTACATGTTAACCAAATGGCAGCTGCTGTCAATTGACTTGCCGTTTCCTATGATCCTCTTGACTTGCTCACCCACTCCATGAAAGTATCCAAAATTATGGGACCATTTATTCACTATAGGTGAATATTATGGGACCATTTTATGGGACCATTTATTCACTGGAGGTGTCCAACTATCCCCAGGGAAGTGTGAACCATATTTTGCAAACTGGTCTTTAAACAATTAATGCACCAACTTTCAAACTCTCAGTATCTGTATTCAAATACAATTAACCTATCAAAACAGATTCACTGGTGCAGGGGCACATACTGAGGCGATGGGTAGTTTGATTACTTTCAGAGCAATGCTCTTGGATACAAAACGTCTGAAGGAACTCATCGCATCAGGCAGCATCCGTAGCAGGAAATGTACCGACTATGTTTTGGTTTGAGGCCCTTCATCTGGACTGATATTTCCTTCTAAAGTAGGGTCTTTACCTGAAATGTTGTCTGCCCATTTCTTTTTGCAGATGCTGCCTGTCCTGCTGATTTATTGCAACATTAATTTATTTGCTGATTTATTTGTGCGAGATTTCAGCATCTGAAGTCTCTTGTTCACAATAGTTCAAATTGTCTATTGACCAATGGCTGTTCATTGAGTGTCCGTCACCATTTTCTGTTGCAGATCAAAAAGCTGGCAGGCTGACGTGGGCAGGCATCCACCTACAGGACGGACTTTCTGGCAACTGACCATTTAGCTTGTGAGTATTGTGCATGATCTCCAAGCATAATAATAATCTCAATCTCAATAAAACTTTATTAGCCAAGTATGTTTTGCAATATACGAGGAACTTCATTTGCCATACAGTCATGACAATAAAAAGCAACAGGACACACAAAATACATTTTAACATGACCATCCACCACAGTGACTCCTTCACATTCCTCACTGTGATAGAAGGTGAAAAAAAGTTCAATTTCTCCCTTCTTTGTCCTCCAGCAGTCGGGGGCTCTAATCTTCCGTTGACGGGATGATCTTGACTCCCGTAGCCGGCGGCGAGCCTTCCTCGTCGGGGCAATCAAGCTCCTTCATCGGGGGGGCGGTGGGGGATCTCAGCTCCCCCACGCCGGCGATCTACCGCGGGTCGGGACCAGCCGAACCACGTGCAGCTTTTGGAGCTCCCGACCGGTCTCAACCCGAGACTGCGAGCTCCTGATGTTAAAATCCGCAGGCTGCATTGGAGCGTCGATCCCAGGCAAGGGATTGCAGGCTCAGATGATAAGTCCATGCCCCCGCGGGGACTCGAGGTCAGTCCTAGGCAAAACCTCCAGCTTCGTGTTGTTAGGCCGCAGAGCGACCAGAGATACGATCCGGAAATCAATCGCATATCCGGCAAGGTAAGGGATTGAAAAAAAGTTTCCCCTGACCCCCGCGCCCACTCCTCACATAAAACAAACCAGAGAACATTTACACAAAATTTTAAAACTTACCAAAAATAACAAAAAGAGTTTGAAAAGGACAGACAGACTGAAGGTGAGGCAGCCATCGTGTGGCGCCCCCTGGTGAGGTTTGGTGGAAACATGCTGGTAAATGCCTTGTCTCTGTTTGTGCTCGTGGAAGGTACCAAGTCTAAAACTATCTCGAGGTACTTGAGGCTGGCCAAGGATAAAAATTGTTACATAGGATGTTTATAGCATGGGAACACTCCCTCTTCTGTTCCATATGACCTACTTGCCTCAGCTGACTTCTACTTGTTTTTCCCTGAATTACTCTCTGCTACTATCCTCGCCACCCAGTTCCAAGTTCTACTCTCTAGATACTCTAACTAAAGCTGCCACTAAATTCACTGCTAGTATTATTAAATCTCTTGTTAATGAGCCCTGGATTTGCATAATGACACGAGAGGAAAATATCTTCTCTACATGGACTCTGATCACCGTTATAATCTGAGCACTACTTCTAAGGTCTTTATTTTCATTCTTTGGGTTGTGTTCTTCTATTATGAGGCTTTTCTATCATCACCACCACCCCCCTTTTTTGTTGCTGTACCTCTATCCTATTTGTAATAAGACCTGAACTATCAACATTATTGTGACTGTTAACATGGTCGTTTGTTGCCATGTTAAATAATTTGTTGACTTCTTGTTCAATAGTGCTACTTGTAATGTTTGTGTTTTTATAACTACTTAATATCTGAAATGGGGGGGGGGGGGTGGTGTTGCTAGAATCAATTATAGATGAAGTTGCAGGACCTTGAGGAAATCGTATGTCAATTACCTGTCATGTTCTCGTGTTTGCATGCATCCTTTTAACCATGTGAACAGTAAATAAATGTGTACTTGGATTTCCATTTGAATGGGCAATAAGAGGGCATGGGTTTGCAGGTAATTAGTTTGGCGAGGAGAGTGGCTCACTGAAGAGTTGTGAAAAAATGGGTCTCTTGCAGAATTGGCATTAACATTTGGGGTGCCACAGGATTCAATACTGGGATCTTGGAGGATTTAAATGTTTTTCTTTTATGAATTACTTGGATGGAGAGACTGTACTGTAGCCAGATTTGGTGATCCTGCAAAGATGAATGAGGGCAGCAGGAGTATAATGAGATGTCGGGAAGAATGACTTTTTTTGGGTGAAATTACAATTTTTTGCAATAGCAAGACTCCCAGTTTCCTTTGCAGAGGAAACTGGAGGTTGGCATTTCATTGGGAAGGCTGATATGCCCTTTATTCAAGACCCATGCAATATAAAGTAGAAAAATAATAATTTACTGGATGCTGATGTGAGATCGCACCTGAGACTTTGTCTCCATTATGTAATGACCTACTTACATTTGAGGTGGTGCCAAGGAGGTCCAGTGGGTTGCTTCCAAACGTGAATGGTTGTGCCAGCATTGCTCTTTGTGCAGAATGAGTGGTGGTCGTTTTGAAACATAAGATTCTGACAGGATGAATATTGGGAAGATGTTTCCCATAATGGGGATATTATCAATCTAGGGAATTTGTTTTCAGAAATGTCATCTGCTTTAAAGCTCAGATCAGCATGTATTTGTATCTCTGCTGGAGAACTGGAATTGGAGTCATTGAATATGTGACCCCCCTCCTCTTTCCCTTTCATGTTGGGAGGAGGGGATTATGGTGGTAGGAGACTGATCTTAGAAATTGGTCTGTATAGTAATTTTCCATAAAGTGAAGCAATATCACCTGGACATCCATGAAGAAACATGAGATGGAAAAAAAATGGTGCTCATTAATTTTAGAGCTTATTTTAATTCCATATCCTAGATTTGTGCTTTGGTTGCAATTTATGAATTTCTGTTACCTGCACTGCCATAACTTGGGGATTGTCTATATTTACCAGGCAGACATTCCTTTTAAATGAGAAAGAAGTTGGGGAAATATGGAGAGAGCAGTAATGTAGGTCAAAGCCAAGATTAAATAGCTGAGCAAACTGGAATGGCCAACTGGCTTACACCTCCTGCTTGATCTTGCTAAGACTGCATGTGTTAACAGATCCTTGTCCTTTCTGCAGTGGCATACCCGGACCTCGTGTACGTGGGATATCGACAATGAGTTCTGTAGCCGTACTGACACCTGAAAGCTTTGCTGAGCACAGAAGTGGCCTTGATGAGCAACAGGTCAAAGGTTGGTGAACAGTTTTCAAACTACTCAAATTTTTTTATAGACAATAGGTGCAGGAGTAGGACATTCGGCCCTTCGAGCCAGCACCACCATTCAATGTGATCATGGCTGATCATTTTCAATCAGTACCCCATTCCTGCCTTCTCCCCATACCCCCTGACTCCGCTATCCTTAAGAGCTCTATCTAGCTCTCTCTTGAATGCATCCAGAGAACTGGCGTCCACTGCCTTCTGAGACAGAGAATTCCACAGATTTACAACTCTGACTGAAAAAGTTTTTCCTCATCTCCGTTCTAAGAAAAAGCTTTTTCTATTAGTCATGGCTGATCAGTGTTGCTCATTTTCTTTTTTTTTTAGCTGTCCTGAGGCTTATTTCTTAATACATCTTTTTAACTTGATTTGCTTTTGGTATGTGTAGAATTTTGCTTGTTTATCAGCTTTTGTCTGGCTTTAGGAAGACTGGATTTGGTTGTTTTGTTTACCTTTAGGAAAAGTGATTGTCTTTATACTCCACTGACCATCTCAATGGTATATGAACTTGTAACCTTGATGGAAACTTGTCTGAAGCTTCATCCTATTGGCTGCAATGAGTATACAGTGTCTGTAACATACTTTGTAAGGGGATTTGGGACTGAGAGACTGTGGCACAGGGGTACTTCGAATAAAATTCTCGTTATATTTTAATCTTCCTGGACACTAACATTAGCAGAATTTATTGTGCTAAAGCCCATTGCTTGTTTGGATTGTTGTCACATGCTGTTTGCATATGACCCATTGCCTATTTCTGTTCCCAAAAAATGTTTTTCATGTTAACTTTGCAAAGTAATTTTCAGGAGAGAGATTTATTTCTGTTTTTGCCTGCAAAAGTCTTATTTGACTTCAAGGCGCATCTCTGAAAGACACAGTATGCTGGTACCAGGCTACATTCATATTTGAGTGAAATTGATAGCTGGCCAGGCAGTTGTGTCACAACTTCAGTTGGTGCACAAGCTAGAGTTGGTAGGGAATCTCTATCTACTAAAGTGTGGACACTTGATACTGTTTGTGGTTGGTACGTTGTAAGTGGGCTGACTAAACTGCCATAGTAATTAAATAGCTTCTAATCATTGAGACCAGAGTATTTTCCACAATGCTTTTATCTCAAGTCTGCTGTCAGAAATGCAACTATTTTTTCTTTGCTTTTTATGTGGGTGGTGGTGGGGGGGGGGGGAGGATGTGGTGGTGGCGTGGTGGTGGCGTAGTACTTGCTCTTCTTCTAGCCATCCATTGACACGACTGTCAAGTATGATCCCTTGCATAGATGATTCCACCGCATGTTTTTGGATCTAAATGTGAATTTAGATGTGATATCCTTTTGCAATACTTAACCAGAGCTGCAAAAATACAAGTTGTGCATTTTCTGTCTGTATTATAACTGTCTGAAGCTGTCTGCTTGGCATAATCAAATTCTTTTTTACCCATAGCAAATGTTGGCTCTGAAGATGAGACTGATTTGGTACCAACTTACAAGGAAGCATTTCCTCCTCTCCCAGAGAAAACTGCTTCTGGAGATGCCGCAGCAGAACCATCTGGAGCATGGACCAAAATTCGACCACTTAAATCTTCTCTCATCACCCAGGTATGGTTTGTTGGATTTGTCATTCATTCTGGAATGAAGAGTAGGATTGCATAAGTACAGATGACAAATGCCAATGGGTGGAGCATTGATTTCTGAAATTAGGCGGGAGTAATTGATTGTAATTTAACACTTGCTCCTGAGTACTATGTTAGCACGCAACAAAGTTTTTTGCTGTAACTAAGTACATGCGACAATAAACTAAACTATTTTCAAATAATTAAGTAGTGAATATTTTATGATTATGTCGGGTATTGGTTAGTCCTTTCACCATCTCTACCCAGGTTGGATTTGAATCTGCAGTCATGAAGCACAATTCATTTTGATGTAACGATAATCCTATTTTTCTTTCCTCAGATGCTGCCTAATCTGAATATTTCCTTTTCTTTCATTTAAACTCTGTAAAAGTTGTAACAATGGAAAATGCTAGAAGCATTGTTTTAACATGTATGTGGAGTACAGACCCCTTGAAGGTCAACCTAAGTGGCATGATAATAGCAATGTAATGTATATTGGTTGAAAATTTGTCACAACGGAATTTTGTAAAACTAAATTTTGGATAAATAGTTCGTAATCAGAAGGCCATTCCCGAAGTTATTTTTAGGGGAAGGGGTGGCAAATGAACTAACTAATGCCAACTTGCCAACTTTTTCTGTTGGTTCAGGTTTTTCATGTGCCATTAGAAGAGCGCAAGTACAAGGAAATTAACCAATTTGGAGAGGGAGACCAGGCAAAGATTTGTCTGGATATCATGCAGAAGACTGCTGCGCACATTGAACTCTCATTGGCAAAGGACCAAGGTCTCTCCATCATGGTCTCTGGAAAGCTTGAAGCTGTCATGAAAGCAAGGAAGGAGATTGTTGCTAAGCTGCAGACTCAGGTGAGCTGAGAGTATAGACTGGGGCGGGTTAGAAAGGAACCTCTAAATTAAAAATAAACTAGTTTGGTACAACTAACTTATGTAAATGGATGTGGAATCTACACGATTTTTGCTAAGTATTAGGACAACTGTTAAAATGCATTTGTGTAAACTAGGAGTCGAGTTATTAATCTGAATGCAGTAAAAGGGAACAATTCTCAGGCCAAAAAAAATTGGAGTGGAGATCCTTTTACACTTGTGAAAAGGACTAGAAATGATCTGGATTGTTATTTTTAGCATATTTTAGATAATTTACTGTCCAGTTGGATATGTTGGGATTGCTTATTTCCTGAAAGCTCGGCCAGTACTAGTTGACTCGGCTTGTATACGATTTAGTGTTCTAAGTTGTGACTTAATATTTGCTAGTGTTTGGATTTATTATTAGCGATTGGGTTTCTGTTTGGATGGTTACCTGCTATTTGATTAACTGTCCATTGGTTTAGGCCTCAGCAACAGTAGCCATCCCCAAAGAGCATCATCGTTTTGTGATTGGAAAGAATGGCGAGAAACTACAGGAGTTGGAACTGAAAACGGCGACTAAGATCCAGATTCCTCGCCCTGAAGACCCCAGCAACCAGATTAAAATAACTGGCACAAAAGAAGGCATTGAGAAAGCACGTCATGAAATCTTGCTGATCTCTGCTGAACAGGTAGGTACAGATCATCTTGTGTAACTGATTTTGGATGGTGTCCCAGGAGCTGTGTCTGTCTATCTCTGAACTGGACTGCTAGGAAGATTTGAGATGCTGTCTTTGTATCTTTGGCAGGTTTTTTTTGCAAAGCCTTAGGAACACTAGTCAATGTGGCAAGCATATTCGGTATCCTCTGCTAACTGCATCCTTGCAGTACACCTAATGCGATTCAACTACCATAATGAAACCAGTCATCTGTTTACAGAAGTAAAATTTTGTTTCAGTTGAATTGCATCTATGTTCATAACATCCACTTACAAATGTTAGCAATGTAATTTTTAAATTGTATGTCTCATGGTTTTCAGATTTAATTGTCTAGCTTTTTTTTGTCAAGCCAAATTAATCTTTGAGCCAAGCCAAGTTGAATGTGAAGGGCTGCCCCGGGCTTTTCTAAAGACCTTTCAAGAACATGGTTTTTCATTAGTTTGTGACTTCCTCAGAAGATTAAGACAGATGTATGTCCATTTCAAGAAATGATTTATCTACTTGGATTTATCTTTCTTTTTCCAAGTCCTTTTCTGAGTGTGGGTAGGTGACTTGGAATAGTAATTGCATTGACTGCACCCAACAGAGTTCAATTTTAATGTAAAAAGATAGTGGAGGGGTTTTTAATGTTGGTGATGATGTGACCTCTTTATTTCCCACAGGATAAGCGGGCAGTTGAGCGGATTAACATTGAGAAAGTCTATCACCCGTTTATTGCTGGACCATTTAATAAGGTTTCTGGGGAGCTGATGCAGGAGACTGGGACTCGCATCAATATTCCACCACCAAGTGTTATGAAGAATGAGATTGTTATCACCGGTGAGAAAGAACAGGTTGCACAAGCTGTTATCCGCATCAAGAGGATCTATGAGGATAAGGTAAGAAGGATAATCAACTGGTGGCTCTATCATGAGAAGCGTGTACGTGGTCGGACACCTCGGGTTTTTTTACTGCATGTTCCAAACTAAATATTGCCATTTGCATTGCACATGCTAATAAAGGCAGACACAAAATGCTGGAGTAACTCAGCGCGTCAGGCAGCATCTCGGGAGAGAAGGAATGGGTGACGTTTCGGGTCGAGACCCTTCTTCAGACAGCCAATAAAGGCTGTCGGCTGGTTTGCTGCAGTGAATCAGGTTGCACTTCATGAGATGGGATGGGATGGGTGGGGGAGGGGAAAGAGTGGAGATCAGGGGGATCATGTGCCTTCTATCTTCTGGCAGGGAAGTCTGAGGGGAGAGAAAAGTCAAACACTAAACATTTGAATTTGTATGAAGGTTGGAACTTTGTTAATGTGCATTGTAAGACAGAGAGTGGTATCAATTAACTGATGCCTTATTCACATGGCTCTATGTCAGTTATTAAGTAGAATGCTGGAAATGTTGGGGGCTGGCAAACTTTTTTTTTGCATTTTTCTTCCCTGCAGTGAGTGTTTCCAGGACCGACTGCATGTTTTGCCTCTCCACCCAAGTCCAGTTTCCTTCTCGCCAAATGATTTTTAGATACTTCATCTAAATCACATTAATTTTTCTTTACTCCTCCTGTTTCCCCCCCAAAACACTCCCCCCTACCCAACTCCCTCCCTCCACAGCAAGTAGGTGTGATGTCTGGTTCGCACAGCACCTCAACTGAAATTGAGCAAGTTAGTCCTTTCTGGGATTAAATCCTTTTTGTATTGCACAGGTACATGCTGCAAGATTGTCAAGGGGCAATCTTAAATACATTGTTTATTTTGAATATAGAAAAGCAAAACCACAACAATTGCAGTGGAGGTGAAGAAGTCTCAGCACAAGTATGTTATTGGACCCAAAGGCAACTCATTGCAGGAGATTTTGGAACGGACTGGAGTCTCGGTTGAAATCCCACCTTCTGACAGCAACTCTGAAACTGTCATCCTTCGTGGTGAACCCGATAAACTCGGGCAGGCTCTGACTGAAGTCTATGCTAAAGTAAGTGATGCTCAGTGGATTGACTTTCAGTTGCACAAAGTAATCTTCAGATTGTATTTCAAAATGAGATAATTCAACATTTATTGATATGCTTCACCTCTTGGACAAGTTTTCAGATCCAGTTACATCTCTATCAGCATCTTGCTTGTATGGTAGGTTTAGTGATGTAGCATAACTTCTGTTGATGCTTGTGTCATTAGTACTGTATAGTCTTTTGAAGGCCAGAGCAGATTTTGATTTCCACATGTGTGGAAACGGACCCTTCAGCCCACAGAATTCACACCGACCAACAATCACCCATGCATAGTTTTATCCTACACACCAGGGACAATTTACAGAAGCCAATTAGCACACGTGTTTAGAATATGGAAGGAAACCGGACTATCCAGAGAAAGCTTACGTGGTCACAGGGAGAATGTACAAACTATGCAGACAGCAACAGAGGTCAGAATCAAACTCTGGTATCTGACGCTGCAAGGCAGCAACTCGACAGCTGTGCCACCCTTTTCTAGTTTCTCAAAGTTTATCTTTGGACTTGTATATTCCTTGTTTTGTAGTATTCCTTGTGTATAAGTATAATTCCAAGTCCTAATGGCTTCTGTGGTGAATGTGTACAAATGTAATTGAAAAGCATTTCACTTTTTGTGCGGTGAAATAATGAAGGGTTGCTTGCACAACTCTGAGTAACTCTCTGCATCTGTGTGTCCTTATGAGATGATTCTACTGACTGGTACTTTCTAATTCTTCTTGCCCTGAAGGCAAATAGTTTTACAGTAGCAAGTGTTTCTGCCCCATCTTGGCTACATCGCTTCATAATTGGAAAGAAGGGTCAGAATCTGAGTCGCATCACACAGCAAATGCCAAAGGTATTAAATTTTCTGCTGCTCCAGTAACTTAAAGTTCAATGTGGGGGTAATACTCATTTTCATTTGTTTATTGGGCTTTGGATGTGTAAACAGATCTTGTCTTTGTATCCTGTTGAGCCAAGTCTTTGTATCGATACAAGTCTTTATATCCTGTTGAGCCAAATGGACATTTTTTTGTTCCAGACTGCTGTTAAGATTTTTGTCTTTGCAATGATTTGTCCTGTGACAATTTTGTATCCTTGTAATCAAAGTGAGTTGTACTGTAAATGCTTTGCACTGAAGTGCGTATAATGGTTTCTGATCTATTTGGAGACGTGTTGTATTTTCTATGCACTTATTTACTGCATCTCGTTCATATGAACCTTTTTCAAATGGGTTGTTTATACTGGATCTTTACTTTCTTCTGTGGTTACATTTTCAATCATGCTGCAGGTGTATATTGAATTCACTGATGGTGAAGATAAGATTTGTTTGGAAGGCCCAACCAAGGAGGTGAAACAAGTCCAAGAGCAAATTGAAATTGTTGTACAGGACCTGGTGAGTATTGGATAAAAAACAACCTTGAATTTAACTAACTTTTTTAGCAATATTGGCTCCTGAAACTTTTTGTGCATATTTAAGAGGGCATTTGTAAATTAATCGCCATCCATTTTGGGAGGCTGCATTTCAGAGCAATAATTAAGGAAAAGTGGGCAGTGCATTGTGACCAATGAGATCAAAAGATTTATAAATTACTGGTAACGTTGCAAATACATTAACTGAACCAGTAATTAAAGGTAGATTCTGAAGTAACATCGAATCACACAGCCAAGTGAACAAATCATAGGGAGGCAATGCAGCCGGGTTTGAATAGCAATAATGGTGAGCTCATAAATAATTGTTGGGACTGATTGCACTGATACTTTGAGTTTGGCCAAGCTGGGCTGAAACATTGGGAATCTTGATCAAACTGCAGTGCTTAACGGATGGGTGTGCAAGAAAGAACTAGATGCAGGTTTAAATCTAAGGTGGACACAAAATGTGGGAGTAACTCAGTGGCACAGGCAGCATCTCTGGAGAGAAGGAATGGGTGACGTTTCAGGTTGAGACTCTTCTTCTGACTGATGTCAGGGAATGGGCGGGATAGAGATAGAAGTAGTCAGAGACAGTAAGACTGGTGGGAGAACTGGGGAGGGGATAGAAAGAGAAAGCAAGGACTATTTGAAGTTAGAGAAGTTCATGTTCATACCGCTGGGGTGCAAACTATCCAAGCGAAATCTGAGGTGTTGTTCCTCTAATTTGCACTGGGCCTCACTCTGACAATCAGCAAGGCCCGGGGCTTAAACGTTGGATTACGAATGGGAGGGGGGTTGAAGTGCTGAGCAACCAGGAGATCAGGTTGGTTAAGACGGACTGAGTGGGGGTGTTCAGTGAAACGATCGCCGAGCCTGCACCTGGTCTCGCTGATGTAGAGAAGTTGACATCTGGAACTGCGGATACAGTAGATGAGGTTGGAGGAGGTGCAAGTGAACTTCTGCCTCACCTAGAAAGACTGTTTGGGTCCTTGGATGGAGTCGAGGGGGGAGGTAAAGGGACAGGTGTTGTATCTCCTGCGGTTGCAGGGGAAAGTACCTGGGGAGGGGGTGTTTGGGTGGGAAGGGACGAGTTGCGGAGGGAATGGTCTCTGCAGAAAGGGGTGGGATCTCATTGGAGGTGGCGCAAATGTTGGAGGATTGTATGCTGTATGTAACGGCTGTTGGGGTGGAAGGTGAGGAGAAGGCGGACTGCTTGTTAAGAATGGGGGGAGGGGGAAGCAAGAGTGGAGCTGCAGGATATCGAGAAGATCCTAGTGAGAGCCTCATCTATAATAGAGTGCTTAATGGCTGATCTATCCTGGATGCTTGCTGAGGTCTTGCCATAAATTGGTCTTCAAATTGTTCAATTCATTCCATTCTATATCAAGTGTCTGAAAGCAAAAAATACTCCTGACCACAATGTAGCCTTCAGCACAGAAACCACTTGTGTTAGCAGCTAAGCTTTTGGTTATGGTATTGGGATTTTTCAAACAGTGTGGGATTGCACGGTTGTGACCTAACCACAAACTGGGTAAATCTCATTTTGACCGGTTACCAATACCTACCTGTTCCTATGTATATTAGCAGTGGAAGGTGTCATTTGGTGTTGCCAAATGCTACTTGTTTATCAGCATTCATGGGATTCCATTACCTGGCTCAATATGTGACAAAGGACCTGAAGATTGGCTGCCTTAGACATCCATATTTTTTTCCGGCAAGTGTACCCTTAAACAGCTCCAGTAAAATTTGATGTGGGGGGATGGAAGGAAGAAGAGGCTAGTTGGGGAGAAACATATTGCCGGAGTCACTCAATGGGTCTTGCAGCACCTCTGGAGAACATGGATAGATGTTTTTGGTTGGGACTGATTAGACTGATTTGTAGTGGGGGAGAGAAAGGTGGAAGAGGTGGGGTTGGACTGATTAGGTTGATCAGGTGAGGGGGATGTGGGGTTTGGCAGATGTGGGGTTTGGACAAAGGCCAGAGATGAAAAGTCTAGGGGGGTGATAAGATGCAAAATGTGGAGACCGAGGAAGGATTACAAGTGGAAGGGGACAGGTTGGGGGAAAGGGAGAAATGTGTGCACATTTAGGTGGGGCAACATCAGTGAAACCAAGAATGGACTTTGCCCTCTGTTTCACCGAATGCATGCCTTTGGTCCACCAAGGCCTGCTGGATCTCCCAGATGCTAACCATTTTAACCCTTTCCCATTCCCATACTGACTTTCTGTCCCGTGCCTCCTTTTTTGGGGGGGGGGGGGGGCACGTGCAAATCGGAGGAAACGCACCTTGTATTCTGTTTGAGCAGCTTACAACCCAATCGTATGCACTATTTGAATTGTCCAAGTTTGGGTAACTAGCCTATAAACAACCCCTCCCCCTCTTTCTTGTGCCCCACCTCAATGCTCACCCACTCTTCATCCTGTCCACTTTCACCTATATTCCTTCCTATGGCTTCATGCTTCTATTTGCCAACACCTTAAATGAGCAATTGTTGCCATCAGTGTCTTTCTTAATCAATGACTTCCTTAATGGATTTGACAAGGTTTAGCAGAGTGTGAACAATAAGTCTGTAAATATGGTTGTAGATCTTGGTTGCGTTGCTTGACAGATAATTTGTGTTAATATTGTATTTGCAGGTTAATCGGATGGACTTTACTGAATTGACAGTTGATCCCAAATTTCATCGCCACCTTATTGGGAAGAATGGAACAAACAGTAAGTGTTCGGTTATGTGTACAAAAATAAACAGTTCTTGTTAAAATTAAATTAAATAAGTGTATACCTGGACACAAGTAGCTAATGTATATCACAGATTATTAACTTTTATTGCCGCATAGTGTAGTTTTGTTTTGCTAAAAGTGTGTCGCTGTATTCCTCCACATCTGAGGAGCATTTATTTTTTAATAATTTGATGTTTGAGAGAATAGTTGGAGGGGGAAATCTAGACGGATCACTCATTTCTGGCAGCAAATGATGGTCCAGAAATGTGTTGGGGAAAATGAGTAGCCTGAAAAGAATTGGGGGTGCAGTTATGGAACTTGAAGCTTGGTGCAGAGGATAAATCAGCATGGGCAAATCGCATTAAAACTGAGTGTAGCACAGAAGAGAAAATATACTGACTTGACATGGCAGGCTGGGTAAATATCAACTCTTTTCCAGTTTATTTAGTATTTGAATGTTGGTATCTGGTTGCAGATCTTAGTGGGGTTTTCCTTTCACAAGCATAAACTAGTCCTGATTTAAACGAGGTGAATTTCAATCTAACACCAAGTTGTTACCTCTTCAGCTCCTCACATTACAACGTTGAGATATTTCATTATTTGAATAACTGATTGCAAAAATTATCTTGTACTTGGATCGATGCTTCGTAATGTAGATTGTTTCTTTTGGGCTTTTCTAAGTCAATCGCATCAAGGATCAGTACAAAGTCTTGGTGCGAATCCCCCCTGATAACGAGAAGAGCAACTTGATCCGTATTGAAGGTGACCCTCAAGGAGTTCAAGATGCCAAGAAGGAACTGTTGGAGCTTGCATCCAGAATGGTGAGTCGTGTAAAATGGAAAATAGCAAATTGGTTACTGCAAGTTCTAATCGAAATGCTACGCCGTTTCTAATTGTGCTACTGAAGTTTGCATTTGAAAGGCACTTAGACAGATACATGGATAGGAAAAGTTTAGAGGTATATCCACCAAATGCAGGCAAATAGGACATTTTGGTCAGCGTGTAAGAGTTAAGCCAAAGAGCCTTTTCCATATTGTATGGCTCTGACTATCTTACCTGTGGTTAATAGCAACTCCTCTTGATGTCTAATTTTGAGAAAGCTTTTAAGGTGCAAATTTCCTTGTATAAAGTGATTGGTTTAATGGCAAATTGCTTGCCATGGAATGTCTTGTATCTAAACTCAAACCCAACATTGTCCAATTCTTGTTGACGAGCTGGTATTGTAACTGGGAGCGTTTGCTTTTTTTGTTAGAGTTGATGAGGCAACTTGGCTTGCTTTTTCCTTTAACTTAGCTGAGAACTGCTAAATTTAATGCAGTCTAGATCAAATTCTGAGACCCTCTACATTTTCCCACAGGGAAAACATATTTTTACTTGTAATTTAGCCTTGGCTGAGTATGGGTGTATGTAAATGTGTAAGACAACTTGAAAGGGTGCTTGTGTTCAGAATCAAGAATTCCTTTGGGGATGGTTAATATTGGGGGTTTTTCTTGTGAAACCTCAATGTGTTTCTTAGTTCCACAAAAGGTAACTTGAAAATTGTTACTATTTTGGTCAGTTTGGCAACCCAAATGTTGTTCTGCTATATCGTGCTTCTATTTAGTGCGCATAGAATTTGGGGCAAATAATTTTTAAACCAGCCCTTTTCTGACGTGGGATTGAGGACGGGGCATCTATATTTCTTGCTACTCTTAACGCAGCTTGGACATCAAATCTAGATCTGCCAAGTGTCAATTGTTTATTGATTGACAGAAGCAGAATGGAAGCAGGCCATTTGACCAAGTAATTCCAGGCTGACCGTAAATCCCCTCTTCACACTTGTTCAATGTTGTCCCACTTTCTCATCTATATTCTACACAGTAGGGGCAATTTAGAGGCCAATTAACCTACAAAATTGTCTGTCTTTGGAATATGGGAGGAAACCAGAGCACCCAAAGGAAACCATGTGGAAACTCCACATAGACAACATCCAAGGTCAGGATTGAACTCTGGTTTCTGGTGCTGAGACAGCAACTTTAGATTTATATTCTGATTAGTTTGTATATACACCAGAATGCAATGTAATTCCTAGTTTGCTTTAAGCTCTGCCAGTAAATAATAAATACAGCAACGAATGTAAAGCAGCAATCTGAAAATAATACAAAATAATAAAGTGCAATGTAACCAAGTATTACAGCACTTGTGGTGTACAGTTGAAAGCAACAAATAATGACTTCCTATCTCCTGATTTTAAAAACATTTCTGCAATCCATAGGAAAATGAACGTACCAAGGATTTGATTATTGAGCATCGTTTCCATCGTACCATCATTGGCCAAAAGGGCGAGACGGTCAAAGAGATTCGTGACAAGTTCCCAGAGGTAATCCTCGCTGCAAATGTTTATATTTTTCCCTCCATCTTCCATTTTGTTTTTTTGTATTAGAATTTCTGTTATGTTATTTGTTTCTCTGTTTTAGGTCATAATTAATTTCCCTGATCCAACTCAAAAGAGTGACATTGTGCAACTGCGTGGTCCCAAAAATGAAGTGGAGAAATGTGCCAAGTTCCTGACTAAAATTGTGGCTGAACTTGTAAGTGAGCAGTTTTTGCCCACTTTTCTTTTTTAAAACAGTTAGCAAAACAGTTAGGAGGTACAGTGTGTAGGAAGGAACTGCAGATGCTGGTTTAAACTGAAGATAGACACAAAAAGCTGGAGTAACTCGGGGGTCATACAGCATCTCTGGAGAATGTGTAGGAAGGAAGTGCAGATGCTGGTTTTGCAGCTATTTTTGTGATGCAACGTGCTATGCCTGGCTGGCACAATGTCAGATTTTGAAATAAACATTCTGAATGGTAACTAGTGGGATGGGATAAAAGTTGGTGAGTTTGGTTGAGAGACGAGCACTATGATGGTTTTTGCATTGTTTATTGTTTGGAAAAACTACAGTGAATTTATCGTCAGTACAATCACAAAGCGCGTCTAAATCTACAAATTCTGTAGCAAAAGTCCATACTCTGAACAATTAGTCTTGCAACTGCAGCTTTTAACAATATGGGTATAACTTGTCTGCATATGTTTGAATGGAGTGGCTTCTAAGGTTCAGTTATTTTTGCTTCAGAGGAGGGAAAATGCTGAGATTATGATAGTTAGTCGAAACTCGGGTTGGGAATGATTTTGTACTTTTTCATAACATTGCTATTGATTTTGTGTTCCCCATTAAATTTAGGTGGAAAATAGCTATTCTGTCTCGGTGCCAATCTTCAAGCAGTTTCACAAGAATATAATTGGAAAAGGAGGAGCAAATATCAAGAAGGTTTGTACTTTTAATTTATTGCTCTCAAATCAGTGAACACCCTCTTGACTGAAATTGGCATGCATGAGTAAACTTGAGTTGTCCCCTTCATTCTGTTGCAAGATTATCTGATTTAAATATTGCAAATAAATTAAATATAATATTGCTGATAGTGAGGATTGGGATTGTTCTAGTTTACTTCTAATATTTCACATTCACACCTATTTGTTTAAACCTATTTGAGACATGGAGAGAATTGTAGACTACCAAAGGAAGCATTGTATACAAAAATTGCCCACCATCCAACTGCAGGCATTGAATTTGTATTTAAGATCCTCCATTGTTCCAACCCCGTTTGATGTCAAGAGTGTCTTTGTTATATGTAGTGGATGTGAACAGGAACATTACTTGCTGCAGCTTTATGAGCACGTTAGAGACAAAATCACAAATTCTGTTATTCTCACCATAACATATGGTAAACCACACCATAAATGCAAAAACCAAACTGCACAGAGCAACAATAGTAGTACAACATGCTCTGTGCTGAGGTAGGGTTGTAGAATGTGTTTCAAGAACCAGATGGCTGATGGGAGGAAGGTGTTCTTAAACTTGGAGGTAACAATTCTCTGGGTCCTGTACCACCTTGCTGATAGTAGAAGCGAGAGTGCAGCCAAAGTGGGTGTAGATCTTTGAAATTAGCTGCTGGCTTGAGGCAGCAATTCTTGTAGATCCCTTTGGCCAGTGATCAGTACCTGTGGTGGACCAGGCGGTGTCTTATGTACTGCAGCTTCCTTTGTTAAACATTTTTTAATTTTTGAACCAGGCCATGATTCAGTCAGTTGGTATTCTCTTCACAATACAGCTGTAGAAGTTTGATAAAGTATTTCACTGGAACAATGCAATTGATGCAGTGCTCATGAAGCCTGATTGATGAACAATCACACATGGCAGAAATACTTACAGTTATTACCTGGAGCCTAAACTGCACAACCTTTTTCATAGTACTTTCACAACCACATAGCTCCTTGAACCGCTATGGATTGAGAGGACATATCAAGAACATGAAACTAGAAATTTGTTTTGCCGTTTGATGGAATCTTTTTGTTTTATTTCCCTTGGAAATTTTATAGTGGGTTGCTTCAGAGAAAGAATGAGTTGGTATTAAACTTAAGAAGTTGTATAAAAATCATTTGAATTTTATTTCCTTTTGTAGGAGGACTTAGATTGTGATCTTGGTAATTCAAGTCCACCCTGCTAGTTTCTTGTAACATGAATTGGAATTGATTTTCAAATCTGAAGAAGCCACATTATTTAAGTAGGTCGAAACAAGGAACAAGATGCTGGTTTACAAAAAATACAAAGTGATGGAATAACTCGATGAGTCAGGCAGCATTTCTGGAGAACATGGATTGGTGACCTAAAACATCACTTATCCATGTTCTCCAGAGCTGCTGCCTGACCCACTGAGTTACTCCAGCACTGGGGACCAATATTATTTGACTAATTCTGCATGATGTATAATATAAACACAACATTTACACTAGAATTTTGATAAGTATTCAATCTTCTATTTTTCTATGTGTACAAATCTTGTTCCAAACTTGGTTTACCAGGCATAGGTGATCCGTGTCTTCGGTATTCTTATGAAATTAACCGAGCATTGAGCCTGCAAAACCCTGACAGGATAAGTGAACTAACACTAGCATTTGTTTCTGTCTGCCTAGCAATGCCTCAGTAACGAGTAAATTTTAAAAATGGGAGAAAATATTAACATTAACCTTTTTTGACACATGCACATATGGTTTCAAATAAATAGGCCTGCATTTTTTTTAAAGCCTTTCTTTAAGAAAGTGCTTGGTGTAGTTAGTGGAGCAGAAGAAAGTTACTGTTGACAAGTCATAATTTGTGACATCCCTTCCATGACAGTGGCTCCCGGCCTTAGTTTCACCAAGTGGATAAAATGAGCGCACTACAATGTATTTCAAGGCTTTTATTGGGATTTTTCCTTTTCTTCAATTAACTCCAGATTCGTGAAGAAACTAATACAAAGATTGATCTGCCTGCGGAGAACAGCAACTCTGAATTGATCGTTATCACAGGAAAGAAATCCAACTGTGAGGCGGCTCGTTCTAGGATCCTGGCCATCCAGAAGGAGCTGGTATGGGATACTTCCAATTACCCTGTAGTTTAAGGCTGAGAGGAGAGTTAACACACTATGAAGGAGATTCCCATGTTTTACATAGACCCACCATGGACCATCTTTATTGAGCCTGTTATCTGCACCATACTGCTGAAGCCATGTTACAAGACTCGAGTAATTTTTTGTTGTTTATAACCCTTGGCCATCTTCAGAGCTAAATGAAGATGCATGTTCACTCGGGTGAGAGGAAGTTGTTAAATGTGAAATGTTAAATTGCCATCCTCAAAATGTAAAATAATGAAAGGTGTCTAATTTTACTGTCACTATATTTGGTTGATTGTAGCAGAAAGTTCAAATTTTCATGCTCATTACTTATTTTTCCATTGAATAATTGTTACTTTATTTTGGTATGTTAGAGCAGATGGAGTTAAAATGATAAATTTCTGGGGGAAAACATTAATTGGAACTTTTTTCCCTTTCATGGAAGAAAGACCGCATAGAAACTGGCCCTTCGGCTCAGAGTTTGCAGATACATTGAGCATTTATTGTACTCTTTACTTCCCATGAATGTCCTCTTGATTTTGCAACAATATTTCAAGGGTCGAGTATTTTATATGCACTGAGACCAGAACATGAAACGTCTTGCTCGCTGCAACTTTAGAGGCGCATTAATCAAGCAAAGCCAAATGTACAACAAATTACCAGTTATATTAGGAAACTGGACCACAGCAGTGCAAGCTGAAGTATGGAGTGCAACCGTGGTATTGCAACATCCACAGTAGCTAGGTGTTGAGGTTTGATTCTGCAAGGAGGTTCAAGTGCCTGATAGTCGATGGAGCAAGCTGTTCTTGAACCTCGAGGTTCTTGGCCTCCAGTTCCACCAGTTTGATAGAAGTAGTGAAAGGAGAATGTGGCCGGTGGTGTAAGTCGCTGATATTAGCTGCCTACTTAAGGCAACGCTTCATGTATATCCCTCTGGTGGTGGAGGGGTGTCAGTACCCATGATGGGCTGGGCAATGTCCACCACTTTCTGCAGCCTCCTTTGTTCTTGAATGTTAAAATTATTGAACCAGGCTGTGATATAACAAGTCAGTCAAAACATGCCCACATTTTTGGCAATTTACTATAGCTAATTTGCCTACCAACCCACACTAGTTAGGCACATGGAAGGAAACCAGAGCATCTGGAGGAGACTCATTGGCACCGAATGTGCCAACTCCACACAGTGCCAGAAGATTGGACAACCCAAGTCACTGGAGCTGTAAGGCAACACTGCCATCCATGGTTATGAGACTTTGTTAATAATGGAGTTGCACAGTTTCTGTGTTGGTGCGAACAGAACTAATTAGCTGTCAAGATATTTCCATTGCCCTCCAACCACCAAACTCTGCCCTGGTCCAGCTGTAGAAGCTGTTACTTTGAAAGACCAGTTATTCTACGAGGGCAGAAACAGCCATGTATTCCAGGGGAGACTGGGTAGCAACTCTGAGTGTAACCTAGAACTTTTCCTTTTACCCCCCTGGAGGTTTAACAAGTTATTTCTGCTTCATAGGCAAACATCACGGAAGTGGAAGTTTGTATTCCGGCTAAACTCCACAATTCCCTGATTGGCGCTAAGGGGCGTTTTGTCCGCTCCATCATGGAGGAGTGTGGAGGTGTACACATCCACTTTCCCACTGAAGGCTCAGGCAGTGAGACCGTCACCATCAGAGGATCTACAGAGGAGGTTGACAAGGCCAAGAAGCAGCTGCTCCACCTTGCTGAGGAAAAGGTAATTTGCTGCCAATTGGTGGTGGGAATTTTTTGTGTGGTTCTTTGAATATTCAAGCATGTTTTTGCAAACTGACTAGAAGGAAGAGATTTAGTTTTGTTTGGAGATACGGTGTAGAAAAGGGCCCTTCGGCTCACTAAGTCTACGCTAACCAACTATCACGTGTACACTGGTTCTATGTTACCCCAGTTTTGCATCCTACACACTCGGCAATGTACAGAAGCCAATTAACGAGGCAACCGGAGCACCTGGCGAAAACCCACGTGGTCATGGAGAATGTGCAAACTCTGTAAAGGCAGCACCTGTAGTCAGGATTGAACCTTGGTCTCTGGTGCTGTAAGGCAGCAGCACTACCAGTATGCCACTAGGCACAGTTATTGGTATAATCACGTGATATCTTGATCTGAAAGTACATGAATGTGATGTGATTGGTAAATCTGCAGATCAGATTGGTGTTGATGAGGAGCAGAGTAGTCTCTGGCTCAAGAACTATTTTGATCAGTTGATGAAATGGTCAGAAGCAATTTAATCCTGAAATAATGCATTTTAGGAAGACTAATGGGGTTGGAAACCGAGGAAGTGATGAGGGACGGGGAATCTTGCAGTACAATTCGAGGATTGCCGAAGGAAAAGCACAGGTAGATAGAGCAAACTGTCCGTGGCAAAACTGAGCTCAATTCCACGCACTTACTTTGAAGTAATCACTTTATATTCTACAGCTAAACGAGTTTCTGGTTGACTCTATTTTGCCGTTCAGCAAAACCAAAACCATTCTCTAAACATCTTTTTGTGCAGCAAATCAAGAACCATACCTGTGAACTGCGTGCCAAGCCAGAGTACCACAAGTTTTTGATTGGGCGAGGTGGAGCCAACATCCGTAAGGTGCGGGATAACACGGGAGCTCGGATCATTTTCCCAATGGCAGATGACAAAGAACAAGAGCTGATCACTATTGTTGGTACGGAGGAAGCTGTTGGAGAGGCTCAGAAGGAACTGGAAATCCTCATTAAAAACCTGGTAAGTTGCCTTGGACTAACATCTGCAAGTGTTTACCACTGACACATGTTCCAACGTGAGTTAGGAACCAAATTCTTCATCTTGCATGCAATTAGTGTTTGAACTAGTAGATGATCTGTAGGATGAAAGTGATAGTTGCTCCCAGATTTCATTTGATTGACAATGCTAAGTTATTCATGCTTGGGTCATCTCTGCTCGGGCCCATTCTTCCTCCATCTTTTCTTTATGTGCTTGGAAGGCAAGATCCTGATTCTTTGTATCAGCTTGGGGATGCTGAACCAGGCTGTCACTTAAATCTGGGCCTATTGAGCACTTGGCTCAACAATCTACAAGGTGGAAGGTTTAATCTATTATTGCAGATGAGCCTGCTAGGGAAAAGGTAATAGTTAACAACCCCTGCCAAGTTACTGTGCAAGAGGATCATTGTCTCTGATTGTTGCACAGTTTGGTATGTATATGAGTCATGAGAGGAGAAGGTGCCCTGCCATGCTCAGCCTTTGCTTCCATTTGCAGGATGAAGTTATCGAGGATGCAATGATAGTTGACCCCAAGCACCACCGGTACTTTGTGATCCGCCGGGGCCAGGTGTTGCGTGACATTGCTGATGAATATGGTGGCGTGATGGTCAGCTTCCCTCGCACTGGAACACAAAGTGACAAAGTAACACTGAAGGGCGCCAAGGATTGTGTGGAGGCTGCCAAAAAACGCATGCAGGAGATCGTTGAGGATCTGGTAAGAGGAATTGCAGCATTATTCTTGTATCAGGAATCTCTGGGCTTGGCAGTTATTTCATATTAAGACTTAAAGATTCAAATTATTCTATGGCCATTCCTTGCTAGTGCTCATTTGTGGAAACATCCTTATCCTGTTTCTGCATTACTGACTGCTTTCTATTACAGCTTGGTTCCTTCTGCAACAAAATGCTATCCAACTTGTTTCTGTCCTCATTTTTTGTTTAATCCAATAAGATAGATGTTGGATCAAGTTGTATAATTCAAGTAGAAGTAGATTGAGTCCATCTTAGATGAATGAATAGAGTGGCACTTGTTTGCTTGGTCTGGTTGCAAAGTGTTGTGGTCAGGCCGATCTAACAACTTTGACTTCTGTGTGGTAACTTGACACTGGTCCATTGCTTGGACTAGGTCGAGACTACGGCGAAGGTTAGACGAATTCTCTCATGATTCAATTTCCTCATTTTGCTTTAAGTGAAAACTATGTGGCTTTAGTAAACTCACCAGACCTCTCTTCTCAATGATGTTCCAAACAGTTGTTGGTAAGCCTAAGGTTTGGCTGATGTCTCTAACAGTTGTATTCTTGTTTCTTAGTCTCATAATGGCTTCTTTGACTTTCATTGGCACAACTTTGGTCCTCGTGTTGATAAACAGCAATAAAAGATTCCAAAGGTGATAGAAAGACTAGGTGCTGAGAGCTCTCTTATACCTGCGTTAAGGAAGGCAATTGAACACACCTGAGCAATTACAAACGCCTGTGAAGCCATGTGTCCCAAACATTATGGTGCACTGAAATGGGGGGGACTATGTATAAACACAGCTGTAATTACTACATGGTGAAACCAAAATGTATAAAAATGGCCTTTATTAAAATCTGACAATGTGCACTTTAATCACATGTGATTTTTTTTCTATTACAAACTTCAAATTGTGGAGTACAGAGGCAAATAAATAAATGATGGGTCTTTGTCCCAAACATTATAGAGAGCACTATGTGCTGGCCTCAACTCTTCTGTGGTGGGATGGGGGGGTGGGGGGGTGTTCCAGAGATCACTACCCTCAAAAGATTATCCCCTTCTAACCCACTTTCTTTGTAGTAAGTCACTGTATCCTTGCAAATAGAAAGTGTGTTGCGCACAAGTTAACTTTGTACTCTTTTAATGCAGGATGCTCAGGTAACCATAGAGTGTATAATTACGCAGAAGTTTCACCGAATAGTGATGGGTGCCAAAGGCTTGAAGGTGCAGCAGATTACGAAGGACCACAATGTGCAGATTAAATTCCCTGAACGCGAGGAACCTCAAGGTACTACTGCTCCTCTGAGCAGTAATAATTAATAGCCACATTTAATCTTGGCAAACAAAGCACTGTAAAACTTTAGACCATCTGGAATTTTGATGCTGTTAGATTTTGTATGTTATTGTAATTAATGGTGATGGGGAAAAGATTTAATAGGAATCAGAGGGGTAACGTTTTTACACAAAGAGTGGTGGGTGTCTGCAACAAGCTGCCAGAGGAGGAAGTTGAGGCTTGGACTATCCCATGTAAGAAACAGTTAGATAGGCACATGGATAGGACAGGTTTGGAGGGATATGGACTAAGTGCAGGCAAGTGAGACTGGTGTAGCTGCGACATTGTTGACCAGTGTGGGCAAGTTGGGCGAAGAACCCGTTTCTACACACTATCACTCTATGACTCTGTGAATATACCAATACACTTTGAAGTGGCAATCTACTGAAGAAACCCATGGGCTGAACAGCATGAGCTGCCCCCCTGCCCCATTCTCTCTCTGCTTTTGATCTACCCATGTCCTCTTGCAGCCCCACCCTCTATCACCTAGTTTCTTTCCTCCTCCCACCCAAGCTCCATCTGTCCATCACTCTTCCCTCTGGATTACGTCTCCCCCATTTTTATTTCATCCACCCACCTTACCACCCCTATTTGGCTTCATGCCTCTCCTCCCTTCTCCCCACACCCACCTGTGTCTGCCTGACAATCAACCCCTCACCAGGGTCCATCTATTGCTTGCCAGCTCTTACCCTGTCCCTCACTGTCTCTCCTTCCACCACAACTCTTTATACTTGCCATTTCCACTTTACTCTTTCAGTCTAGATGTAGGGTCCCAACCCAAAATGTTGAATAATTATTGCCCTCTACAGATACTGTTTAACCTGCTGAGTTTCCTGAGCAGATTGTGTGTTGCTCTAGTTTCCAGTTTCATGACTGCACTTTCTAATATCTAAAAAGTTAATCCATAGTGTTATAATTTTTCCAGTGAATCTAGTCAGTTTAAGGGAGCACAGGAAGCATCACCTCAATTGTGCTTTATTTGTCATATCCAACTGCACAGTGAATTCTTTTTGCATATATTACACATGCAGGTGCCACCCTGCTTTGGCGCCATGTCTAAAGTCTAGTCAGCCTGCTCGCTCGATGTACTGGAGTAGTTCCCGTGAGCTGAATCCCTCTCCAAGCCATATTGGTGTCCTGGGGACACCACCTGCAGCTGACATTGAAGACACTGGAGGCATTGCCCTGGTTCACCCTCTTACTCCTGCTCCTCTCATCTGACATCTGCAGCTCCTTCCCAGTTATGCTGTCCGTCAAGCCTTCTCTCCTTAAATTTCTTCTTAAGACTAAAACTTGTATTGGTCCCCTGTCCAAGGGACTCGGTTTAAACACTTCTCTGACACTTGTGAACTGCCCTGGGAGGATGGAACAAACTGCATTCTGACATGCATTCTTATCATTTATATACACAGCAGCCGAGCAACAAGTCCATGAGAATGGAGAGACCAATGGTGAAGTGAAGGAGGTTGATCCCTCTGTGCCCCGGAAAAATGACATCATTATCATCTCTGGGCGGAAGGAACGGTGTGAGGCAGCGAGAGATGCTTTGCTGGTACGGTGGGAAGGAAAGAGCTTGTGAAAGAGGGGCAAACTTCAAATTGAAGAATGTAGTACAAAGAGAATGCATCAATTCTGGGTATGCTGGTGTGGGTAAGAAATGGTGATCGGTGGTTGAAGGACCCATTGCCACAATGATCCACAAATTTCACAAGCCAAGCAGCACGGGGGGGGGGGGGGGGTGGTCTTCAGCCCACTGAAATAGTACTGACCACAAAGCACCCATTTCCCCTATTGTACATTAATCCTACTTCTCACCACATTCTCGTCAACTTCCTTCTGATTCTACCACTCGCCTATACTTTAGGGATAACTTGCAGTGGCCAATTAATCTCCCAACCCGCACTACTTTGGGATGTGGAAGGAAATCTATTGGGGAGAATGTGCAAACTCCGCACAGACGGCACTGGTGGTCTGGTTCAGACCCAGTTTGCAGGAGCTGAGACTCCACTACTGTGCTGCCCAATTACTTTGCTCCAAATTTGTTTTGGCTTGAAGTAAAATTTGAAAGGATGTGAAACCACTTGTAGAACCAGGTGTTGTATGTTTGGAAGGGTAAGTGTCTTGATAATTTTATGCATGTGGTGCCAGCATTTCTTTGTAACCTTCTTTATAACCAATAGTAAGTTCTGGCGGAGAACACCAGGCTAAAATGTCCTCCCCCACTTGCTTTTTCATTTATTATAGGCACTGGTTCCTGTCTCCACTGAAGTGGATGTACCCTATGATCTGCATCGTTACATCATTGGCCAGAAGGGAAGTGGTATACGCAAGATGATGGAAGAGTATGAGGTAAAAGCTTACAGTATTATTGTGGATTATGGCTGAGTGAAATTGGACAAGTGTGGGTCTCTCCTGTGTTACATTGTAGGTATTTGTTCATAAAACTGCCCCCTCCCAAGATTTGGTTTAGGAGTCTGTGCTCTCCATTTACCACTTGAAATAACTTTTCGATGTGCCAGGTTCTGTGGTGGTTAAAGGCATCCAACTTTTCTCTGGTGCGTTTTACAAAGCCAAGTTCTCCCACCCCTTGGGTCACTGCCCATGAAATGCAACAAGAGCTTGAGTCTTTACCACTGCTCATTCTGTGGGCAGAGTCAAGTATATTTTGTTTTTCTGATTTAATGGAGTTAGGAAATCGATGTCTTGAATAAGCTGGGCCTGGATTTGTGTGTCAGGGAAAATGGCCCATTTCTGTAATTGCATGATAGTTGTCATTGTGGCCTTAACTTCCTGAAATGATGTGGAACGGCACAAGCTGTGGACCATTATTGCCATATTGGAGGACCAGAGCCCTTCTAACATATCTCGAGTATTCTGCAAAATATGGTATATTTGGCTCCATGGGTTTGAGTTCCTTGGCGACGAGGATACATTTTGCACCAGGATTGTTTACTGTGGAATATAGGAGGCTAGGTAGGGTAAATGTACAATACAATACAATACAATACAATATATCTTTATTGTCATTGTACCCAGGGGTACAACGAGATTGGGAATGCGCCTCCCATACGATGCACTAATTTAGGTAATTTAGACAGCAGCAACCCAACGAAACGAACAGTTGTAACAGTTTTGGACAGGGTAAAGTGCAAGTTGATCTATGCGTTGTGGCCATCCGGCTCAGCAGGACCGGTTCATAGCAGCTATGGCCCTGGGGATGAAGCTGTTCCTGAGTCTGGAGGTGCGGGCATAGAAGGCCTTGTATCGTCTGCCCGATGGAAGGAGTTCGAACAGACTGTTGCAGGGGTGTGAAGAGTCTTTGTGGATGCTGGTGGCTTTTCTGAGGCATCGTGTGTTGTAGATGCCCTCCAAGTCTGGTAGCTGTGTTCCGATGGCCCTCTGAGCTCTATGGACTACCCGCTGTAGAGCTTTCCTTTCTGCCTCCGTGCAGCTGAGGTACCACACAGGGATTCCATGCGTTAGGATGCTCTCTATGGTGCAGCGGTAGAAGGTCTTCAGCAGCTGTTGGGGTAGACCAGACTTTTTCAGTGTTCTTAAGTAGAACAGTCTTTGTTGTGCCTTCTTGACCAGCGCAGCAGTGTTATTGGACCATGTTAGGTCCTCCGAAATGTGAGTGCCCAGAAACTTGAAGCTGGACACTCTCTCCACACTGACCCCATTGATAGAGATCGGGGCATATTCCCCGTTATGTGACCTACGGAAGTTGATGATCAGCTCCTTGGTCTTGGTGGTATTTAGGGACAGGTTGTTATCCGAGCACCAGTCCGCCAGGTTCTGCACCTCCGCTCTATAGTTTGTTTCATCCCCGTTGGTGATCAGCCCGATCACCGTTGTGTCATCTGCAAACTTGACAATGGTGTTGGTGTCGAATGCAGGAACACAGTCGTGTGTGAAGAGGGAGTAGAGCATGGGGCTCAGAACACAGCCCTGTGGTGTGCCGGTACTCAGGGTGATAGTGGAGGACAGGTGCGGGCCCATTCTCACTGCCTGCGGTCGTTCCAGCAGGAAGTCCAGGATCCAGTCACATAATGACGAGCTAAGGCCTAGCTGGTGGAGTTTGGTGATGAGCTTGGTGGGGATGACCGTGTTGAAGGCGGAGCTATAGTCTATGAATAGCATCCTCACGTACGTGCCCTGTCTCTCTAGGTGAGTCAGGACAGTGTGAAGAGCCAGAGAGATGGCGTCCTCTGTAGATCTATTTGCCCTGTATGCAAATTGATGTGGGTCCAGTGAGTCAGGGATGCTGGATTTGATGTGTGAGAGGACTAGCCTCTCAAAGCACTTCATGACAATCGGCGTTAGGGCAACCGGGCGGTAGTCGTTCAGGTTGGAGATCTTTGCTTTTTTCGGCACCGGAACTATGATAGCCGACTTCAGGCACTTGGGGACCGTAGCCAGAGATAATGACAGGTTAAAGATCTTGGTGAATACCTCAGCCAGCTGTTCAGCACAGTCCTTCAGTACCCTTCCTTGAACACCATCCGGTCCTGCAGCCTTGCGTGGGTTGACCCTTTGCAGAGCGCGTTGTACCTCCTGTGTGCTCAGTTGCAAGACCTGTCCCACCGCCTCGGCTGGGGTTCTTTCACTCAAGGTGGTTTTGCCAGTTTCAAAGCGGGCAAAGAAGGTGTTAAGCTCGTTGGTCAATGCCATATCGCTGTGGGGGCAGGCAGGGCTGCTCTTGTAGCCAGTGATGTCCCTGACACCCTGCCACATGCTTCTGGTGTCCGTGGTGTTGAAGTGGTCTTCCACCCGTTGCCTATGGGTGTCTTTGGCCCTTTTAATACCTTTGCTTAGGTGTGATCTGGCAACACTGTATGCTGAAGTGTCACCAGATTTAAAGGCATTGTTGCGTGCCCTCAGCAGGTTCTGTACCTCCTTGTTCATCCAGGGTTTCCGGTTTGGGAACATCTTTATCACCTTGTCCTCCGTGACATTTTCCACACAGCAGTTGATGTAGGAGAGCACAGTGGATGCGTATTCCTCCAAGTCTACCTCTATCTCTGAACCGTAGGTGGCCTGTTGTGCAAACAGGTCCCAGTCGGTGCGATCAAAGCAGTCCTGGAGTTGTAGGGTGGCATTCTCGGGCCATATTTTGACCGTCTTTATTGTGGGTTTGGTCTTGCGGATGAGGGGTTTGTATGCGGGCAGTAGAAACAGTGAGAGGTGATCGGATTGTCCCAGGGGTGGGACAATTTCGTTTTGAGTCGTACCATTTCGTTTTGAGTCGTCTGTTGTAAATTTTGGAGCTCTAAAAAAAAAACTTAACGGGTAGATAAGGAATTGGTTTGGTGAGCAAGAAGAAAACTTATTTACAGTGTCTTTACCCAAGCAAGTCTGAAATAAGTTAGTTTGGATGGATAAAGAATCTGTTTTAAAGCGCACTGGAGCAAAGGTGGTTCTTGGATGTGTGAAATTAAGTCTGCAAATGCTGCCTGACCTGCTTTGCAGCACAACTGTTGGCTCAGAATTTCAGCATTTACAGTCTCGTGTCTCATTTTGTTTAAGAGATTGTCGTGGGCTATAATGGTCTTCTGATGGATACCGTTATCATAAAAGAGATAAAGAATGTAATGTTTTTATACGTTATACGTTGGCCCTTGTGGCTAAAGGGATCAGGGGGTATGGAGAGAAGGCAGGTACGGGATACTGAGTTGGATGATCAGCCATGATCATATTGAATGGAGGTGCAGGCTCGAAGGGCCGAATGGCCTACTCCTGCACCTATTTTCGACGTTATAATTAGTTGCTCGTTTTCCTTCCCCAGGTAGTTGTTTAGTTATGGGTTGAGCTGGTTTAATTGTATTATTATCTCTTGAAGGTTGGATCTGAGCTCGATTTGTCTTTTAACACGTTTCCATGTGTTCTTGTCCCTCGGGGATGTACATTCAATCATTTAATGACCTGCAATTCAATGAGGAGACAAAACTTGTAACAGGTGCTTTCATTGTTCGTGAATAGTCCGCATTGATACAGAAGCTCCAGGCATGATGCAGCAGCAGATATTTTTCCATTTGATTACTGAGCAATTTAAACCAAGATGGACATATTTCGAATAATTTTACTTATTTTTAAACTTTTTTAGTTTCGAAATACAGGCCCTTCGGCCCACCGGGTCCGCACCGACCAGCGATCCCCGCACATTAACACTACCCGACACACAATAGGGACAATTCACACATACACCAAGTCAATTAACCTACATACCAGAACGTCTTTGGAGTGTGGGAGGCAACCGAAGATTTCTGAGAAAACCTACACAGCCACGGGGGGAAGTCCGTATAGACAGCACCTGTAGTCTGAATTGAACCCAGGTCTCTGGTGATGTAAGACAGCAACTCTATCACTGCCACCGTGGCCGCCCGTGTAATGTTTTCCTGGAGGAAGTACCAGGAACAGGAGAGTAGAATGTTGTTTGGAGCTTCCCAAAATACTGCCTACATCCTGTATTAATGAATGAAAATTGATTGTTCGTTAGTAATTACACTTAAGCATTGAACCATTTGTATCCAAGCGTCTGTGGAAGCAGATTTCACCATTGGAATGTTTGAAAAAGCATATTCTATAAATTGTGCCTTTCTGCATTACAACATGCATTAGAATCAGTTATAGAGACATGCAGCAAGGGGACAGGTCCTTCCGCCCACTGAGTCTATGCTAATCTTCAACCACCCATTTGTACTATTCCTACATTAATATTTTATTTTCTTCATATTCTCATCAACTCCCTGGATTCCTCTACTCACCTGCATGTCCAGGGATATTGTACAATGGCCAATTAACCTACCAGCTGACTACAGTTGCTAATTTGAAATGGTTCCTGAAGTCTTATTTCTTATTTGTATTAATGGCTACTATATCTGTGGCTGCTTTGCTGTTTTGCGTGTCAGTCATTGTTTCTAATGAACATTATGAAGGAGCCTTCAGAGCCCTCCATTGCATGATGATCTGGGGTCATCACCTTGTCTTGTGAGCAGATTTTATTGTTAAGCATTGATTTTTTTTTTCTTTAACTCAGGTGAACATTGCTGTTCCTCCTCCTGAGGACCAGTCTGACGTTATTAAAATCACCGGGCTGGCTTCCCACCTGGACCGAGCCCGAGAGGGGTTGCTTGAACGTGTGAAGGAGCTACAGATGGAGCAGGAGGACCGGGTAAGCAGATTCCTCAGGATGTCCAAACTCTGATCTCCCTTGTGTGCCTAGACTTCATTGCAAGTTCCCATTGCCCATTCTAAACCAGAACCCTCTTGCGTAACCCAGGTACCTGGCATGACTTTTACAATTTTATAAATGACCCAGAGCAAGAGCACCTAACCTTAAAATAGGATCTCGGTTATTCTGATATTTCACTACAAAAGCAGTGGGATGTGGAACCCTCCTCCCAAAATGCCGACAGTGATGATGAGATAAATTTTGTAACTGAGTATTGGTTCCTGCTCCAGCTGTGTTTGGTTTGTTTGATGCTGGGGTTAAAGTAATATTGGAAGAACTGACTCGATGTGTGGAAGGTTAAGATGCTCATTTGTTTTGGCATGCCACTACGTTGTGCAGTCAATCCAGGCCATGTGATCTTAAATGAAATAAACTTTTGTCCAGTTTAAGATGAAATTTGTACCATTTAAATGGTGGGGTGAGTATGCCATTCAAATTGCGTTTAATCCCAGTCAATGGATCTCTACCTTGCATGTGTAGTGGGTACTTTCTCAAACCTTTGGCTGCTTTCTGAAATGGCCATTACAGATGTTGCACGGAACTGATTTGGCTTGTGTAATTGTGGGACCTGGGCTTGTAGTAATACCAAGGCTTGGAGCAGGAATAATTCTGAGTGCGTCCCATGTCCATGCACGAGTTGTCTGGCTGAGTTTGAATTTGCCTGTTTTCCTTTCCTCAAGGCATTGAGGAGTTTCAAGTTGACTATCCCTGTGGATCCACGCTATCACCCAAAGATTATTGGAAGGAAGGGTGCAGTGATTACCCAGATTCGTGTTGATCATGATGTGAATGTGCAGTTCCCTGACAAGAATGATGAAAATCAGGTATGGGTTTCCTCCAATTCTTTCCACGCGATAGTGAACCCCCCGAATCCCCAGGTGGGACTACCAGTGCTAGGAGTGGGCCATTTTTATTACAAGACATCTTAAACTAATTCAGCAACTGAGAATGTTCCTGAGGCATCTCTGAGGAGCTCCCTGTTCTCTACAATGGGTGTTCACACCTGGAATGGCAGCTTTGATCAGTCTTGTATTTCATTGAGTTTGAGTCCAGTTATCAGGGTGGAGCATTCCCATCTTTAAGAGGGAGTGTCGTGGGTAGCTGGTGACCAACTGCATGTTTAAAGGGTGGCTGGGTCAGTAAATAAGAAGAATGAAAGCATATACCAGGTGATTTGAGGTTAATGTATAGCCTAGCACTGGCCGATACCAGATGGGTCAGTGTCTTGTTTCAAACCTGCTGCTGGAGGGAGTGTAATGATCCACCTGCCCGTTATTTGGAGTAAAAACCAAAAAATGCCAAAGACACTCAACAGAAATCTGAAGGATCTTTTCCCTCGACTGTTAACTCTTTCCTGTGCCATAGATGTGGCCTGACTTACTGAGTGTTTCCAGCATTTTCTTTTTGTTTTGGGTTTCCAGCAGCTTCAGATTTTTGATCTTCACTGTTATTTGAAGTGCTGTCCCTCACTGAGAATGCATCAGAAACTCTGATGACTATTAGCCCAAGCAATCCACTTGCTGCAATGCACAAATATGCTCCATTATTGTGTGTAACCTGGGTCCACTTCTCTGCTGTAGGATCAGATAACTATCATCGGTTATGAGAAAAATACAGAAGCTGCCAAGAAAGCCATCATGAAAATAGTCACCGAGCTGGAGGAAATGATTTCTGAGGATATTGCACTCAACCACAGAGTTCATGCCCGTATCATTGGTGCCCGTGGGAAAGGCATCCGCAAAATCATGGAGGACTTCAAGGTTAGCTGCCATGTTGTGTTCAACGTCGGGTGATTTCATCCCAGAGGCCAGAACAAAGTGCTGTATTGAGTGGGGTTAAAAAATCGTCATTGCCTCAGAAGGAGAAGAATGAAAGTGCTGATGAAGGACTGGCAGAATCTGCTGTGCAGCCACATGTGAGATCAAAACATGTGCTTGATGGAATCTGTTGTGGGAAAGTAGAATTGGCTCTGAATCGGGTGAGAAGCGAGGGTCAGCAGTTTATACATCAATTGGATTGTCTTTCAAATTTATGTGTAGATTTATCATGCTTGTGTATCCAAAGCAATCATCAATAAATGCTGAATAGCTGGATGTGATTTACTGCTTATTCAGCTCCTGTTATCCCAATCTGGTGTCTTGTGATAATGGCTGATTTTGCTTGGTGTTGCTCTGGAACACCATGTCCGTATAGGTAGTTTGTTCTCGTGCAGCAAGTCAGGGCTGCTGTGTGGGAAGTCGCTGATCTTGTACCATGGAGTGATAGACTGATGGAGTTTAGGGGGGGGAGGGGTTGTGGGGTGATGATGGTGAAGAAAGAGGGGTACTAAATGCAGATCAGGAATTTTTGCAGATTGTGGAAAGGCTGCATGATGGCTCAAGAAATAAACCATCGGTGAACTAAAATTTCTGGCTGTTTGAAACTTTGTAAGCCTTTTTCTATCTAAATGTGCTCTGCTCTTAAACTTTGCATGCTCTTCACTGGGATTGTCATCTGGCGGCATTTTTCCAAATAGGGAAGTTCACATTTTGTTTCTGCTGCAGGTTGACATTCGCTTTCCTCAGCCTGGGGCAGAGGACATGGACCGTGTCACGGTGACTGGTCTGCCTGAGAACGTGGATGAGGCTATTGACCATCTCTTAAACCTGGAGGAGGAATATGTAAGCACATTTGAGTACTGCTACATTACCAATAGAGACAATGTCCCCTTTTTTAACAGCAGAGGTTTTAGTGGCTTTTCCAAGGTGTATGAATTGGACTTGTTCTTCTAATTCAAGCCTCTTGCACATTCCCCAATCAGGCAGCAAATATGTAATTGTAGCAGGTCCAAAGCTTAAAGAAAGTTCAAATTGTTTCCATACTTGGGACCTAAGCAGCGAAAGGCTCATTAATTCACACCACCTTGTCTCTCCACCTTAAGTAAAAGCTTAATGACATGGTTCAGTATCAAATTTTGCTAAGGAAAGAACTGCAGATGCTGGTTTAAATCGAAGATAGACACAAAATACTGGAGTAACTCAGCTGGACAGGCAGCATCTCAAAGGTTTCATAGGCTTCAAAGGTTTTTTATTGTCACGTGTACCAATTAAGGTACAGTGATATTTGTATTACTGTACAACCATACTACACCACTACACAAGTTAACAAACACACACCACAGCGGATTCCACATTCCTCACTGTGATGGAAGGCAATAAAGTCTAATCTTCCCTCATTTTTCTCCCGCGGTCGGAGCAGTTGAACCCCGCATCGGGGCGTAGAACTGGCTTTTTCTGCTTTTGTTTTGGATTTCCAGCACCTTAGTTATTCACTTGTAGAACATTATCTCCTTAGATGTCGGATGTTGTTGAGAATGAGGCAATGCAGGCATACCTGAAGCCAGCATCCCGTGTGGACGAACCAAAAGCCTCCTCTAAGGGCTTTGTGGTGAGAGATGCTCCATGGACTAGCAGCACAGAAAAGGTAAGGGATGTTTTGGGTTCCCAGTTCAGTTGGCCCATATGGTGCATGGTCCTTTGGGGGAACTTGTCAGTAAGTGTGGTATCCGCCTGGGGCTCCAATAGCAGCTTGTAGCATTCATGGTGATGGGGGTTATGCTGCAACTGGTCTCGGCTGATCTGGAGGTGGTGCCTTGGGAGATGAGGCCTGCTGGACTTGGAGGTAAAAATAATAACAGAGGGGCCACGATTGCCTTGCCATTCAAAGTGATCATGGCTGATCTGTCCAACTCTTCTGTACAATTTCCTCATGGTCCTCAATTCCCTACTCCTTCTAAAGTTAAACTATTCCCCCCCCCCCCCCCCCCCCCCCAGGAGATCTAGCCTCCTCATCTCTTTGGAGTAGAGAATTCCACAGATTCGCCATCCTCTGAGAAGGAATTACGACGCTCCACATTGGAAGAAATACTCTTTGTACAGTTTTTTTACTTCCAGCTTGTGAAATTCTTATCTGGACATTAGTTTAAGCATAGGAAATCTGTTTACGCAACAGAAAATAATTGGACTGATTGCCAGTCCTGTTCCTGCCCAAGTACCACTGTTTCTCTTCAGTGTTGCAGTTTCCTTCCTTCCCCTCCTGAATGCACGTCCGAGTTTCCATGATGTTTCCATGACATACAAATATTCTTATCGACCTGGTATCTTTTCATGCATCTTGAAACACTACTCTGAGGATGACCCTCAGAGTAGTGTTCCAAGATGCATGAAAAGCATCCATGCATCTTGGAGCACTATTCACTCTGACCCATCCATGTGGGTCACTTGCCGTGTCAATATCTAAAGCAGGAGGCAAGATGAATGGGTTGCCTGCTGTGGAGCTGGTTAATTGTACTGCTTGTCCTTTTTATTAACCTTCCTTTCCTTTCTTAATTCTATATCTTCCTATTGAATTTCATTCTATACAATGCCACAAAATACCTTCTCATTCTTTGCTTCCATTTATAATTGCACCAAGTTTGAAATCCGGAGCCAGGTTTTAAACCTGCATTGAAAAATCTCTTTACTTTAATGAAAGGACAATGCCTCGCCCAATATGTCCCATGCAAGGACAAACCCTCTACTGAACACTTGTTATAAACTCTTTGGTTGATAATGGGAATGTTTCTAGTTTGATTTATTGGAAATGCAATGATTCTGAATTTTCTCTCTTGTATTGCACTGTTTAGGCTCCAGACATGAGTAGCTCCGAAGATTTCCCAAGTTTTGGTGCCCCGGTTGCTCCAAAGACTTCGCCTTGGGGACCGAAGAGATTCTGAGTTGGAAAAAGCTATTTTCCCTTCCCCTCCCAACTCCATACAGCTGGGCTACCAAGATGTGCTTCCTGTTTAATTCCAATTCAGCAGCCTAGCAAGTAATTAGTATAGCCAAAACGACTTCCTGTGTCACAAGTTTTCCAAGAACACAAGCAGCATGATTATAGGTCAGACCTGTGAGCCACACTTATACTTGTGTAATGGTGGCTCTTGCACCCACAGCATTCCACATACCCTGACACGCACAACTCGAGTTGAAACTGCCTGGTGCTGACTTGCTTTGACATGATTTTCACATTTAGCAGCCCCAATTGCATCTCTGCACCCAACATACAACTTGCTCTGCAGTTTTTTTTTGAGCTGAATTGATATTTACAGGGGTTTGAAGCAAAGACTGGGTGGGTTGTAGTCTCCTCTTTGCCCATGGAGCCAGCATCCTTTTCCCTGCCTTTGCAGTTTCCCTTAGAGTGCAGTCACTTTAATCCTTCACTGCCTGTTGCTTTGGAGCCCCAAGTCTTTTATTACACCTGTGCTTGGGATGTACCTGTAATTCTGACAGTATTCGGGAATGATGGTTAAAATCCAAATCCTAAATTGGCCTTGTAATGCCAATCTCGTGGTCCTCCTTAAGCCATTGATACAAGACCACTTCAAAGTTTATGGTCTCTTTGTGGCTTCCTCTCTTCCTTGGGAGAAGGCTGTTGTTCACACTGTGATGTTGCTTTGTCCAAAAAAAAATAGTGGTTGAAAAACTCCTAAGCACAGAGTGTAAATGGAATTTGAGGGTCAGTCGCAGATGAGTACCAAGGGGATTTAAAATTATCAAATCAAGCCAAATTAAATCACTTCAACTATTCCACTGCCAAAGACTCAGCTGACTGTCCATTTGCAAATGGATCAAAGCTAGAGCAGTGACTGACAAACTATCATGAAGGATAAATCCTTAATTACCTACCCTGGAGAGTTGTGTTTATCTCCCCAAGTTTGCTCCTGGTAGTGTAGATTTCCTTATGTATGTAAAGAATTGGTTCTGTGAAGTAAACACAAAACAAATTAGAATGATGTTTTGCCTACCCTCTGCTTTGCTTAGTGTTTCTGTACAGTTTTCATGTATAGAAAAGACACTAAATTATTAGAATTCTGTGCTTGTGTGTAAATATTATACATATCTCATTGACTTTGGGCCAGTCAGTGCAGTTGTTCCAAAGAGCTTGGGAAGGGTGAGATGTACATTCTCATGACAGAATGTATAAAATCTACTACTTGCATTTGGATGCAACAATATCATTAAGGGGAAAGTGGTTCTAAAGTTTCCTTGTGCAGGTGTGGACTGCCAAAGTCAGTTTAAAATAAAAACTGGGGAGTTGCTCAGGTCTCCCCCAACACTACAAATTCAAGGCAAACACTGTCAGGTTGCTAAACCATCTTTGCTGGATTTCTGCTCCGAATAAACTGTGCAGTCTGGTTCACACTCGCACAGTTTGATCAACCCTTACCCATGGTAGATAATCCAGAGGTTGGCAGGGGAGGGGGAGTAGTGGGGATTGGAGAGTGAACTACAGCCCGTGCGAAGAATATTTTCTAGCTTGGGAGATGTTGCCCACCAACATTAGTGGTGGACAGGAGTCCTTGTTGCCTGAACAAAGACGGTGGGTACAGTTTTCATTTGGGGGTCAGTTGGTTTTAGAAACTGAACTTGCTGAGATCCAAAAGTAGATAATATACTTAACAAAAACACTAAGGCATTGGATGTGAGGTGATTTGATTTATGTTTCTCTGTCATAACAGGTTCTCTGCAATCTCTCTTCACTGTGATGGAGGCTTTTGCATCAGAACCTGCATCCCAAGGAATAAAATCTTTTGCTATGGCTGTTTCCAGGTTAATTGTCCGCACATTTTCTGTCAACTTAAAAAGAGAAACTTGGCCTTTTTGAGTTTCTCTTGTTCTTAACAGAATCTGAATATTGCTTCCCAATCTTTAGATTTTGGAGGAGACATTATGTACTCTAAGTTTGTCAATTCATGGTTGTGAATTTAACTGTCAAGTTTAGAAAACATTCCTGTCATAATGCTGGGAAAGAAAAATTCAACCTTCAACTTTGCACCCTCGCTGCAACCCCAATGCTGGAGATGCCTGGAGACAAGGCAGCAATTAATTGATATATTTGAGTGAGTAATGAGTTGTCCTCGTGGCTCCATTATGGGTGCACCCCCCACCACACACTCACACCCAATCTGGTTATCTCTTTGCTGGCACTTTAAACTCAAGGTGAGACTACACTTAGTTGTGCAAGTGCACATCTTGTTAATGTTTTTTATTTACCTGGGGTTAAAAGAAAATGTGCTTTTTCTTTTTGAAACGTGCTAATCTTCTCAGGGGCTTCTGTGCATTTCCCTGGCACAGGCTGAGCACAATGGTAAAGGCTGCCTTTTTCTAAAGTGGACCTGAAACACCAAGCTGTGTATTTGGTACCATGTTCTCCAGCAGAATGCAGCTCGGCCAGTCTTGTCAGCCTGACAACACAATGTAGATTCGGTGCACTTTCCAAGTTCATGTCCAAGCATTAGGTGCGATGTCCTTTTTTTCCCTCATTTTGGTCCATTTTGCTCAAACCATTAATGTTCAACACCCCATTATTCTGTCCTCTGTAATCCCTGTCCTACTGATATAATGAAGGATTTGAGAATCGGGCCTGTTTTCACTGCTCACACTTGTTCAAGTCTTCCATGTTGATGCAATACAAAGAACAAGCAGTTTCCATGTAAGACCCATTGGCCTTAACTCTGAATGGAGATATGCAAATGTACAGGAGATATGGATGACACTGGAATTTTATAAATCCAAAATAAAAAAATTGAATAACTAGTATTTCTGGAGTATTTTTTTTTTTTACATCATGCAAGTATAGGCCTGCTGTGAATGCATTAGAATTAAAATTTGTCCAGTTTGATTCTGTCTTGGCAATTGACCAATGTACACTGTTGTGACAATAGGTTTTGAATAGACCAGTTACTATGGTTAGAAGGGAAGTGGACCTTGTTGTAATCACAGGCCAAGGTTGCGTTTGTGGGATGTAAGCATCACTGAATGGCATTAATTTTTGTTGGTGTCATTTGTCTAATAAAGCAGACCCCCTTCTGTCTTCCATGTTTGTAGATGGTTGAAAGATGGTAAGATTTTTTATCTTCACTTGTTTCTGATTAAGGGTTGTGGACCTGAAACATTAACTGTTCTTCACTCCACAGATGCTGCCTGACTGGAGTGATCCAGCAACTTTTTCTTTGGTTTTCCAATGACTGTATGCTTTTTTTCTTTGTGTCATCACCTGGAGTATTGGTCACCCCTTGCCTAAAAGTTTGGAGGGAATGCAATAAGACTTGTTAGACTAGTTCCAGGGATGGTGGGTTTGCTGTGAATAAACTAGGTTTGTGTTTTCTCGAGTGGAGAAGAATAAAGGGAAATCTCATTGAAAGTCCTTGCAGGCTTGGTGGGCAGAATGCAAGGAGGATGAAGAAGGGTCTAGACCCGAAACATCACCATTCCTTCTCTCCAGAGATGCAGCCTGTCCCTCTTAGTTACTCCAGCATTTTGTGTCTATTTTCTTCTCTGTTATCCTGCCTGCAACAGTATCAGACATCTATTAAATCTCACTAATTTCAAAACAACCCCACAACCACAACTGACTTCAAAACACAATTTATTGCTCCCCAGTCCTTTCTCATACCTCAACCCATCTTAATACAATAATTAACACATTGAACCTGATCAGCCATTATTACGATCATGGCCGATCTTAATAATAATAATAATAATAATAAATGTATTTGTCATGTAGGTTGGCACAGGGTCAATGGTACAATGAAATGTATTTGACAAGACAACGGGTCACCTCAGTGGTAATATTCCAAGGATAGTAAAAAGTAAATTCACACAAGTTTGCTGAGTTGACTCGGAGCTCTCGTCAGTACAGCCATCTGCACAGCGCACCGGGTATAAATGGATTTGTACCATAGCTCTAATTTTTACAGCACCTTATCCCTGGAGTCTAATAAAATCCAGCAAATCTTAATTGCAAGTGTTACTCCACTGTTCAAGAAGGGAGCAAGGGAAAGCTGGTTAACCTGACTTCAATGGTTGGTAAGATTTTGGAGTCCATTATTAAGGATGAGGTTTCCAAGTATTTAGAAGCACGTGATAAAATAGGCCAGAGTCAGCATGGTTTTGTGAAGAGGAGATCTTTCCTGAGAAATTTGTTGGAATTATTTGAGGAAGTAAATAGTAAGAGAGTCTGGATGTTTATTTGAGTTTTCAGAAGGCCTTTAAGGTGCGGCACATGAGGCTGCAAAACTAGATGAGAGCCCATGGTATTAGAGGGTCGATGCCAGCATGGATGGAAGATTGGCTGAATGACAGAAGGCAAAGTGGAAATAGAGGGGCTTTTTCCTGGTTGCCTGCCCGTGAATAGTGGTTCCCGGTTCCACATGGGTCTGCGTGTTGGGTTCGCTATTCCACATATTGTATATTGATGATGGAATTAATAGCATTGTGGCCAAGCTTGCGAATGATATGAAGATGGGTGGAGGGGCAGGTAGTGTAGAGGAATCAGGGAGTCTCAAGAAGAACCTGAACAGGTTGGGAGAGTGGGCAAAGAAGTGGCAAATGGAATACAGCATTGCAAATTGTGTGGTCGTGCACTTTAGGTGTAGGAATAAAGATGTAGACTATTTTCTAAATGGGGACGCTATTCAGAAATTGGAAATGCAAAGGGACTTGGGAGTGCTGGTGCAGATCTCCAAAATGTTAATTTGCAGTTTGAATTGATAGTAAGGAAAGCAAATACAATGTTAGAATCCATTTCAAGGGGACTAGAATATAAAGGTAGGGATGTAATGTTGAGGCTTTATAAGGCAGTGGTCAGACTGCATTTGGGGTATTGTGAGCAGTTTTGGACCCCATATATGAGGAGGGATTTTGTTATTGGGTATAAGAAAATAACTGCAGATGCTGGTACAAATCGATTTATTCACAAAATGCTGGAGTAACTCAGCAGGTCAGGCAGCATCTTGGGAGAGAAGGAATGGGTGACGTTTCGGGTCGAGACCCTTCAGACTTGTTATTGGGTAAATCCACATCTGACATGGGAGTCTTTTAAAGTCCAATGTTCAGGACTGGCATGTTCCGGAAAAGTGGAGGGATAAGGATGGCAAGGTATGGGAACTTTGGATGACCAAAGAGGTTGGAAAATTGGTCAAAAAGAAAAAGGAAGTGTATGTATGGTTTAAGATGAAATCTGACAGGGCCTTTGAGGAAATAATTCAAGTGGGAGATCAGAAGGGCCAAAAGTGGTGACGAAATGTCTTTGGTGAATTGGATTATAGAAATTCCAAGGCTTTATGTGCATTAACAAACAGGGTAACTAGGAAGTGGGTTAGACCTCTCAAGGATAAAGGATGGAACTTTGCTTGTAGTCAGAGGATGTAGGTGAGGTACTAAACAGGTACTTTACATCCTTGCAACAGTAGGATCAATGTGGAGAATACGACCAAGGGAGTTTGAAACGAAGGTGGTCATTTTGGGGCTCTTGAAGAACATTTAAGCTGGATAAATCCCCAGGCCCTTATGGGACCCATCCCAGGTTATCAAGAGAGGCAAGAATGGAATTTGCAAGGGCATTAAGGATATTTACATTTACTCTAGCCCCAAGTGAGGGCACAAAGAACTGGAGAGTAGCCAGTGTTGTTCCTTTCTTTAAGGAGGGCAGTAGAGAATTTCAGAAATTATATGCCTCAATTCAGTGGTAGGAAAGCTTTTAGAGAGGATTCTTTGGGTCAGGATTTACTGCCATTTGTAAGAGAATGGGCTGATTTGGGACAGTCAGCATGGCTTTGTGTTTAACAGGTCACATCTTACTAACTTGATCAAGTTGGTTTTTTTTTGAGTAAGGCATTTGATCAAGTCCTGACGGTAGGGTGCTTTAGAAGATTAAGATGCATAGGATTCATGGTAACTTGGTCATATGGATTCAGAACTGGCTTACTCAAAAACAGAAGTCAAGTCAAGTTTATTTGTCACATACACATACACGATGTGCAGTGAAATGAAAGTGGCAATGCCTGCGGATTGTGCACAAAAAAGAATTACAGTTACAGCATATAAATAAAGTTAATAAGTTACTATAGTGTAGACAAAATTTTAGTCTCTGGAGTTATAAAAGTTGACAGTCCTGATGGCCTATGGGAAGAAACTCCGTCTCATCCTCTCCGTTTTCACAGCGTGACAGCGGAGGCGTTTGCCTGACCGTAGCATCTGGAACAGTCAGTTACTGGGGTGGCAGGGGTCCCTCATAATCTTGCTTGCTCTGGATCTACACCTGATGTATAGGTCCTGCAGGGGGGCGAGTGTAGTTCCCATGGTGCGTTCTGCCGAACGCACTACTCTCTGCAGGGCCATCCTGTCCTGGGCAGAGCTGTTCCCAAACCAGACTGTAATGTTGCCGGACAGGATGCTCTCAACAGCCCCAGAGTAGAAGCAATGAAGGATCCTCCAATGAAAGGTGTTATTCTGGCTGGAGGTCAGTGACTCGTGGATTTCCACAGGGATTAGTGCTGGGACCAAGTGTGAGGTGTTTCACTTTGGGAGGTTGAATGTAAGGGGAATGTATACAGTTAATGGCAAGACCTTAATAGCATTGATATGCAGAGTGACTTGAAAATGCCAACCCAAGTAGATAAAGCAGGCATATGGCATGCTTGCCTTCTTTGGTTGAGGTATTGAGTATAAGAGCCAGGAAATCATGATGCAGTTTTATAGGAATTTGGTTAGGCCATATTGGAAAATTGTGTGCCATTCTGATCACCTATTACAGGAAGAATGTGGAGGCTTTGGAGAGGGTGCAGGAGGTTTATCAGAAAACTGCCTGGATTAGGGGTATTAGCTACAAGAAGAAATTGGACACACTTAGATTATTTACTCGAATGCTGTTGCTGAGGGGAAACCTGATGGAAGTATAGAAAATTGAGGCATAGATAGGGGAGACAGTCAAAACCTTTTTCGTAAGATGGAAATGTCAAAGACTAGAGGGCATAACTTTGAGAGGTGGAAAATTTAAAGGAGATGTGAGGTGTATTTTTTCACACAATAGGTAGTGTGTGCCTAGACAGTACTGCCAGGAATGGTGTTCCACAAGTTAGAGTTCAGAATTGGAGCAAAATCAACTTTAGTATTAATCAGTAACTTGCTAAAGTTGATTGGAGTACATTGTTTGCAGATGAAGGGATATCTGTAAAGTGGGATGCTTTTAAAAGAGTGGTGAGAATTCAAGGTATACATGTTCCTTTTAGTGTGAAGAGTAAGGCAATTGAGGTAAGGAAACCTGGATGATGAGAGAAATTGAGGCTCTTGTCAAGAAAAAGGAGGCATGGGCCAGGTATGGGAAGCTGGGATCAAGTGTATCCCAGGAAGAGTTTGGAGGACTGAGGGCCATACTTAAAAAAGAAATCAAGAGGGCAATAAGAAGACAAGAGATATCTCTGGTAGATAAAATTTAGGATAATCCAAAGAGATTTTATAAGTACGTTAAGGTAAAGAGAGTACCCAGAGAGGGAATAGGACCCTTCAGAAACCAAAACGATCATTTACGTGGAGCTGAAGAGCAAGATCCTCTGAGTGTTTACTGTGGAGAAAGGCATAATTGATGAGGAACTTGGCAGTTAATGGAGATATCCTGAGAACAGTCTATTCTGTTCTAAGAGGTGCTGGACACCCTAAGGCCTATGAAGGTAGATACATGTCCTGATAAGGTATATCTGAGGATATCGTGTGAAGTTAGGGAAGAAAGCACAGGAGCACCGGCTGAGATATATGAATCATCATTAGACACAGGTGATGTGCAGGATGACTGGAGGGTGGCTAATGTAGTGCCCCTATTTAAAGACTGCAAGGAAATGCCTGGGAACTATAGACAAGTGAGCCTAGCATCTGTGGCATGGAAGGTACTGGGGAGTATTCTAAGGGATAAAATATGTATACATGTGGATCGAGAGACTGATTATCAGCATAGTTTTGTACGTGAGGGATCATGTCTTACAAATTTAATTGAGTCTTTGAAAAAGTGTCCAAGAAGGTGGTTGAGGGAAAGGCCATAGACATTGTCTATATGAACTTCAGCAAGGCCTTTGAAAAGGTTCTGTATGGTAGGTTTCTCTGGAAGGTCTGCCTGAGGGATTGGTGCTGGGCCCATGGCTCTCTGGTTTATATCAGCACTTTGGATGAGAATGTACAATGCAAGATTAGTATGTTTACAGATGACATTAAAGGAGGTGGTATTTCATACAGTGAAGTGGTTATCAAAATTACAGCTGTATTTTGATCAGTTGGGCAACTGACTGAGGAGTGCCTAATAGTTTAATGCAGATAAGTGCAAAGTGTTGCATTTTGGGAAGTCCAACCATACCAAGACCTTTACAGTGAATCGTAGGGTCATGGGCAGTGTTGGGGAATAGAAGGATCTAGGAGTACTGGTACATAGTTCCCTGAAAGTAGTAACATGGGTAGATTGGGTGGTAAAGAAAGATTTGGGTATATTGGCCTTCATCAGTCGAGTGTAGAAGTTGGGACATTATGTTACAGTTGTATAAGCCATTGGTGATGCCACATTTGAAATATTGTTTAGTTTTAGTCACCCTGCTATGGGAAAGATATTAAGCTGGAAATAGTGCAGAGAAGATTTATGAGGATGTCGCCAGGACACGAGGGCCTGAGTTGTAGGAAAAGGTTGTGCTGGCTTAGACTTTATTTCTTGGAGCGCAGGAGTCTGAGGGGTGATTTTTACATTGGTGCATAAAATCATGAGGGAATAGATAGGGTGAATCTTCTCAGGGTAGGGGAATCCGGACATGGGTTGAAGGTAAGAGGGGCAAGATTTAACAGGAAGCTGAGGGACAACTTTTTAAGTTGTCTCTCAGACTGGTGGGTATATGAAACAAGCTGCCAAATGAAGTAGTGGAGACAGGTGCAATAACAGCCTTTAAAAGTGCACCAGGACAGGTACATGGATTTTTTAAAAAAAGGTTTTGGAGGGCTTTGGGCCAAATACTGGCAAATGGGACCAGCTTTTGTGGAGCATCTTGGTCAGCGTGGATGTGTTGGGCTGAAAGGCCTGTTTCTGTACTGTATGACTTTATGATGTTAATAATCTGTGTACAGAAGTACTTTGACTCTGGTCTCTTACAATGTATTCTATTTGGAGGTTTAATATCAAGGTTAGATCTTCTTACTACTAGTTCATAGATTTTGCTTTATACTTTAAGCAGTTGAATATTGCAGGGTGAATAGCATGATTTATTCTAGGACAGGACATGAATAAATGTCTCTTGTATACACTTCACCCTGCCTGGGCGTTCCAGCTGTTTGTGTTCACGTTGCACTCCAGCTCCCTACTAATGGTGCAGCAGAAGTTCACGGAAACGTCCCTACTGTACGTGAATTCCCAGCTCATATCTCCGGGTTACAAGTTTAGCCAAGTTAAAGCATGTGGAAAGAAAAGTGTTCAATAGCTTAGTTTCGTTTATTGGCACCTGTATAGAGGTACAGTGAAAAGCTTTTGTTGCATGCTAACCAGTCAACAGAAACACAGTACATGATTACAATTGAGCCATCCCCAGTGTACAGATACATGATAAAGGGAATGTTGGACAGCTTATCCATGAATCATGCTTATACCCATGGTGGTATCAGCTGTATTGTGACACTTATTACAAGCAAATTTCAATTTAATTCTTCCAGTATTTTAATTAAATGTTTGAAATAAATCCAAGTTCCACTGTAGGTTAGCACTGCCTTATGCAGCAGCATCTTGACAACTTTGAGCATGTATGGCAAATTGTATTTTATGTTTGCAGTACAGAGACAAAACTGATTTGAAGTGGGTTCAATTGCTAAACTGTTATGTCAGTAAATGATTGCAATTTCTTTGGAAGATTAAAATATGTAGCCTTCCCATTTTAATGGATTTGTCTGAGCTTTCAGGCAAGGAGTGAATTTAAATGGTAATTGTTGACAATTACTCATCAGTTCATCCAGCATAATGGTTCAACAAAGTATTTTATTCATTCTGGAACCGCTTCTAATTTACTCTTCCTGTAAAATGCTTATCCTCAAGGCTGTACATGAAGGTTAAAAAAAAAAAGTGCAAGAATAACTCAGCAGGTCAGGCAGCATCTCTGGAGAACACAGATAGGTGACGTTTCAGATCGTGAACCAGTAGAGTGTTACTCCAGCACTTTGTTTTTTTGTGAACTAGCATCTGCATCTACTTAGGTGCTGTTTCATTGCTCCTTCCAATGCAGCAGGACCTCATTTTTAGTGATCCCTCTGATACTGGTGCACCCGGTCTCGTGCTCTTTCTAACACTAGGTCCCTGGTTCTTGTGTGCCCTTGAAGCTCGCCTCATTCTGTGCTCCCTTAACTTTCCTGCTTCACTGGAAAATTTATTGTACAACTGAATTATGTAACATCTAAATTAAAATCAAATTAAAAGTGTAGTATTAATATCCAGTATGTCAGGAAAATCTGCCATTCTAGCACTGAATGTGGCAGAGTAGCAGTGTCACTGTATAAACCATTTCACTATTGCAGCACTAAATCTTTTCTTGGTATTTGTCCTGTCCTGTCCATGTCAATAAATGGGTGAAATATAAGGCATTGGGGGCCTGTGACTTTCCAGGCAGGGCCACTCCATTGATATTAAATGAAGGAAAGAAGCTCTGCATGTGGTTGGGGGGCTTGGGGGAGAAATCAGAGTTTGAGTCTGAATTCTGCAGGTGCAGCCCTGTTGGAAGAGCTGTTGGCTCAGCTCCAGTGACCCATGTTCAATCCTGACTTCTAGTGTTGCCTGTGTGGAGTTTGTCATTCCCCCTGTATCGGTTTGACTATGGGTTTCTTCAAGATGCTCTGGACTCCTCTCACATCCCAAATACATGTAGGTTGAAGGTTATTGGCCGCTTTAAATGTTACCCTAGTGTGTGGATGGGTGCAGGACAGGGCATTGATGAGCATGCTTGAGAGAATAAGTAGCATAGGATTAACGGGGGAAATGAATTGTTCTGGGAGCTGTCAAATGGTGTCCACAGCTGTAAAGCAGTTGTGGACACCATGTCCATGTGGTCAGTGGAAGTGTATAAGGAAGTCGATTAAAATCTTCTGATATCCAGACTTAACCCCAACCAATATCTAGATATGGAATTTTAAGGGGCTTTCACATTGCAGCCCATCAAATGTGTAATCTGCCAGATGTTTAATGCGTCACAACCAGCCCCAAGGAAGCAGAGGAAAGAGCAACGGATCGGTGGTGCTGGAACAGCTCGACTGAAATTCCTCACCACTCCCTCCCCTATGCACACAACTGCTGTGTGTCAAATCAAGGTGAGAAAACAGCAGATCGGGAAGACAAAAAGGGCACCTTCTACATTGAGCAAAACAAAGAGCTGGAGGAACTCTAGGGTGCCATCTGTGGAGAATCGGACACACCTGACCCATTGAGTTGTGTTCAGCTTCTTGTCCCCAGTGTGTAGGATAGAACTGGTGAATGGGCCGAAGGGCTGGTTTCCTCGCTGTATCTCTATACTGAACAAAAAAGACAGCAGTCACAAGACAGAGTTGATTACACGAGAGCAGCAGAATCATTAGCTGAAATTGTTGCACCTAGTGTTGAGTTCTTTGAGATTCAGGGAGAACATTGAAGATAATGGCAGGGCTTGAAGGTGGGAAGGACAACTAGTTGAATAGAGCTACTCTATGAACCTGTCACCCAATCTCTGGTCTTCCCAGGGAGATTGCCATAAGAGTTGTGTAGAGATACAGCACAGAAACAGGACTCGGTGGTTGAGTCCAGGCTGACCATCAAGCACCCATTTACTCCACTAACTTCCCATTTTTAAAATTCTCCCCCCATTCCCATCGACTCCCTCCAGATTCCACCACTCAGCCACACGCTCGCAACAATTTACAGTGGACATTTAACCTATTAACCAACATGTTTTTGGGAGGTGGGTGGAAACTGGCACAGCTGATTGAAACCTACATGGTCACAAGGAAAACATACAGATTCCACATAGACGGCTCCAGAGCCCAGCATTGAACCTGGGTCTCAGCCATTATGAGGCAGCAACACTACCAGCTGTGCCACAAATAATATGATGATTGGTGAAAGTACAGCAAACAGAAACTAGTGTAAATAAATCCTGAAGTGTCCAGTTGCTCTGGATGGTGGAAAAGAAGGTAAAAGGGAAAGTGTTGCATCTCTTGTTCATGCATGGGAAAGCAGATGTTTGGGAAGGAGAGAGATGTTGCTGGTGACTGAAGAGAAGACCAGGAGGTGACAGAAGTCATAGTTCCTAAAAAAAATTGAAAGAGAAGATGTGTTTGGCAGTATGAAAACTGGAGGCATTGAAAATGTCAGGTGATAATTATATTCTCACTTCTCCATCACCATCCCTTGATTTGCCCGACCTGAATGTTTTCCTTTTCCCTCAATCAATATTTAATCCCCCCCCCCCCCCCCTCACCCATGTCTAATTAACGTTAACACCTACCCAGCATAAAACCAGAAGAGTTCCCTCCGTCCTTGCCTCCTCCCATGTAACTTCCCTTCTCCCCCAGCATTCCAAAGAAGCAATTCCCACTGGGCACTGGTTCATTCCTCATTAACTGAGTGACACCTCCAATAGAAAATGCAATGCAAGCATTTTTATCTCCTCCCTTACTATGTCCAGGGCCCCAAACACACAATCTCCATTAAGAAGCATCATTATTGTCCCACCCATACCAACTTTAATCTCTTAACCCCTTCAATATTCCACCCTCCCACATGCTTCCTCTTCCACACTTGGTTTCCAGTTCTGATGAAGATGAACTTGAAATCTTTAACTTCTCTTCCTCCCTCCGCAACCACTGCTCGGCTTTTTGGTTTTGATTTTTTTAACTGTAAAATTTACAGTGTTGTGCTTTTGAAATGGATGAGGAAGAGAGGTGGGGATTAATCTAATTTATCCTCTGGGATGGGATCCTTGACAGTCTTTTTTTCTTGTGGTTTTGTCTTCCAAAATGTAACCAGATTTTCGACTTGTTTCAGGAGAGTCTGAAAAGACATGGTGCATAAAGCAGTCAGATCATGTAAACCGGCTTCTTGTCCATGATACGCACAGTCTCGGGGCTTTGGCACAAATAGTATATTGACTCTAAATTATCTGAATCAATGTTATACACTTTACTCTGAAAACAAACTACTAAGTCAGTTACAGATACCGACTTTCTTCGAGACCTAGCAGAGACAAGGTGCCCATTTTGCAGAGCACCACATCTTGAGCTTCCAGCGACGTTACTTCAACACCCCTCACCATTTCCACTGTTCTGTCTGTCCTTGGCCTCCTCCACTGCTTGGGTGAGGCCAAACACAAACCAAAAAAGCAGCTCTCCATGTTCCACCCGGATACTCTACTATCCATTGGTATGATCGTTCCATTGTCAGGTAATCCACTTTCCCTGTGTTTCTTTCCCACTTTCACCAGTCCATCTTGATTCTTTCCCTTCATTCACCATATCCACCCCTCCCCACCTCCTCATTACTTTGACATCACCCTTCCCATCTGGTTCCATTTGCCCACCATCCTTCCCTCATCTGTTTTTACCTTTCACCCACCAGCCTTTGTCTCTCCCCTGACTCCTCCCCTTCTCCACCTGCTCTTCATCACCACTTCACCTGGTTCCACCTATCACCTACCGGTCTCTCTCACCCCACCCTCTCGCCTCTTTATACTATCCTCAAAACTGTCAGTGTTGATGTAGGGTCTCAAATGAAATGTTAACCGTCCCTTTATCTCCACACATGCTGCTCGACCACTTTCACTCCTGTAAGAGACACTAGTTTCTTGGTAGTATTACCTTGTTCTCAGACAGTGCCTGCTTTGCAATGTACTGTTCTCTCTTCACCTTTAGATCTACTGACTCAGGCACATCTGGGACCAGGAAGTCGATCATTCGTGCAATGAAGAACACCACGTGCTGTAGGGGAGATGGATGGGGAAGTCAAAATAATGAGCAGTACGTTTGTTCAGTAACCAAAAGATCTCGGGGTTGTGGAATCGTTCATCGTCCCCTCTGTGCCTCTAAGTGATACTGACAGCAGAGTGGCGCACTCCGCTGTCAAATACTGCAGGCCAAACCCATGCTCCAAGGACAAACCCTCACCTTTGCAACTTACAAGAGTAGTGGCAGAGTCCGTGCACTGCTCTCCTGCATACTGGTCCATTCTTCCAACATTAATCACCTTTCACATACAGCCCCAAAATATCTGCACTGCCATTCCCCAACTGGCCACATCATCTACTCAGTACTCTTCATCATTTAACATTCCTCACTTTCAAGCAACTAATTCTCGTCTGAAAAGATGAACATGCTCTGCTTTGAAGGATAACTGCACTGATGTTCAAATTCTAATTAATGTCTTTGTTAAAAACATTTTCTAGGTTGCTTTTCATCTTGTGATGAGTTCCATTTCCCTCTCCTGCAGTTTAGGTTATTACATTTATTTTACATCTACCTTTTACGTGTATTGCTTAATATAAACATCCAAATCTGAAGCAATAGGTCATTCACCCAAAGTCTAGATCAGGGCAGGCATCTACATTTTGTTCCCATGTATTTGGTAATCTTTCCACCCTTGCTTATCACGTCTATTCACCTGCCTGACAAATATTCAAAGGTCACTGCCCTTAACGAAGAAAGTTTCAAAGAATCTCAACTCTGACAGAAATTTGCTTTCTTCTGTCTTAAATGGGCAACCCTTTACAGTGACTCCTAAATCTAGATTCTCCTGAAAGAGGAAACTTCATCTCCCTCCACCTTGTCAAGCCCCTTCAGGATGTTATATGTTGTAATCCCTTCTCATTCTCCTAAACCCCAGCCAAATACAAGCCTGGTCTGTCCAACCTTATCACATAACCATCCCATTCTGGGTAAACCAACATGACTTCTCAGTACTGATAACTTCTACACAAATACTCAATTTGAGCAGCCCTCTCCCAGTTTCAGCTCAGGGAACTTCTTTCTTTGCTTCCTGCCCTATGGTCACTCCAATTAAGATTGGGTTGAGAATACCACTCATTAGGGCGACCAGGTAGGCAATGTTACGAGCATGATTGGAACAGGTATGTTGGTCAATGGGATAATTCTGTCGGGAATATCAGTCTTGTTGATTGGGATTGATCAGCTTGAGGTTTTTAGTGGGATGATTTGATTGGAGTGCAGTTCACTGAGAGTGGATACTGCAATAAACAGGTTAGGAGAACCCCCTCTTTGGAATGATCACATCACAAACATTGATTGCTGGGAAGATTGGGTCTTGTTTACTGAGACAGATGGAGGCTATTCAACCCATTCGGTTCACGCCAGCACTTCTAGAGCAATCCAATCAGTTACATTCCCACCTTAATTACCTGACCCTCTGCTAGTCACTCTTTCTCACATGTCTGTCAACTCTTCTGAGTGTTCTTGCCACTTCCCTACATGAAGGGCAATCTATGGTGGCCAATTAACCTACCAGCATATCAATGGGATTGGGAGGACACTAGAGAACTCCGATCACTTACAGGGATGATTTGGTCAGAAACATAACAGGGAAGATCAGGATGGGAAGGTCATTCACCAGGATGGTTTGTCCAGGAATTTTACTGGAAACATTGAGCCGTGAGACTTGCTCGCTGCTGTGATGCTGGGTTGCGAATGCCATTCATAGGGATGACTGGATGAGAATATTCTTCAATGGAACAATTGTGTTGGGAATATTACTGGGAGGATTGTGTTGTTCATTGACAGCTGACAATGGTTTGGAAAATAAGGGGAAAGGGGTCTGGAAACAGAATTGGGGTAAATTTCCTTCTTTGATCTTTGATTTTCAAGAGAGAGTTAGATTTAGCTTTTGGGGCTAACGGAATCAAAGGATATGGGGAGAAAGCAGGAACGGGATACTGATTTTGGATGATCAACCATGATCGTATTGAATGATGGTGCTGGCTCGAAGGCCAGAATGGCCTACTCCTGCATCTATTTTCGATGTTTCTATCTGTTAGTTTGTTGCAGTCTCAGTGCAGTAGCCCTGCCAATGCTAGCTGTGAATTCTAGGGGTCAGCTGAAATGTTCGAGTGAGATCGACAGATTTAGTTTTTTGGGTCTGGCAAGGGCAGTTGTGTTAATGGATCTGATTTACAGCAGGCTTGGGGGTTGAATGGCCTTTTTATCCCGATGAGAGACCAATAAAGATATATCTCCATACTCTACATGCAGAGGGTAGCTGATTTGTTTTAATCTACTTCTTGGTTGGGTTCTCATGATAACTATGTGGCATCAGCAGGGGGCGATGTTACTCACCAATTACTTCACACTGTAATAATCCTGCACTCAAGAGACCTAGATCATCTCCCTGGTCTCATGGAAGGGAGAGATACAGGAACTTTATCTGGAATTGCAGCTCCTTAAAAATAGCAACACAAGTAGATAGTGGTAAAGAAGGTGTAAAGCATGCTTGCTTTCATCAGTTGGGACATTGAATATTAGGGCAATCATGAATTAATGTTGCAGCTTTATACGACTTTGATTTGAACTCATTTTGAACATTGTTTGCAGAGGCTATGGAAAAGGTGTGGAAAAAGTTTACTAGAATGTTGCCAGGATTAGGGGTTATTGGCTACAGGGATTGAACCGATTTGGATTGTTTTCTCTGGGATGCCAGAGGTTGCGAAGACCTGATGGACACGTATAAAATTTTGAGAGGCATAGATAGGATAGACAGTCTTTTTCCAGGATGGAAATGTCAAATACTATCGGGCATAACTGTAACAGAGAGAAGGTTTAAAGGAGATATGTGGGACCATTTTTTTTCCAACAGAGTGGGTGGGTCCTTGGAACACACTGCCAGAGGAGGTAAGATTGGCATTTACAATGGTTTTAGATTGATGCATAAATATGTAGGGAATGGAGGGATTTGGATCACATGTACATCGGAAATATTGGTTCAAGTCTGCATCACGAATGGCATGGACATGCAGGGCCTGGTTCTGTGCTGTTCTACGCTCTGTGTTCTGTCCTGAACTCAGGAAAATGACCCGGGTCAGTTGTGATGACGTTTGAACGTAAACAGATTGAAAGCAAATAGTCATTTCTTGAAAGCAAGTCTTCACCCAGGACTTCTTGCATGGACAGCTTCAGACTCAAGCTCTGTACTTGTAATTTTAGGCTGATAATGGTCCCAACTCACCTCAAACACAATGACAAAGCCCAGGCGTATCGCCATCAGGTTCCAATAGGTTAAGGTCAACTGGCCGCTGTCATCTCTGAACTGCTTGTACCTACAAATCAATTAACATATACAGTTAATTGGAGATAATATATGGAATATATCAACTACATCATTCCTGTAATTCATATATTCCAGGACAATAGTGTGAATTGTGTAGGGCCCTTGGATCCAATCTCATGATAAAATCCCACCTGGAGTTATTCTGTTGGATGCTGAAGTCATTAAAAATAGAAATAAAAACTCCAGAAATTCTACATTTATTCCTTTAACCAGGAATTCAGTCCAGAAATACCACGACTCACTACTTCACCCAGAGAGTGGCGAGGACTTGGATTACACTGCCTGAATGAATGGCTGAAGTTGGGTCACTGACAAAATTCAAGAAGTGTTTGGATGAGCACTTGAATTGCTTCCTCTTAGAACGCCTTGGACCTAATGCTGAGAAATTGAATTAATACAGAAGGGTGCCCACTGGTCAGCAAGGATGTTATGGGGGGAAATGGCCTCTTCCCATGCAGTATGAAGCTATGACTATAGAAGCTAAGAAAGTGGTTCAATACTACCTTCAAGGACAATTAGGAGTGGACAATCAATATTAACACTGCGCTAGTGCCCAGATCTAAAAAAATGAATAAATTAAGTGTATTACCATTAATTCCACATGCTTTAACCTTGTTGAACAAGCTCCTATGTGGGACCTTATCAAAGCTTTCTGAAAATATAGATATTTCTCATTCACTAGTCAACTCTCCTGTTCATCCTCAAAATAGTCATGTCCTCAAAACTTCAGTGAGATTGGGCAAATCTGATTGTCCTCTCTTTGCAGTTGAGTTGACCAGTGGATGAGAAAAACCTTGATTTTCAGATACCTACACAATCCAGTTATTCTTTTCGAGAGTTGTACTCTCAAAACTTTAATTACATACTCCCCCATTGAGGGAAGGTGACAGGTGAAGAGTTCTCTTTTTCTGTCTCCCTCCTTTCCTAAATAGTGGGGTTGCATTTGCTATCTTCTAATTTGCAGGAATTATTTCAAAATCAAAAGAAGTTTAGAAAGTGATAACTTTGCTATTTCTATAGCTACCTTTTTCAAAATTCTGAGATATAGATCACTGGGACCATGGGATTTGTTAGCTTTCAGTCTCTGACTTACCTGGTAGTTTTCTTAAACTAATTTTATTTAGTTTCTGATTCTCTCTATGTAATTGCTTCTCTAATACTTCTGACAGGTTTTTTTGTGTCTTTTTCCTTGAAGACAGACACAACATATTTGTTTAGTTCATTTATTAGTTCCTTATTCCCGATAACTTCTGTCTCCCCATAATAATTTTCACTGCCTTTATAGAGACCTCTTTTAATCTTTCTGCTTTTTCTTTTTACATGATTATAGAAGTTCATCCAATCTGAGTTTATGATTCTCTTTAGATTCTATCTTCCCTTTGCCAATTTCTCACTCCTCCTTGCTAAGTTCTAAAATGCTACAATCCTTCAGGCAATAGTTATTTCCAGCAACTTTCCCTTGGATTTGGGGCGATCCTTGATTTTCCCTTTTAGAGAGATCACTTTTCCTATTGATTTTTTTGTACTAAAGGTATATTATGCTTCTGTGCAATTAAATTATTGTGTTTTTAAATGCTTGCCTTCCACTGTCATATCTTTTCATGTAATTTCCCAACAGTCACAGTAAAAACATATCTTTGCAGCTTCCTTTGTTTACTTGCAGTTTTATACGGAACAATATCCTGCCTACTCTTTTGCTTTTCAATGGCCTGGCTAGTAGACCTCACAATTCTGACCTGTGCTGTTTATGTGGAGTTTAGACATTCTCCTTTACTCTGGGTGTTCCAATCTCCTCCCACATACAAAGACATGTTGGTTGATAGGTTAATGGCTGTCTCCTCGTGCAGAGGTGAGGGGGAGAACCCAGGGTGAGTTGACCTTTAACCCTCTTGGTTCGCTTTAATTTCTTGAAGTGTTTAAACATATTTTCACTTAATTTTCTAAATACCAAGAAAAGATGACTTTGGTTTCCATAGTCTTTCACCATGCATCAAATCTCAGTTCATTCAAACCTACTCTCCCTCAAGGCCAATATATCTTTTCAAAGTGCGTTGTCCGGAACTAGTCGAGGTACACCAGATGCATCTAACCAGGAATGTATAGCTGTAGCATAACTTTAGTACCCTCAAACTCTCATCCTCCAGACATAAATGGTCAAAATTCCAGTAAGTTTGCTGATTATTTTCCATGCCTTCCATGATAATTTAATGATCTGCATTACAAGTCTCGTTGAATCCTTACTAGCATTTCACTATTGGAAACCAGGGGAAGTTCTCTATTCAAACCATTTTTTAACCTCAGAAAAAGGACTTTGTGTACAAATGAGCCTTAAATCTGCTTGTGTTGAAATCAACTTGCCATGATCTTTTACTTTCATAACCTATTAATATCTCTGTGAATTGGCTCTGAAAACTGAGATTGGATTGAGATCTTTGATTTATTGGGTAAGGCGCAGGGAGATTGCTGGCATTAGTGCACCTTCAGCCATCTATGCCAGAAAGGAAGAGATGAACAGTCTTTACCAGATTACCTCACACAGACCTCATACTAACACTCTGTCAAATAATCATACCCAAGGCATTTATTCCCCTCCCGCATCCCGGGGCACCTTTAATGGACTAGATAGATCTATTCAATTTCTTTGCCTATTTAATTATTGTCCACTATATCAAGGGTACAAGGTCACTTTTAATAGCCCCTGTTCACCCTCTCTGATCCATCTAATAAATCTCCACTGCCCTTTTTAATCTCTGTACCTTGACTTTACTTATCCATTTAATCACCTATCACCATCCAAGAACAACAAAATGAATCGAAGACAGAGTTAATCTTGCAATGCCAGTCCTAATCCCTGGAGGAATTTCCAGTTCACCCATTCACATCCTCTCTTCAGGTCACATATTTCCCTGTCTACTTCTCAACTCTGCAAAATAAAGTATCAGGATTGAAAGAGGCCTGGAGTTTTGATCTTGGATTTGATATAATTGAGCGAGTTATTGGGAACCACAGGTCTGAGTGGACTAAGAGCACCATCAGTCTTGCCTGGAGAACCATTGAAGACTCATTGACTATTCCCCCATTCTATTTTTCTCCCTGATTGTGCCTTACCTGCACATGGTCTGGTTCTGGAGCAGGAAACTGGGGGGAGAGTACGCCAAGGTGAAGTTAATGTAGCCAGTTAGGTCACTTTGGTAAGTGTAACTGTAGTAGAGACGAGGCAGAAAATCTGACGTGAATGCTATCAAAAAGGCCTGTTGGGAGAATATGTCACACATTTCAAGGGATCCAGTAAGGTTATGTTAAATGAACAATAACTTATATTGATATAAGTACAAATATCTGTGCACAGCACAAGTTAACACACCATGTAACATGAAGAGACATTGGGACAAGTGTTGAAATCCTTGGTTATAGAGATATATTATCAGGAAGAGAGACCTGTCGAGGAGCAGAATGCTTTAGACACACAATCCCGGCATTTGGGACCTAAACGTCTGACAAGGGCGGAATGAAGCACAACAAACAAAAAATGAAAAAAAAACTACAGCTGCAGGAAACTTGAAACAAAAGATGGAACTAACTATTGTCTGTCAACTTGTGGAAATTACAAGTAACCTGATGATGTTGCTGACGGACAACCACAAGAAAGAACCATAGATAAATCCTTAGGCAGCATCCAGAGTAACCACTGAGAACGGGAAGAGAAACCAGTACAAGTGTTTCTTTGGTTACCACTAGATGGATAGAGAATGGGAGTGAGGAGAAATGAACATATCCAACTGAACCATGAAAGGGAGATGTGTTGGAGAATAATGTGATCAAAAAGCTGCAGGAAAGTGGAGAAGGGATGGATCACAGTGGTCAGTCACACATACAGAGCTAACTGTTTGTGATCATGGCTGATAAATCTGAAAAAGGGTTCCGACCCAAACGTCACCTATCGATATTCTCCAGAGCTGCTGCTTCACCCACTGGTTATTCCACCACTTTGTGTCCTTATGTGGCTGATACTGAGGAACAGGTGGAAATTCAGTTTGATAAATTCAGACAGAAATGAGGGAGGCAAGAACAATTTCAAGGAAAGCAGGGAGACTGGTAACTTTAAAGGATGGAGGAGCCGACAATAGGTGTAGGAGGAGGCCGTTCAGCCCTTCGAGCCAGCACCACCATTCAATGTGATCATGGCTGATCATTCTCAATCAGTACCCCGTTCCTGCCTTCTCCCCATACCCCCTGACTCCGCTATCCTTAAGAGCTCTCTCCAGCTCTCTCTTGAAAGCATCCAGAGAATTGGCCTCCTCTGCCTTCTGAGGCAGAGAATTCCACAGATTTACAACTCTCTGACTGAAAAAGCTTTTCCTCATTTCCGTTCTAAATGGCCTACCCCTTATTCTTAAACTGTGGCCCCTTGTTCTGGACTCCCCCAACATTGGGAACACTTTTCCTGCCTCTAACGTGTCCAATCCCTTAATAATCCTATGTTTCAATAAGATCCCCTCTCATCCTTCTAAATTCCAGCGTATATAAGCCTAGTCGCTCCAGTCTTTCAACAGACCACCATTAAATTTTTCTGTGACTTGTGCCACAGTAGACCTTCTGTCGGTTCGGACTAGATGGGATAGCCTTTGTTGCCCTCACGCATCAATGAGCCTTGGGCACCCTGTCGCCGGTTTGTGGTTTGTCCCTCCTCGGACCACTGTCGGTAGGTACTCACCACTGCTGAGCACCCCACAAGCCTTGCCGTTTCAGAGATGCTCTGACCCAGTCATCTGGCCATAACAATTTGACCCTTGTCAAATTCACTCGGGTCTTTACTCCTGCTCATTTCTCTTGCATCCAACACATCAACTTCAAGAACTGACTGTTCACTTGCTGCCTAATATATCCCACCCCTTGAAAGGTGCCATTGTAACAAGATAACCAATGTTATTCACTTCACCTGTCAGTGGTCATAATGTTTTGGCTCATTGGCATATATGAAAAGAATAAACCAATACCCATACCAATTTCCCCTCTCAAGCCACTGATCATAGATCAGGAGTCGGAACCTTTCCTAATATTTCTCTCTGTCTTCCTCTGGGTTTCTGTGCTGGGTGATCTGGCAACAACAGGGCAACTACAGAGATTAGCTAACAAGTGACACAAATTAACCCTGGGATTTGTCTATCTGCATGGCTCAGTGATATCAATGAACTTGCAAAGGGAACAACATATGAGAAAATGAATGTAATGGGAACATCTGGAAAGGGAATCCTTAACATTTTGCAGATTAAGGGCAAGATAAAGTAGAAGTCAAATGCCAGCATGCTCACATTACTAATTACTGCTATCGTGGTGATGGTCTCCAGGATGTTGAACCAGATTCCGATCCCCTCTGCATGTTTCATAACTGGCCGCCGATACCTGCAGACAAACTTGTTGGCATCCAAGCGGGTTTCCACCCAGTTATTGAGAAGGGCAAACAAAGGGGCCAGCGGGCAGGCAGCCACGAAGATGGTGATGAATCCAAACTGGAGGACTGGAGGAATAAACCAAGACACAACAACCATCAGAAGAGATCGCTAGCAATACACATCCCCCGTGTTAAAGAAAATGGTTTCATTTAGTGCTTTTAGCTTCCTCAGAATGAGTGAAACTACTTCTAAAATGTTTGCCTTCAGAACAGTTTGCTCCTCTGTCCATTTTCCACATTTCAAGCTCACTTGCACAGTAAATAAGATCATTGATCAGTTGAATTGAGGGATAAGTGTTGGTCAGATTTCCAAGAAAATTAGTTCAGACTGTGCTGAAATCTTTCTCACCCACCTGAATGGGTAGGTCAGCTTAAAGGTGGCAATTAGCCATCTTTAATGCAAGGGGTAAACCCTAGGCCATGGACTGATCCTTATCACGGTCTTGCACTCTTTATTATTCTGACACAGGAGATTAATGGACTGTCATATAAAGCTGATTGGAAATCTGCAATTTCTATCTCACTGTCCATCAGACCACCACATGATAACAAAAGACTGTGCACCTGAAAACAACAAAGGTTGGGATAGAGCTGTCAGTGATGTCAATCAACTGAATTGATGAAGAGCTACAACCATCATTGCTTTCTATGCATGATGATCTGAGGTACCATTACTCTGTGTAACAGACCAAAACCAATCAAGTTTGGTTATAATCAGTAGCTGATCCCCAATGTCACTCCAATGACACCGTTAAAAATCTATTGCATTCTCCAAGTAACAGACTAACCCACTGTTACTCCAGAAAAAACACTGGAGTGAAGGACAAATTAGTTTCACCCTGGGCATATACATAACCAAACCCAGGTATACCATCTTGCACAAAAACCAAATCCAGACATACAGACACATACCCACACCAAACCCAGACCCAGATGCACACTCACATACACAACCAAGCTCAGACAAGCAGACACACAAACATACAGGCGCATGCGACACACACACACACACAAACATGTACTGATAGAACTGTGTAAAAGCATTCATGTACAATAGTCCCAAGTGCACAATAAAAGCCTTTTCCGTTTAAACCCTGGTCTTCAAATCTGGTCTGGTTGAATTTTTCTGCACTATCAACGCTCCTGCATCTAAGTCCAGTGTCTAGAACCGTAGGGGGTGAGTGGGTCGAACCACTCACGGGGAACCAGTGTGCGCGGCCTGGTCAAGGGATCAGAGCAAGGCACGGGGACCTTAGGTCGGGCGAAAGCTCGGCGCAGAAAACCCTTACATTATCATTTATCATAAACAGTTGATTTGTCATAACATCCACTGTGGATGGCTCCATTTGACCAACTTGACAACTGACCTCATTCCAACTTGACCTCGTTAAGCTGGAGTCTGGATACTACATCAGCTCTCATATAATAATATTTACATTACAGTGGCCTGTAGTTTCTACTGGTTCAAAGGCATCATTCTTCATTTCTCCCCACACTGTATGGAAAAGTTTGCTCTTCTCAATCGTTCCATGACTAACACAGAGAGGGTGGCATAGGTGCTGGTAAACTCTAGAGTGCAATTACTAATCTAAGCAAGCCACAGCATGAGAGCAAAATAATTTTAAAAAAAGACTTAAGACCTTAAAAAATAATGTTTTTTTACGTACTGATCATGATTACATTAAGAAATGAGCAGGGCCATATCTTCAAAGCCTCGCAAGTTATGAGGTTTTCTCAGGCCCATGAACTGATTCCTATTGGAGACACAAAATGCTACCTACCCATCTCAAGATACTCTTGAAAGAGCCCTTCACATTGCAGCAGCCTGTAATCCTCCTCCCAGGGCTGAAGTGTTGGATTGGCCTCATACTTGACCGCAGTCTTCCATTTCTGCTTCTCCCACCAAAATTTAATCTTCCTGATTAATAAAGTAAAGTAGTAAGTAAAAGCAAACTATTTCAATCAAAGACACAAAATGCTGGAGTAACTCAACGGATCAGGCAGCATCTCGGGAGAACATGGGTAGGTGACATTTTGGATCAGGACCTTTCCTCAGACTCATTGTAGTGGGGGAGGGGTGTGAAGGGAGCTGGAAAATGTCACCTTTTCTTTTCTCCAGAGATGCTGTCTGACCTGCTGAGTTATTCCAACTTTTTGTGTCTATCTTCGGTTTAAACCAGCATCTGCAGTTCCTTTCTGTACACAAAGCTGGTGGAGTTATAGGTGGATACAGATGAGCGGGGGGGGGGGGGGGGGGGGGTTGATAGGCAGATGTTGGACAAAAGCCAAAGATGAAAAGATAAAATGTGTGAAATAAAGAGAAGAAATGCAAATGGAGGAGTACCAGGACAGAAAGGTCAGTAAGGGAATGGAAAGGGGAATTGAAATAGTTAACAACTGGGAGATCCAGTCGGCTTTGACGGACCAAGCGCTTGTTCGGCAAAATGGTTGTCGAGTCTTTGCTTGGTCTTGCCGATGTAAAGGAGGCCTCATTGGGAACACTGGATGCAATAGAGGTTAGAGGAGGTGCAGGTGAATATCTCACGTCTGACTGATGCACTGACGGTACTGCAGGTGAAGCTGTTTAACTGATAACATCTTCAGGAATTTCACACACGTGTAGCCTAACCTGAAATTCCTGAAGCTACTGTCAGCAATCCAGGCCAGCTTCATATGGACTGTAAAGCAAAAATACACAGGGAATGCTGGAACTACACAGCAGGTCAAGCTGCATCGTAGAATGAAATCGGAATGAACATTTCAGGTCGATTACCTGATGTCAGAGAATTGTCCTCAAATATGATCTGGTGAAAGGATATCAACCTTGAATATTAGTTGTTTCTCCCTCCACCAAAGATGCCTGAAATGCTGAGTATTTCCAGTATTTTATTTTATTTTCACACGCTGTGCTTTTGACAGTGTTCATCGTGCATTCAAACTGTAATTGCTTGAGATGACTCGACTTTTATCTTTACATATATATATATAAAAGAGTCCCGTTGAAAAATACCAAACATAGCACAAAAAGTAAAGACATTTGTGTTTGGTAGATTATTTCTTTGTTGTAACAATGCTTCTTGGCAATAAATCTTATACCGTTGGAAAGCCTGTTTATTTCCCTTTTAAATGGTGCCACATTTGTAAGGAACATGCATTTGTGGGATGAGCAGCAGAGCTGAGTATATGGGTTGCGCCCATGAAAAATATGCCAAATCTTCTCTGCCAATGCCAAACAGCTTATTCTGCTGTTGCTATTGACTCTTGTTTTGAGCTTCTGGTACCCCCAGGTGCTGACAATCAGGTGCCTGATTTGACTGATCTGGATAGGGCCCGTGCGATAGGGCAACTTCAAGCTGGTGTTCCGCAAAACCAAGTTGCGGCATTATTTGGAGTGAGCCCTAGTACCATCTCCAAAGTGAAGGCCAAGTTCCATATAACGGGGGATGTCAGAGACAGGCCGCGAAGTGGGCGTCCCAAGAAGACGACACCCGAAGAAGACCGTTTCCTCAGCACTTAGGAACCGTAGGCTGTCTTCTACAGATTTGCAGTCAAGGTTTGCAGGACGATATGGCCAACGACTCTCTGCCCAGACAATTCGGAACAGACTGCACGCAGCTGATCTCCGGTCTCATAGGGCTGCCAGGAGGCCTGCCATGACTGCCCTTCACCGTCAGGCCCGTTTGCGCTGGTGTCGGCAACACGTGCACTGGAACCTGAACATGTGGAGGAACGTTATGTTCAGCGATGAGTCCAGATTCTGCCTACGGCAGTTGGATCATAGGGTCAAAGTGTGGAGAAGACGCGGAGAACGCTATGCTGATTGCTGCACCGATAGAGTAACATCTTTTGGTGGAGGCAGTGTGATGGTGTGGGGCGGCATCTCCCTCACTGGAAAAACGAGGCTTGTCATCATTGGAGGCAATCTCAATGCCGAGAGATATCGAGATGAGATTCTGCAACCAGTGGCAATCCCATATCTCCACACTCTGGGACTGAACTCTATCCTCCAAGATGACAATGCTCGCCCCCACAGAGCAGGGTTTCTCAGAGACTACCTCCAGAATTTGGGAGTGGAGAGGATGGAATGGCCTGCCAGCAGTCCTGACCTCAACCCCATTGAACACTTGTGGGATCAGCTTGGGTGTGCTGTTCGTGCCAGAGTGACCAACACAACCACGTTGGCTGACTTGCGACAAATGCTGGTTGAAGAATGGGATGCCATCCCACAACAGTGTGTGACCAGGCTGGTGACCAGCATGAGGAGGAGGTGCCAGGCTGTTGTGGCTGTGTATGGTTCTTCCACACGCTACTGAGGCTCCTGTTTATTAAATGAATAAATTGTTAAATTGCCAATATGTCTTGTTTCTTCAGACTTCAATCATCCAATCCACCAAACAACACCGAACAAGAGTCAATGGCAGAATAAGCTGTTTGGCATTGGCAGAGATTTGGCAGATTTTTCATGGGCGCAACCCACATACTCCGCTGCTCATCCCACAAATGCATGTTCCTTACAAATGTGGCACCATTTAAAAGGGAAATAAACAGGCTTTCCAACGGTATAAGATTTATTGCCAAGAAGCATTGTTACAACAAAGAAATAATCTACCAAACACAAATTTCCTTACTTTTTGTGCTATGTTTATTTAGTAAGGCAAATATGTAGTATAGCCACAACAAGTGTTGTCTGTGCAGAGCTTGCATGTTCTCCTTGTGACTGTGTGCTCTAGTTTCTCCCCACTTACCAAAGACATGCTATCCAACGTTTAAGAAACATTTAGACAAGTGCATAGATAAAACAGGTTTAGAGGGATATAGGCCAAATGCAGGCAGATGGAGAGTAGAAAATGCTATTATTGTAGATAGATGGTTGGCATGGACATGTGGGCCAAAGGGTTTGTTTCCGTGCTTCATCGCTGTAAGGGTAACAATATGAATGGGAAGAATCAACTGGAACTATGTCTGGGAGCGCAGCAAGAGGAAGACAATGATGCATCTCCGCTTGAGGATGGCAGTTACATGGTGCAGGGTCATGGTAGTGCAACCAGTTGGCAATAATTACGTTCACTTAAAAGAACCATGACTTCATTCAAAGATCATTGATATTTACATTCGTGATGTCAGTGTTTACCAGTTTCCCTTTTTAGCAGATACTCACGGGGTGATAAACTCCTGTATATTATTAATGAGTTGTTTTCCAACCATGATAATAAGCAATTCCTGAGCCAGTTCGATCAGACAGCCGCCAGGTCCACACTGGAAAAGAAGAGGAACTGATAACTTGTCTTGGGTTTAACTGGGACATAAGTTAATAAATAGTGGAGGAGATCATTAAAAGATAGACCTGCAATTATAGGAGTTCTGTATTCTTTTCAGAATATTCTGAAATTCTTCAAAAAACAAAACAAAATTGCAGATGCTGGAAATCTGCATTGTAAAGAAATGTTGGAAACACTCAGTAGGTCAGGTAGCATCTGTGAACAGATAAATAATTAATATTTCAGATTGCTGACTTTCTGAAGGCCATCGACTGAAATGTTAACTCTTTCTCTCCGTAGAAGCTGCCTGACCTGCTGGATTTTTGCAGCATTTTTTATTTTTAATCCCAAGATTTATATAGCTATGAATTACATTGAATCCTGAAGTGTTGCAGGAAAAAAAGGGAAGTCTTTCTATGCACAGATAGCTCCCATAAACAGCAATGTGATTCAGACCACATCCAATAAAAGCATGTTGTGGACTTTGGTGGAGGCTGTTTACCCGATTTTCCAAACAAATAGATGTTAATGTGATTAATACTATCCACTGCCTTGAAAGATCTTGTTACTGTGCTGCTCGGGATCAAGGTGCAATGGCCTGTTCTACAGTGGGTTGTCAATAGACATCTTGGTCGGTGTGGGCAAGGTGGGCCAAAAGGTCTGTTTCCCTGCAGTATGACTATGATTCTAATGGGTGGGTCATAATAACTAACTTTACGTGAGTATATGGTGCAGATTTTAAAGGGATTGTCAATTGTTTGCTTGCTTGTGTTTGATTGTTCTACTGATACTTGATTTTTATTGATTCTATGGAACTCAGGTGGAACACAAGACTGTGTCGGAATTCTAGCAGGGAGAGTTGCTCCGAAATACATTAGTGAGACTGCACACAGTTGAAAAACTAAGTGGTCCATTCAACACATTCTTGCAGCAGAAGCAATGCCAAGATTCAAGCAGTAGGCAGAGGAGTGGGTTATTAAAATAAGATAAGGCTCCCCTTTGATGATGCGCCCTCTCTGGAGAGTGGTTTAGTGGGGGAGTAACCTTTCTGGGCTGGAGAGCTTGCCACAAATACTAAAATGAAGTCAGTAAATTGCTCAGCCCAGGGAACCTCATCAGCCTTAGGACAATGTGGTGCTTATCTAACAGTGGGAGTAAGATCCTGCACCCCACTCTGCTCTGTGGGAAAGAGCCAGATGCCACCATCTTAAGAAAGGGATAAAAGCCATCATGGGGCACGTCAGAAATGCCAATTGGTTTCTTTGAGACTGATTGCAATATACTTCCCTCACTGAATACCCTCACTTATGGACCACACACAGGGGCTTAAACGGAAAAGGCTGGAGTAGAAATTCAATCTTGCCCCATCTTCCAAAACCACTCTCTACAAAAGTTCATGATTTCCAATACAAGTATGATGGATCAGGTTCTAGCACAAATAATGTTGCCTTTGATGGTGTCTGTTTCTGTCCCACCAAGTCCCAGGATTTAGGGTGTCATATTTACATCGCTGGACTAAAAGTATGAAAACATGTAATCACGCTCTTTGTAGAATGCTAAAATGATATACTCACAGCTTCGTTCCTGACTCCAAACAGTGTTTTATAGCCTCCAGGATAACCAACAAATCTAAGGAACAGAACAAAATGGAAATAGGATTAGAACTTCAACAACATAAAATGAATTGAATACAAGATAGGTTTTGGATCCAGAATTCTAGTGAGATTCTGCACAGTAGTGCAGCTAGGAGTGCTCTTGCCTCTCACCCCTGGAGACAGGGGTTCAGTCTTGACCTTGGACGCTGTTTGTGTGGATTTTGCACAATCTCCTTATGATTACTGGTGTTTCAGTTTCCCCCACATTGCAGACATGCAGATCGATAGGTTATTTGGCTGCTGTAATTTGCCCCTAGTGTGTGGATAAGTGGTAGAATCTGGGCGGAATGAATGTGGTGAGAAGAAAAAAAAATGGGACTAGTATAAATGGGTGCTTGGTGGTGGGCATAGAGTCAGTGGGCTGAAGTGCTTGTTTCCTTGCAATACGACTTTATGAATATGACACCAAGGATGATGTATAATTCCTAAAGAAACATTTGCATTTTTCCACAAGCAGCAGGAAAGAGAAACAGAGTTTATATTTCAAGGTAAATCTCTTTGGATCACCGGAGCTCTCTTCATGGCATTACTCCACTTGACTGCTGCTGATTATCATCAGCATATTCTGTTTTACTTCAGATTTCCTGCATCTATTTTTTTTTGTTGCTTTTAGATCTTGCCACTGCTGCACCCACTACATGAAAAATTAACAGGGACATTTTCTGCCAGAACACTGATACAACGAGGCTTTTGTAATTGAAGTTGCTGATATATGGTGAGCAGAAAGATGATTTTATACACCTCTATAAGATCACCTGTCAACCTCCTGTGCTCCAAGAAACACCAAGGAATTCACAGCAGGGTCTTCACAGTGAATGGTAGGGTCCTGGGGAGTATTGTAGAGCAGAGGGATCTAGGAGTACAGTTCCCTAGTTCCCTGAAAATGGCATCATAAGGTGGTCAAGAAGGCAGTTTATACATTGGCATTGATCAGTCAAGGTATTGAGTACAGAAGTTGGGACATTATGTTATAGTTGTACAAGACAATGGTGATGCCGCATTTGGAGTATTGCGTTCATTATTGGTCACTCCGTTACTGGAAAGATTATGGCAATTGGCAAAAGGCACAAAGATTTGTTTTTGTTTGCACAGCCTAAAAGAGTGGACAAAGTAGGTTTAATGGCAATTTTCGTAAGACAAACATAAATATTGGCTGTAAAATTAAGAGTAATGAAACAAGAGCAGGGGCGTGGGATTAATTGTAAAAAGAGGTAGACCTGTGCCAACAAGAGTGGACAAAGCAGATTTGACGGCTTCATTAAGCTGCAAAGGGGGCAGGGAAGCTTGACAAGGATGTTGCCATGACTTGAGGGCCTCAGCTATAGGGAAAGGTTGGTCAGACGGACTTTATTCCTTGGAGCATTGGAGGCTGATGGTCATATAGAAGATAGACACAAAAAGCTGGAATAACAGGTAGCATCTTTGGAGAGAAGGCATGGGTGACCAAATATAGAAATATATAAAATCATGAGGGGAAAAGATAGGGTGAATCTTTTACCCAGGGTAGGGGAATCAAGAAGACTTAGCATTGAAGGATCACCTTTTCTCTTATGTAATTGATCATTGCAAGTTTCATGAAGACATGACAGGGCTGAAACTGTTAGACTCAAATGCCAGTGATGGGCTTCATTAAACACAAGCATGAATTTGAGCAGGGGTGTAATCATGTAAACCAGCAGTTATGGCCTGAAACCACCCTTTTATTACATTGAATCTACAGTGCAGAAATAAGCAAATTTCCAAGCAGTGGGCTTAGTCATCAGAAGCTCCGTGCCACATTAAATTGGCAGATGAGAAAAAGATGTTCTCCAGAGAGAGTATGGAGTTAGTTGGTGGAAAGAAACAGAAATCCTTAATAACTTGGCTGAGCCTAACTCATTCTTACTCAAGTCTAACAAGAGCTGGGAAATGATTTTTTTCTGGATACAGGAGGCAGGGACACGATGAGTGGAACAGTAAATTATTATCTTACCCTATCAGCTTATCTATTTATTCGGTTTTGCTAATGTACTTATCTAATTTAATCTTAAATGGATGTAAGTTAAGGCAAATGCTTTTGTCATGGACATGAATTGTTTTGTTCTGATCTTTGTCTTGTACATGTCTACATTCTTCTTATCAGTGAAAACCATTTATTTCTTGTCACATTGCATCCTTTCAACAGGGCAAAAGGCCTCATTTGGTAGAAGAATGAGAACCCACCTGGTTCTGGCTGGGAATGTTAACAGTTATTTACTGATTCAATCAAACTTATAATGTCATGAGCCAACTTATTGCAACTATATTCACCACCTCTGGACAAGGATGGGTGAAAGACATGGACTTACTGCTCAAAACTCCCCCAGTGAGCCTGTGAATTAAGTAAGAATATGTTAGACTCAGCCAAAGCATTAAAGGGTTCATTTTCTAATGGCAAAGGCAACAGATCTTGGAAACCATAGAGACTATTGGGGCAATGTTCAAAAACCACCTCTCCTTCTTGAGTCAGGTACTGGAGGCAGGCAGGCAACTGGAATCAAAGAACAAAACTACCATAGGCCTTGGACCGAGTGCCTCCTGGCATGTTATCTCAGACAAGTGGCATGCTATAGAGAAGAAAGCAGGGCAAAACCCACTGGTTCTTGGCTTTCATGAAGCCAGTGCACCTTACCGGCCTTTGAAGAAAGCAATGTAGGTTGGCGAGGAGTAGAAGTTGATGAACTGAAACAGAAACACCTTGATTACAAATGCATCTTCATACTTGCTCTGAGTCCTGTGCATTTCTGAAACAGATGGAACAGAGAGCATACGATTAAGTAATATGTTTAATTTGTTCTTATTGTTTCCTCTCAATTCTGGATCAAAAGTTCTGTTTTTGGCACCCAGTCCTTCAATGCTGCACAAGCAAAGTAACTGTGTGGGTTTGAGTTTCTGATTCCAGATTAAACATTCCTCCGTCTTGTTAGCACGTGGACTCTCATAGTTAGCCAAGTATCATTTGCAACATACGAGGAATTTAGAATAGGACATAGTTCATATTGTTATAGCAATGAGTTGCATTAAACTGGATCTTACCCCATTTGGTTAGGAAATGGGCTAGATATGTATACACTCGAGCCAAGAGGAGAATGAATATGAGATTGACTACCGATCCACTGAAACTGGCAATCCTTGAAGCCTGAGAGAAAAGAATACAAGACAGATGAAAAAAAAACTAACGGCAAATGCTAATTATTATGCTTTTATTTGAAGACAAAGGACCATTTCAAATAGATGCCTGTATTATTTTAAAATATATTGCAATAAATATTATTTTAAACTATATTAATTCTTCTCTGTCTTCCCCAGTTGGCGTTTGTCTCTGCCTTTCCTTAACCCCCTATTGGCCCTTTGTTCTGTCTCTCTCAGCACTGATTGGTTCTTGGCTCTGCCTGCTCATTGGGGTTATCTCTACTCCACTGCCTTCAATTGGTTCCCTCTTTCCCATGGATTGGCCTGTGACTTTGGCTCTTGGCTCAAAGAGCTCCTCTGATTGATTCTGACCACCTCTATTCATTATATCTATCATTATAAAACTAAATACACACTTTGCAGTAATTTCTAGATGCTCTTCGTCCAGTGAAGTGCGTGCAGTAACAACACAGGCAGCAGATCATTTAACACGAGGACGTCAACAACTCAAAGGAGATATTGCCCAGGTGATATTTTTCAAGAAATTTTATTATTTAAAAAAATCATCTCTTTTCTTCTGTACTCGAATATCTTAAAGCCTTACTTCTCTGGGTCTGATCTGCAGGTGCCTGTTGCCTGTTCAGCTGTCTTACCATTACAACTGAGCCCTGTCCTTTTCCTCACCCAATCTTCAGATTAGGAACCCTGGACAATGATGAGGATTCGGAACCCTGGCTTCTAACCTCCACTAACTTGGGTCAGGACAATCTGAGCCCCTCAAAAGCCATCCTGTAAATCCCTTAAGACAGACCAGAGTTTTAACCTAAGCCTCTCTTGCCCAGTTCAATGCATTACAACTAGTTTAGTTTAGTTCACTATTGTCACGTGTACCAACGTACAGTGAAAAGCTTTTCTGTGGCATACTATCCTGCCAACGAAAAGACTATACATGATTACAATCGGGCCAGTGTGCAGTTATAGAATAGAGGCTATTACATTTAGAACAAGATAAAGCCCAGTAAAGTCTGATTAAAGATCTTCAATGGGGTAGATGGGAGGTCAGGTGAGAAGACGGCGCTGGGATCCCAGTTGGTGAGAAGACTGTTCAGTTACTTGATAATAGCTGGGAAGACACTGTCCAAGAATCAAAATAAGTTCAAACTATCTGATTGGCCAGTTCAAACTAGCCATGCTCTTACGCGCTAAGCCACTGGAAAGAGGGAGTGTCATTTTCTGTAATGAACCATGCCCCAGATTTATAGCAGGGTAATTAGGGGTCAAATACAAATACTCCTTTATCAGAGGCTGTGGGGTCAAGTCCCAGTCCCAATCTACAGAGTCTGGAGGGTAGCTAATGGAACCCCACTTTTTAAGAAAGGAGGGAGAGAGAAAACAGGGAATTATAGACCAGTTAGCCTGACATCGGTAGTGAGGAAGATGCTTGAGTTGATTATTAAAGATGTAATAGCAGCGCATTTGGAAGGCATTGACAGGATTGGTCAAAGTCAGCATGGATTTATGAAAGGGAAAATCATGTTTGACTAATCTTCTGGAATTTTTTGAGGATGTAACAAGTAGAATGGATAAGGGAGAGCCAGTGGATGTGATGTATTTGGACTTTCAAAAAGCCTTTGACAAGGTCCCACACAAGAGATTAGTGTGCAAAGTTAGAGCACATGGTTTTGGGGGTAAGGTATTGACATGGATAGAGAACTGGTTGGCAGACAGGAAGCAAGGCCCAGTGCTGGGATCCCAGTTATTTACAATATATATTGATGATTTAGACAAAGGAAATAAACGTAACGTCTCCAAATTTGCGGATGACACAAAGCTGGGTGGCAGTGTGAGCTGCGAGGAGGATGCTATGAGGCTGCAGGGTGATTTCGATAGGTTGGGTGAGTGGGCAGAGGCATGGCAGATACAGTATAATGTGGATAAATGTGAGGTTGTCCACTTTGTGGGCAAAAACAAGGTGGCATATTATTATCTAAATGGTGTCAGATTAGGAAAAGGGGAGGTCCAATGAGACCTGGGTGCCCTTGTACATCAGTCATTGAAAGTAAGCATGCAGGTGCAACAGGCAGTGAAGAAAGTAAATGGCACGTTGGTCTTCAAAGCACGAGGATTTGAGTATAGGAGCAAGGAGGTCCTACAGCAGTTGTACAGGGCCCTGGTGATACCACACCTGAGGTATTGTGTGCAGTTTTGGTCCTAATTTGAGGATGGACATTGTTGCTATTGAGGGAGTGCAGCATAGGTTCACCAGGTTAATTCCTGGGATGGCGGGACTGACATTTGACGAAAGAATGGATCGACTGGGCTTATATTCATTGGGATTTAGAAGGATGAGAGGGGATCTAATATAAAATTCTTAAGGGATTGGACAGGCTAGATGCAGGAAAAATGTTCCTGATGTTGGAGGAGTCCAGAACCAGGGGTTATCGTTTAAGAACAAGGGGTAGGCCATTTAGGACTGAGATGAGGTAAAACTTTTTCACCCAGGGAGTTGCAGAATTCTCTGCCACAGAAGGCAGTGGAGGCCAATTCATTGGTTGTATTCAAGAGAGAGTTAGATATAGCTCTTTAGGCTAACGGAATCAAGGGATATGGGGAGAAAGCAGGAACAGGGTACTGATTCTGGATGATCAGCCATGATCATATTGAGTGGTGGTGCTGACTCAAAGGGCCGAATGGCCTACTTCTGCACCTATTTTCTATGTTTCTAAAAGCTTGAGAGCAGAGGATCTGGCCTTCATAATTTACTGTGATTGTGGTTTTCATCGAAGACATTAAACTTGGCTTCTCTCTCAGGTTGGGTGCCAGTCGAGGCCCCAGGACTACTTAAAAGATAAGCAGGGAAGTTCTCAACAGGTGTACAGGGCAATATCTATACATGAAATGTATAGTATCAATACATGAAACATTATCTGGTCATCATCTCATTGACCTTTCTGCAACATTATAGTGGGCAAATTACCCCCAAAGACCAACTGTGCCTAAAAATTAACCGAAATTGCTGTAAGGCCCTTTGAGTCATCCTGAGAAGGTTAAAAGTGATGAAGAAATGCAAACCTTCCTTTCTTCTTTCATCCTCATTTGTTGCTGCCTTGCAGCAACAGAGAGCAGTGTGTGACACAGTGGAGTGAAGTCATTGTCTCCCAGCTCCATGGGCTACATTCTGACCTCAACTGCAGTCTATGTGAAGTTTGCACAATCTCCCTGTGATCTCCCAGCTGCACCAGTTTCCTCCAACATCACAAAGACACATGGGTAGGTTAATTGACCACTGTAAGTTACTGCTAGTATAAAAGGTTGGTAAAAGAACAAGGGGCCACAGTTTAAGAATAAGGGGTAGGCCATTTAGAACGGAGATGAGGAAGAACTTTTTCAGTCAGAGGGTGGTGAAGGTGTGGAATTCTCTGCCTCAGAAGGCAGTGGAGGCCAGTTCGTTGGATGCTTTCAAGAGAGAGCTGGATAGAGCTCTTAAGGATAGCGGAGTGAGGGGGTATGGGGAGAAGGCAGGAACGGGGTACTGATTGAGAGTGATCAGCCATGATCGCATTGAATGGCGGTGCTGGCTCGAAGGGCTGAATGGCCTACTCCTGCACCTATTGTCTATTGTCTATTGTCTATTGTCTATTGAACCAAAGGTTGATAATATTGATGGTCATGTGAGGAAGGATAACCTGCAGGAAAATGGGACTGCTGGAACTAGCAATGACCTGTTGGCTAAATTGCCTCCTTTTGTGCAGAAGTGAGGGCATACTCACAGTCGCCATGATGATGGTGTTTCCAGACTCATACATGAGAATACTTATGATAGTGCGGTACAGAATGACGGATATCAAGAATATTAACACCACAATGATCTAAAAGAAGAGAAATTCATCATGTACATAGTCATCCAGTGACATCCATCTCATTATTCAATAGTCAACACGATATTCGCTCCACAAAGAAATGTTCTCCTCTTCTCTTCCAAGCTGTCCTATGATGCAGCACTTAAATCACAGCACAGTGACTTTGAACCAGCTGGAAAGGCATTGGGGTGGCCACCTATACGTCGAGATGGGGAAAGGGAGGGTGTCCTACAATTTTTTTTGTGAAGACAGGTTGTTATAATGTTTTTGGAACGGAATACCATAGGCAAGGTTAGCATGTACGGCCCATCTCTGAAAGTCTGTGACAAGGTGTCTTTCTTGAGGTGCTGTGATCTTGCTCCCTTGGTGTGTTGGGGAGAGACTCAGAGACTCAGAAATTGTGATGCATTTCCAAGTCTTCAACCTGGGAGGGGAATCCGCAAACAGTGGCGCCTCCATCCACCCACTGTCCTTGTCCTTTTTCTTAAAGGCAGTGGAGGGTGATGGCAGAGCAATCTAAGCGGTCAATACACTGTTAGTGCACACTTCACCCATGGTGTGCCAGTGGTGGAAGGAATGATTGTATCAGGTGGAGGATGGGGTGTCTATCAAGTGGGTGCTTTGTTTCGGGCATTGCCAAAATTTGAGTGTGGTTGGAGCTGGTTTGAGTCAGAGAAGCAGAGGGTGTTCTATTGTGCTCCTACTTTATGGTTTGTGGATCGTGGAATGGTTTTGGGGAATCATGTGAGACACAAAGTTGCTCTCATCATCACACCATTTTGCAAACATAGTCTTTGGTCAACCGAAGTAAAGGGTGAACTGAAGAGCAAGATCTCAGAACAGGCAAAAAACCACACGCAACTCAGCAGCAGTGATTTCTGTCCTCCTAAATGCGTGCGAGCTCCGGACTCACTTAAATCAGACCACAAACACCCGTCTCTGCAAAACACTTAAATTCACTAATACTTTGCAGACATATGCAAAACATTCACATTTACTCCCAGAACTTAACTCCCCCACTGGGCTTAATTTAGTTGCACAAGAGTCCCCAAACATCTATTCCAAACTCGGTCACAGGAAAAGATTACCATGCCAAGTGGAAAAGTTTCAATTATGTCTTTAAAGCCTCCTTGAAAACAATTCACTGATTTCACTGATTCTTGGGAGTCTCTAGTGAGTATAGAATGTGCATGCAGGATGGTTTTGAGAGCCTGGAGTCCACACATCAGGAGCACACAGAATCCCAGGCATAAGTGGAGGACGGAAAAAACAACCCCATAAACTACCCATCCATCTGGGCCATCAGCATTGCTGCCCTTCTGTGGAAGAGTCTGCAGTTCTCACATTCACCTCAGCAATTGCCTCTGGACCCACAGTGTGAACAAGTCTGTCTCAAGCCTAAAAGGCTGCCTCAGAAAAATCATAAAAACATACCACAGAGAGACAGGCCCTGTGGACATATCTCATTCATTCCGACTGTGGTGCCTATCTTCACTAATTCTATTTGCCAATATTAGCCCCTTTACCTTCCATACTTTCCCTATCCAAGTACGTGTCCAACACCTTTTAAATGTATTGTTTGTGCCTCTGTCAACTTATTCCAGATACCCACCCACCCACTGTGTGAAAAATGTAGCACTCAGATCTCCTTTAAATTTCTCCCCTTTCACATTAAATCTGCGTCCCCTAGTTCTTCCATTCCAGCAATATCCGGGCAAGTCTCTTCTGCACTCTCTCTATTGCCACTGCACGATTCCAGAATTGTACACAATAGAAAAGATTTATGTTGCAGATTGGTTGAGTTAGTGGTCAATAATGACTCGAGCATGTTGATGGTGAGGGACAGAGGTGGCAATGCTGTTAAGTCTCAAGGGTAGTTTGATGGAGTTCCTTCTGTTGAAGGTGTCTGTCATGTGGCATTTATACGGGTGGGAACGATACTTGCCATTTACCAGCCTTAATGCTTGAATGTGGTCTTGCTATGAGCAGGATGAGCTTCATTTGCTAAGGAATTGCACATAGTGGAACCATCAGCAAACATCCCCACATCTGAAGGGGCTGGAAGTGCTGTAAATTCATATCTCTAAAGACTAGTTCAGTAACATAGCCACTATATTACTATTCCCCCTAGTGCAGATGGGGGACCGGTAACATGGCTGCACCAGGGCACAAATGAAGCACAAAAGACATAGCAATGCTGTGAGCAGAAAACAAAAAAATGACATCCTACCAAGAGCAAAATCACCATCGAGCTCGTAAAGATACGTCGCAACCTATCCTGCTTCGGAAAGAAGGGTTCATTTGCCCCTGTGATTGGGTTCCTCGCAGTCATGGGAGCCATGACGGTAAACTCAGGCCTGGGGCGCTCCTGAAATGAAATGTTAAACAGTCTGAATGAGGATTACATCAGTGTAACGTTACGTAAATAACCAAGAGGCAAGAATTTCCTAACGTACGATTACAAGGTCCTAAAACAAAATCATTGCAAATATTGCACAACAGGAAAAGGCAGGACTTCCAATTCTAGATCTCACTGGAAGTACAAAGAGAGTAGGTTAGGAAACAGAAAGGGTAGCATGGGACAAGAAGGGAGGCTTATCTTAGGTACCAAAAATAAAGACAGGAAATGTAGAAAATATAGGTTGAAATGTAAAGAGAAATTAGGAAAGGAAAGAGAAAGAATGAAAAGATGCTAGCAAGGAAAATTAAAGAAAACCCAAAGATAATCCTAAGGAAAGAGCAAACCGGGATTAAAAAGTTAACCAATGTGTTGATATGGGGTAAAGGTTAAGGGTCAGAGCAAATAATTTGCAGTTGTCATTACAAATAGGAGAACATTCCAGGATAGTGGTAGAAATGAAGGTTAATGAGCGTTTTTGCAACTGGAAGGCTGTTTGTTGCCCATCTAGTTCACAGGGTCTAGTCCTTGACTCTTTTATATTGAATATTTTAATGATTTAGACCCAAGGAGCATAATGCAGGTGATACATAAACTGTCCACGCAGTTGACAGCGAGGAGAAAAGCTTTTGAGTTCATAGATTTCAATAAAATGGTGTGTTTGGTTAGCCAAAAAAGTGGCAAATGGAATTTAATGCACTGACGTGTATTGCAAGGAAATGGATTTGAGTGAGTACAACAAGGCAAAGGGGTGAACACTAAGTAAAATGACATTGTATGAAGAAACATCTGCATGGATGTGGCTTATGTCCACAGGTCCTTAAAAGTAGAAGAACATGTCAATGAAGTTAAAAAGGTTCATAGGATACTTGCCTTTATTAGTCAAGGCACAATGCATAAGAGTATGGAGGTTTAGCTAGAATTCTACAGGACACAGCTTCACTTCTGGTCACCACATTACAGGAAATATTTGATTGCATTGGAAGGATGCAGAGGAGATTTACATAGTCATGGTCAGAACTGGAAGATTGTAGCTATGAGGGAAGATTGTTTTCTTCGGAACAGAAGAGGCTGAGGAGACTTCATCAAAGTGTATAAAATAAATGAGAGGGCAGATTGAGTGAATGGGATTTTCCTATGTCCCAGAGGCATAGATTTGAAGTAGATGGTGGAAGGACTAGTGGAGAAATGGGGAAAGGATTTTTCCACTCAATAGATGGTTGGAATCTGGAACTCAACACCTAAAAGGCGGTGGACGCAGAAACTCTGATCATATTTAAAGAGTGTTTGGATGAGGACCTGGAAAGCTGTGTCCTTTAGAGCTAGGGACCCAGTGCTGGGAAATGGGAGTGGACTGGGGAACCCTTTTTCAACCAACACAGACATAATGGGTCTCATGGCATCCTCCTTTGTTGTATATCTTCTGCGTTTATGATTTTGACAAGAAAGCCTGCTTTTTCAATTATCTGAGTAGTAGCTAATGGCCAGGGTACTGTGGAGAAATCCTTGGAATTATGGATTTGGAACTTTTGTGCCTAACTAAACCAAAGAGTAGTCTGAAGGAAGGTACTTCTAGTAAAGCAGCAGCCTTATGGACTGCATTGGGTTGCAATCTTCAATTACTAGAAGTCTCTGGAGCAGGATTGGAACCTTTAACTTTTCGACATGAACAGATTTTGGCTGACACATTGGGAACTTGACAAACATTAAACACTGATCTGTTTTAATGACTGCCATTTTACCTCAGTTTCCTCATAGTCTAAGCATTCCCATTTTGAAGCCAGAATTGCAGTCCTCCTCTTCCAGTATTCAAGGAATGTTACTGCCCACAGCGACATGAAGGCACTAAAGAACACGGTGCCCCCATGATCAAAGAGATGACCTAGCTGGAGGAACAAAAGGCACGTCAGTGGTCAACAGCATAGATCTGAAGAAACACAAATTCATACTTTTCAGTGTTGACAATTAAAGGAAGTGTTTAAGATTGTTTAAGGTGGTGGTTGATGCATGTCCAATAAAGGTGTTGAAGAGGCTTTTAGATAGACACACAGAGCGATGTGGATCACGTGTATGCATAGGCGATTAGTTTAACTTGACATCATGTTCAGCACAGATATTTCAGGCCGAAGGACCTGTTCCTGTGCTGTACTGTTTCACATTCGAAGTTAACTGAAGGATTTGATCGAGGAGATGGGCTAAAACTATTTTGTCTGGCTTAGTGATAATGTTAGAGCGCAGTGGAAATACTCAACAGGTCTGGCAACATCAGTGGAAGGAGAAATAAATTTAAAGTTATGGGCCAAGGACTCTATGAAAAATAGAAATGAGAGAAACAAGTTGGTTTTAAGTGAGGGTAGGGGGAGGATGTTTAGGGCAAATGGATTATCTCTGATAGGCGAGGTCAGGGTTGCCTGGTGATCCTGAAACATCTAGTCTGTTTCTCATCCCACGGATGCTGCGTGATCTGCTTGAATGTTTCCAGAATTTTTCTTTTTATTTTAAATTTTCAGTAGCTGCAGTAAAAAAAAGATATTAGATTTTGCCTGTTTAGGGATGCATTTCTTCATACAAAGGGTAAAAGAAGTCTAGAACCCTCCATTGGAGCTAGAGGTGAACTAAAAATTTCAAAGTGAGATTGATAAATATTTTTTAGATAAACCTTTTAAAAGCCATGGAACCAAAGTGGATAAAGCAGAGTCAATATGCAGATCAGCCACAATCTGAATTAATGGCAGAACTAACCCGAGGGGCCGTACGACTTTTCCTGTTCTTGTGTTTCAATTAACACTAGGTCTTCTTTGTGGGAGTCACACAAGTGAAAGATATTGCAAGTGGCCTGATCTTTGCTGGAGATAGTAGGTGAATTAAAATTTGGTCTGAATCCAAGCACACCCATTCCTGGTCATTAGTTTATATCTTCCAATCTCTAGTCAGTAACTCCTACTCACTAGTCAAAGACTCCCTCTTTCTGGTGTATTGGGAAAAGGGATTTGCCAATATTAATATGAGGGGGAAAAAAAAGATTTTAATGAATGACAAATCTCCAAGATCAAATTATTCCTATTCCACCATTTTAAATGAATTTGGAGAAAACATTACAGATGGGATTTTGCTAAATTCTTACAATTTAGATTAGAAAAAAATGTATATTGCTGCATAATGTAAGGACTCTTAAAGAATGAGAGAAGAGATCCATTGACCAGCATGCCCAGAATTATTAGGAAATTACAAGGGGTAACATATGTATTAAGGCCATTGGGGATTACCATGTATTAGTATTTACAGTGGGGAAGTTATTTGGAATTGGGTCATAGATTAGCCATAATTCCATATAACATTTCAAGAAGATAAATGACCTGCTCTTCTTACATTTCTTTTATCCTTTAGATTACACAAAAATCTATAAATACCTTGTTTAAAATTAAGTAACTCATGTAGTGTTAATTGCTATTTGTGGAAAAAGTTCCATACTTCTACTGTTCTTTGTAAGTATATTTCCTAATATCTAATTCTCCTTATTATTTTGTTTTACTGATCTGGTCTCTTCAGAAGAAATAGCTTTTCCTGACCTAAAATTTGAAAAGTTCAAATCACCCATAACCAAACTTCTAAAGTAATTGTGTTATCTCTAATTGCAATTAACCCTTTGGGTTATGATATTATTTTGCTAAATCTATCTTGTACTCTCTCCAAAGTTAATAATACTCTACCTTAGGCCAGGGACTGTTTAAAAATGTTTTTTTACAGCTGAACAATTAGTTCCATTATTGTATTCACTGTTGTCTTCATTATGCTTTTATGGTGATTTGCTTTTGTTGACCCAATCCATTTTCTTGAGCTGTCACATTCTCTTCTAATACTATTAACTATTTGTATAACTATTTCTATTTACAATTTACTATGAGTAAATACTAATACAAAACAATTGCATATGTCCCCATCCTCTTATTTTCATTTACATTATGAATATTATCACCAATCAATTAACCCAATATTGTGCTCCATTACTGTCTTTCACCGAATTGGATTTTCTTTTGTGACAATCCTCATATATCTTGGATTTGGATAGCTAAGCATCATAGAATAATACAGCACAGAAACAGGCCTTTTTGGCCATCAAATCCACATTGTCCACCCATTTTATAGTAATCCTATATTGATCCCATTTTTTACATTCTCCCCACATTCTCTTCGATTCCCCCCACATTTACCACTCACCACACCATGGGCAGTTTTTAGTGGCTAATCAACCTACCACCCACATGGTTTTTGGTGATGTGAGAAGACTCTGGAGTATTCAGGGGAAACTCACTGTGGCCGTAAAGAGAATGTGCAAACCACACGGACAGCACTGGAGATCATGATTAAACCCAAAATTCTGACACTGTGAAGCAGTGGCTCTACTATCTGTGCCACTTTTCAACTCTAATTTAAAAAAATCTTTGATCCATGTATGTTTGTCCTTTGTTAATTTCTTTTCATAATCATTTATGGCATTTTTCTTTCAATTTATGTTGATCATTGTATCTCTTCCAATCATCAGGAGTTTTGAAAAGATTTTTTAGTTTTATTTGATCCTTTATTTGATCCTTTACCTTATAGTTTGTCCTCAATTGTTTTTTTTCTTCACTGAATTTTACCCCGTTCATTGGCTATATTTAAGAGGGAGTTAGATGTGGCCCTTGTGGCTAAAGGAATCAGGGGGTATGGAGAGAAGGCAGGTACAGGTTACTGAGCTGGATGATCAGCCATGATCATATTGAATGGAGGTGCAGGCTCGAAGGGCCGAATGGCCTACTCCTGCACCTAGTTTCTATGTTTCTATGTCTATGACTCTTGCATCTTTTGTTTTAAACACTGTGTTTTACTCATTAACTAATTCACTGCTTTTACTTTGTTGACCCTTGTTCCATGGTGAAGAAGTCAACCCAACCTATTCCTTTTCTCTAGAGATGCTGTCTGACCCGCTGAGTTACTCCAGCTTTTTGCGTCTATATTCTAATTAAAATAGGTGTTTAGTTTTTCTCTCTTTCAAACATCATGTTCAACTTAAGCATGTAATTATTACAATTAGATAAATGTTTATATAACATTGGACTAGTTACCTGTTGCCTAATCTAATCTGTCCTGCCTCTTGTTGAAGGTGGAACACACTGTGGCAGAAACCTATTCTGGACACACTCTAAACATTATTTACCACTCCAGAATGTTGAAAAAAAGAATTGCTGTTGCTGGTTAATACACAAAAAGAACACAGGCCCAAAACATTTCCTATCCAAGTTCTCAGGAAATGCTGCTGGGCCTGTTGAGTTACTCCAGCACTTTGTGTCCTTGTGTTCTTTACCATTCAGCATGTGTTTCCCTCCTTTTGTCCATGAGTTTGTATAACCTGTGCACTTGTGTATTTTATATTTTAATAACTGCCACAAAGAGACCTGTGCAGGGCCGTTTTTACAGCATTATGGGCCCCCGGGCAAAGCAGTGTACTGGGGCCCCTACCGTTACTCTCCACCACCCCCCTTTCCCTACCAGCCCCCCCCCTGTCGTGCCGGCGAAAAGCACTTACCGAAAAGCACTTAGCGATGGACTTAGGGTGCTACATTGTTGTGAAAAGCACTTACAGATCGCTGTGAGAAGCACTTAGTGACCGAAAATGTTGCGAAAAAAGCATTTATTGAACCTACATTTTTAAAGTAGTATTTATTTATTGCAAGTCACTTAACATACACAGATCAGCATGGGGCCCCTATGCTCGTGGGCCCCCGGGCAAGTGCCCATCAGGCCCATGCGTTAAGACGGCCCTGGACCTGTGTGCAGTTGCGTGACTCCTAATACAGTCTCAAGTGTCTTCCAATTTCTTAATTTGACTCACAATCTCTCAACTGTTGGCTAACCTTTCAACATATACACTCATAATTGAGATCTCATTCACCATTTTCCTTATCATTCCTTATATCCCAGTCTTGCCCATCTTGGAACTATTTTCCAGTAGCCTATCACATTTTCTGTTCAATGTGTGCTTGCAATTCAATTACTTGCTTCAGTGTCATTTGCAAACTTACTAATCATGCCATGCACGTTCTCATCCAAATCATTGCTATAGATGGCAAACAGCAATGGGCCCAGCACGTATGCCTGAGGCACACCACTAGTCACAGGCCTCCAGTCTGAAAAGCAACCTTCTACCATTACCCTCTGCTTCTTTTCATGAAGCTAATTTTCTATCCAATCAGCTAGCTCCCCTTGGATCCCATGTGATTTTACCTTCCAGAGCAGCCTACCATGCAGAACCCTGTCAAATGCCTTGCTGAAATTCATAAATACAACATCTACAGCTCTGCCCTCATCAACCTTTTTGGTCACATCTTCAAAAAACTCAGATTTGTGAGCACGACCTCCCACATGCAACTATCCCTAATCAGCTCTTGTCCATCTAAATGCATGTAAATCTTATGCCTCAGAATACTCTCTAGTAACTTTCCAGCCATAGATGTTGGACTCACTGGGGGAAAGTCCCTAGGCTTTTCCTTGCAGCCCTCCTTAAATAGAGGCACAACATTTTGCCACCCCTCCAGTCTTCTCACATCTCACCAGTATTTAATGACTCATAAATCTCAGCTCAGATCTTACAGAGTGGACACATGAGGTAGTTAGATCCTTCCTCGCCTATTCATTTGTTTGTTTCAGGCTATTATACTGTGTTTAACCCCCATTTCTGTTAGAACGCCAGTCCTGGACTGGTTCAGATGGTGCACTTCACAATGGTACACTTCTTTCTTGTCCAAGTCCAGATCCAATTGCTCCCACCTTTCAATCCCCTGCCACTCGTTCAACCAAGGCACAATTTCAACTCCCCAACTGCAAAATCTTCTACTATTTTGGCCTATCCTGGGTAATAACTATTGAGGTCCTCAATTTAGCACATTGTAATCATCAGTTGAGACCTCCAGCCTAGTCCATCCTATGCTGTTGGAGCCAAAATAGTCCACAGCTAAAAATCACTCCAATATCCCTCACACTGACTTCAGTAACCCAAGACATACAAGATTCTGGATCTTACTTTCAAAGGCTTTTATCATCTTCCCGATTAAAACTTCACATGCACAGATCTCCTTAAATCCATCTGTTGTATTTGTCTCACTAACTATTGGGTTAGTGATGTCCATATTCTAAACCTTGTGTGCAGAGATCAGTTTTGCATTAATGACCATATTATATTTAATGCCGTTGTCATAAGTCTCCACAACATTTCCAGAGTGACCATACTTATATCCCACTGAAGGGTTGCACAGAACGTTGGGTGGCACAGCCTGAACTTAGGAATGAAGAGCAAGGGTTACCTTATAGGTGGTGCATATGGTGGAGAGCTTCCAGGGCTTGCAGATCTTACAGAGTGGACACATGTCGTAAGTGGATCCTTCCTCACAGATTTCCTTTCTGGGCATGGACATGGATAAAAACTGAATCAAATGTCACACCACATTGCCACACAAAGCATCCACCAAAATAATGAAACAAAATAATGCTGTAAGGTCAGCAAAAAAGGGTGTTATCATTCAATTGTATCAGTTGACCTAATCTTTTGTACCAGCATGCTTTGAGGAACCTGCAGCTCTACTTCATCAGAATTGTTTCTTGTGGACAAGAAGTTGGAGGCTGGTTGTGTAGGTGGTACAATTTCACTGTTTTGCTCAATACAAGAAAATCTTCAGCTGGTAAGATTGTGCAAGGCCTGCACTAATGAACTGCTGCCAAGTGAGCAGGAGAGAAAGCAATTTCAGCAACCGAACTTTCCAAATGGAAAGTAGTATGGTGAATGGGTAACCAGTTTTGAAGGTATGAAATATGACATTGTAACTATATTTGAGGCTGAATAGTTGAGAAAGGAACTTGTTTAGTTGCCATTTATAGAGGTGGGTCTCAAATGAGTTCGTTTAGTTTATTGTCATGTGTACCAAGGTACAGTGAAAAGCTTTTGTTGCATGCTATCCAGTCATCAGAAAGACAATACATGATTACAATCAAGCCATTGACAGTGAACAGATCACTGCTGGAATCCAAGAGTATTAATACTCATTCAGGATCATTTACCTTCTGCACATTATGTCATGTGTTTTTGTGATTACTTATTTGTATGGTTTGATGCGGAGAGCCACGGAGAGATACAATACGGAAAACCCCATGTCAATGCCAAAATGTTTGACTAAATGACTGAATTACTGCAAAACTTACGAGGGAATGTCAGTTATCACAAGGTAGATTCCACCAATGAAGATCAAGGTTCCAACAATTGCTGCTGGCAACAACCACGCTGTGTAAAACCCTCGTGAGGAAAACAAGTCAATATGTTAATGAAAATATAGTCAGTATAATGAATACAGCTGGCAAGATGGTGCTGTCTTTACAGTATGTCAGTTAGAGTAGTTTTGGCAGGAATAACTGATCCTTCAGAACAAAAGGGGCAAATATAATGGATACCATGGAACACACAGGGTAGGTATAACAAATACCATGGGAATATATATCTGATGCTGCACAGTAAAGAGACTGGTAACATTGGACTTTAGAGAATGGGCTCAATGGCTATACACCGATCAGCCAAAACATTATGACCTGATGAGTCAAAACATTATGACCACCTGCCTAATATGCTGTTGGTCCTCCGTGTGCAGCACCATACGTAGCAGGGTGCGATGGTGCGACGAACATTTCAGGATTGTGTTGCATTAGATGATTAAACACTCCCCCATGGAGACCAATTGGAGTAATATAATTAGAATGAATCAACTCAGCACCAGCAAGTCATAAACCCTTGACTATCTCAACACTTCAAAATTGGTCATGTATCCAATTAATCCCAGGAACTATCCTAAAATCACTGAATTAAGGCAACTACTTAAACAAGCATATGTAGATTGAGGTTAGTGGAAATGATGGTGACCACCCCTCACTGACACAGAAGGCATGGAAAAAAATATTGGAGAATTGCTGATATTTGAGCAAGTGAGCCGCTGAGTAACTGGGCCCAATCCGTATTTTCTTTCTTTCAGTTGAGACAATTGAGTATAAACTGGGAAGATATCTGGATAGGTTCATACCAATCCACGCAAAGTAAAAGGCAATCTTCTCTCCAAAGTAATTCCGGATGTGGTTCAGTGGTTGGTATTTGTACCACTTGCACCAAGAAGCCCAGTATTTGTAAAGTATCTGCCGGCGTCGGAGGTTCTCAGGATAGATGTCGTCACTCGTGCTCTTGTGTGAACCCTGTCGGAAAAGCCAGCCATGAGTATTAGTTATTGTGTGGGGGTGCTCCAGACACAATCTCCCTATCCTCCACAAGCAGAGGTGCAGCCACTCTCAGGAGACAGTCCTGACAACTTTCTCACCAAGGGTGCAAAATTGGCAGCGACACAAAGGAGGCTCAAGGCTTTATCCAATCCATTCCCCCATACTAGGCTCGAACTAGTGAAATAGCCACCAGAATAAATGCTGAGCTTCCTGTAAGGGTACCATTTTCCAGACATTTCTCTTGTTCTTTATTTCCTCAACTATTCCTTGGTTTCCTCTGTTTGTTCTGTCTTTTTAGTCCCCTCCTGTTTCTCTCTGATAATTTGATGATTTTATTCTTTTTTCCCCATCTTTTCCATCACCCCCCCCCCCACCCCTCCACTTGTCCCTTTGCCAATAATAAGTCAAAAGTATTTAATTGTCATGTGTACTGATAACAAAACAATGATGTTCTTATTTGTTGCGGCTTAATAGGCCTGTAAATGCAATAACATTCAGATAATAGATAATATTTAAAAAATACAATAAATAATAACTATAATACTATGTAACCATAAAAGTGTGAAAATCAAAGTCCATAGTGCAACCAAAGACATAATCTATAGAAGATGCAGCGGATTCATCCAACTGGTCAGGTCTAAAGGGTCATTTTCAGATGGGAAACCAAAATAACTACGTGTTCTGCCTCCACAGTCTGCCTGACTGGCTGAGCACTTCAAACACTATCTGTTTTTATCTCCTCACAACTAAATCAGCCCAACCTGAAAGCATTGTTGTAAATCTCCCTTGTATGTTTTCTAATGAGATCGTACTCATCCTGATTTAAATAGAATTCCAGCAGGATCTCCTTCTGCTTAAATGTCAAGCTTGGGCTAGTGTCTCCTGCACCTCCTTAGCTGCCACAAGCAACCACTGTTGGAGGTGAGTAAAAGTCAGTGCAGGCTAGTGCACGTTGTTGGAGATTGCAGTTACTGGAATCTTGAGCAAAAGATATTGTGGGTCAGGCAACATCTGTGGAGGGAAATAAACAGACATCATTTTGGGTCAGGACCCCACCTGATTCATCTACCAATCAACCCATTCTCACCTGGATTCAACTATCACTGTACTCACTCTCACACCCCCAGGGCAGAACAAGGAATAGAGTTCCCATGGTCCTCACCTATCACCCTACCAGCCTCCACATCCAACGCATCATTCTCTGGTATTTTCATTACCTTCAACATGATTCACCACTGGTCAGATCTTCCTGTCCCCACCTCTTTCCACTTTTCGTAAGAGAACTCCCTCTGCAACTCATTGATTCGCTCATCCCTTCCCATCCACTCCACCAGGCACTTTCTTCTGCAACTGAGAGATACAATGTCTGTCCCTATAAGCTCCTCCCTCATCATCAACCAGGGACTCCAATGGCCCTTCCAGGTGAGACATCGGTTCATGTGTAATTCTTCCAACCATGTCTTTTGCATTTGGTGCTTCTGATGTGGCCGCCTTTACATCAGGGAGACTAAGCATGGACTAGGATGAACCCTCTGAAGGCGTGTCCAGCCCTGATGGGGACCTGACCTACACTCATCCCTAGAACACCTGGATAAGAGAGACACTTACGTCAGACTCCTATTCATAGATTACAGCTCTGCCGTTAATGCCATTATACCATCCAAGCTTATCACCAGCGTCAGCACTGATCTCTGCACCTGGTTCCTCAACTTCCTGACCAACAGACCCCAATCAGTGAGGATATGGGACAGATCATCCTCCACGATAATCCTCACTATGGGGGCTCCGCAAGGATGTGTTCTCAGCGCCCTTATTTACTCCTTGTACACACACGACTGCACAGCCATCTACAAATCTAATTCAATTTTCAAATTCACAGACAACACCACCATTGTGGGCCAGATATCAAATAATGGTGAGACGGAATACAGGAAGGAGATCGATATCACAAACAATGCTCATCAGTGTCTCTATTTCCTTTGTCTACATGCCAAATCTCCACGATCTTCAATTACTTTATTGAACTTCTCCAGATGTACTGTGGAGAACACACAGATTGATTGCATCATGGCCTTGTTTGACAACTTGAACTGCCAGCAATGAAGGACACTATAGAGAGTGATAGACACTGTTTGGTCCCTTACAGGTACTGACCTTCCCACATTATATGGATCTATAGGAAGTACTGCCTCAAAAAGACAGTCAATATCAGAGACCTGCACCACCCTGGCCACATTCCCATTTTGTTCCTTCCATGGGAAAGACAAAAGAAGAACATAGAAACCAAGACCACCAGGTTTAAGGATAGCTTCTTCTCAGAAACCATCAGGCTCTTGAACACTACACAATGTTAACCTGAATGTTAACCTCAATGTCCCAGTCGCACATATCTATCCATGCCCTAAGTTTATCTGCCTCACCTATAAGGCCTCCTGCATTAAAATAACTGCAATTATAAGCCGACATTCTTTCCTCGTTCCCAGCCTTTCTCCTGCCTATTCTATCTATACTTTCTTTCATCACCCTCCATACCAACTTCTAACCTCTCACCTGCCTCGGTCCTGTACAAGATCCCAACCCCCCCTGCCAATCTAGTTTAAACCCACCTGTGTAGCACTAGCAAATCTGCCTGCCAGGATATTGCTCCCTCTGCAGTTAAGGTGCAACCCATCCATCTTGTATAGATGGTCACCTCTGTCCCAGAAGAGATTCCAGCGGTCTAAAAATCTGAATACCATGCCCACCGCACCAACTCCTCAGCCACACATTCATCTCCCTTATCTTGCTGCTCTTACCCTCACTATCATGTGGAACTGGAAGCAATCCAGATATCCAGAGAATTTGTGGAATTCTCTGCCACAGAGGGCAGTGGAAGCCAAATCACTGGATGGATTTAAGAGAGAGTTAGATCGAGCTCTAGGGGCTAGTGGAATCAAGGTATATGGGGAGAAGGCAGGCACGGGGTATTGATTGGGGACGATCAGCCATGATCACAATGAATGGTGGTGCTGGCTGGAAGGGCCGAATGGCCTCCTCCTGCACCTATGTTTCTATGTTTCTATCACTACCATGGAGGACCTGCTTTTCAGCCTTTCACCTGATTCTCCATACTCATGTTGCAGAACCTCCTTCTGACCCTTGCAACACTATACGTGTAACCTTTCCTTCTCTTCTACACTTAAACTCAACACAGTCTCACAAAAAAAGACCACAGCATATAGAAATTAATTTGTTCCTTATATCTAATTTCCAAGTCTATTAAGTACTCATTTTATCTTCTCTCTTCCCAGAATTGAATTTAACTTAAAGTTCAGCCAACATGCATAAAAAATATTGTTATATTCAAGACTCTCGTTCTCCTAGTACTCTGTAAATAAAGCACCACACTTACATCATGAAGAGGATATGCAGCAGAGAATGCATCCTCACTTACGAGATTTTCAATACCAATCTGGCACATTTGCCGACGCCCATAAGCAGTGTTTTCTAATATATTATAAACCTGTTCAAGGAAAAAGTAAGCCAAACGTAAGAATCAAACAATACATACCATATAAAGAATTACATGCTCAATGGAGACAGAGCTCCCAGCTGCTATTATCAAAACTTAGACTTATGAAGTGTCAAATTAAAATAATCAAGTCAAGTTTATTGTTAAATGCATGAGTATGATGAGGTAAAAAGGTACAATGAACATCTTTCTTGCAGCAGTATCACAGACACATAGACTTAGACAAATCATAAAAACAAAAGTAGAGAGTAACATTTAGTATTAAGTGAAAATCAAAAAATTGTAGGAATGTAGGTAGTGGAAAGTAGGAACTAAAAAAAAAACCAGAAAATGCTGCAAACACTCAGCTGGTTAGGCAGCGAGTATGAAGAAACATTTAACTTTTCGGGTTGAAAAGTTTAAATCAGAACTGGGAAGGATAGAGAGAACAAGCAAGTGTCATGTTACATGGAGCGTGTATGGCAGCTGAACAGGACAATCTCTGAGAGGGCGAGGCCAGGATTACTATGGTGATCCAGGATATACAACATCCATGGATTCAGGAATCAAAGAAGTCACCTCTGTGTGGAGTCACAGGAGATGGGCAAGGTCCTCAATTAGTATTTCTCCTCGGTATTTACTGAGGAGAAAGACAGTAGGACGGAGGAATTTGGAACAGTCAATTTGTGAGAGTAGTCAGTGTTACTGTCGAATAAGTACTGAAGGTATAACCGAGTATGAAGGTAGACAAATCTCCGGGGCCTGATCAGATATATCTGAGGACATTGTGGGAAACTAGAGAGGAAATTGCGGGAGCTCTGGTTGAAATTTACGAGTCGTCCTTAAATACAGGAGAGGTGCCGGAAGACTGGAGGGTGGCAAATGTTGTGCCTCTATTCAAGAAGGGCTGCAGGGAAAATGCTGGGAACTATAGGCCGGTGAGCTTAACATCTGTAGTTGGAAAGTTACTAGAGAGTATTCTGAGGGATAGGTTACATAAGCATTTGGATGGGCAAGGGCTGAAAGGTTGAGTAGGCTGGATCTTTATTCCTTGGAGCGCAGGAGGATGATGGGTGATCTTATAGAGGTGTATAAAATCATGAGAGGAATAGATTGGGTGGATGCACAGAATCGAGGACCAGAAGACATAGGTTCAAGGTGAAGGGGAAAAGATGTAATAGGAATCTGAGGGGTAACTTTTTCATACAAGGGGTGGTGGGTGTATGGAACAAGCTGCCAGAGGAGTTCGTTGAGACTGGGACTCTCCCAGCATTTAAGAAACAAACATATACATAGATAGGACAAGTTTGGAGGGATATGAACCAAGCGCAGGCAGGTGGGACTAGTTGGCCAGCATGGGCAAGTTGGGCCGAAGGGTCTGTTTCCACACTGTATCACTCGATGACTCCATATCCCAGCTACAGGCTCCACCCTCCTCAAACTTTCCACACGTTGAAATTCTGTTTTTGATACGAAAATCAAAATGATTAATAATTGTAAACCTCAGTGATCCTGAGAATGACCCCATGAGACCTCTCGTCATTTTCTGCTGCTCCTGATTGCTGCTTCCTGCTTTCAGCCCAGCTACCAATTCACCATTCTTTGTCCTTATACTTTGTCCTTATACTGATTCAACATTTGTGCGGTTTCTTTTGCCACAAATGCTGCAGAGCCTGCTGAGCGATTGCAGTGTTTTCTGTTTTTATTTCAGATTTAACTTGCACTTTTGTGCTCAGTTTCAGCACTCTTCGCAGCAGAACCCCCTTATTTGTGACTCCCTCAACACTAATTGCAGACGGAGATCAAGCCTTTTTGTGTTACGTGGCAACCTCATGTCCAGGCAACCTTTTTTTAAATAAAGCAAGTGGAGAAAGATTAAAATAAATAATTTTGGTAACTTGCCAGCCTTGTGTAGCATATAGCCATTGTACTACATGCCTGTTCAGGAGGGAAATGTGGCTCTGAGGCTTCAGTACTTACTATTTGATGCCTTTGCATGTTAGAGAAGAGATCCTCTTGATGGTCTTTATTTAAGTACCTGCACAAAAAATAACCTCCTGAATACAGATGCTTATTTTTATTTCCAAAGCTGTAAAACCTGCTAAGGTGTACAATCCCAAAGCATATGAGCAGCATTATTACACCACAACATGAAGAAATGAACAAATTGTGCAGTAACACACACAATTCAATACAAATCCTCTATATTTATAGTCCCCTTTAATGCTGAAAAAGTCCAGGAGTCAGATCAGACAAATTTTGTCCCATCATATAAAAATACATCCATTAAGATGTCACAAGAATTGAAGATGTTGTAGTCTTGAGCAAATACAGGTCATGTAGCATTTGTGCCAATGACGTGTCTGCCCAGCCTTTTTCAACAATGGAGGAGCGTAGATGAGTGCTTAAGCCTCCCATCACCATCGGGAGCAAGTTGACATTTGGCACTTTGGATTTTAACATCAAATGTATTTGAAAACATGTGGAGGAATGGACAGACAACATTTTGGATTGGGACCCTTCTTCGGACTTGACTAAAGAGGTGGGGTTTATAAGAGGATCCTAAGGGCAGAGGGGTTTGATGACAGAATCCCAGGAATTACATCCCAAGTAGTTAAGGTATGTGCAGAAACATTAAGGTAGAAGAATCAGGAATATACAAAAATCAGAGAGTACAAGATACTGAAGTGTAACAAGTAACAAAGTAGTCAAATGTAAAGCACATTCAAATAAAAAACATTTAGATAATCTAGTGATAAACTTCAGGAAGCAAAGCGGTACACATACCCCGGAATGTATTGACTCCGTCAAATGTAAAGATGGTTGAAAGCAATAGGTTCCTAGGAGTAAATATCGCCAGCAACTTGCCACGGATCACTCCGATTGAAGCAATGGTCAAGAAAGCACACCAATGCCTCTACTTCCTTAGAAGGCTTAGGAAGTTTGGCATGTCCTCAACAACTCTCACCAACTTCTACACATGCGCTGAAGAAAGTATTTTATCGGGATGCAACCTCCCTTCCATTGACTCCATCCACACCACACTGCTTGGCAAGGCTACCAGCATAATCAAGGACCAGTCTCACCCCGGTCACTCCCTCTTCTCCCCTCAGCAGGGCTGGATTAACATAGTAGCAAAAGTAGCATTTGCTACGGGCCCCGCGCTAAATGCTTGAAATGCTTGAAATCGGCATCCCACTGAGGGGCGCAGTGTTGCGTCACTGCCCCGCTCCGGCAGTGGCGGCAGCCCGGGCCGGGAGGCGGGTTGCTGCGCGGTCTCCGATGGGGGCTCCCGGAGGTTTGGGCTGGCTTGGTGTGGAGTTTGGCAGAAATGCCGCGGAGGAAAAGCTCAGCGCGTCAGAAGGAGAAATAGAGTTAATGTCTCGAGTTGGCGACCGGTCGTCATTCCCAAATTGCTTGAAGTCGGACGGTGGAGCATTGTGACTCCTTGTGTAAAGGTCGGAAGGTGGCTTCTAAAGTATAAGTGGGGATCTCTGCAGAGTATGGGAAGGAAATACATCGCGCCCTTGCATTGGGTGGTGATTGCAGTGAGGGCGAGTGCGGCCAGCGCCTGCTCCATGTGTATGGTGGAGCTGGAGACATCACGGGCAGCTCTCTCAGTGTCGGTGGCGCTGGAGACATCACGGGCAGCGCCTGCTCCATGTGTATGGTGGCGCTGGAGACATCATGGGCAGCTCTCTCAGTGTTGGTGGAGCTGGAGACATCACGGGCAGTTCTCTCAGTGTTGGTGGCGCCGGCTGCACACCATGTTCCCATTGGAATGACCCAGTCCCTGACCGCTCCCCGTGGATTGGACAAATTCCCGCAGATTCAAGCAATCCAAGTGGACTGCAACCCGATTGCCGCTTCGACCCCGGGCTCCACCGGCATCGTGTGCAGGTTTGCTGGGAATGCTGCCTTAGTCTGTGGGTTCTGGGGAGGGGAAATGAATCGGGGGGCCCGGCGGCTTCCTGCCTACCCAACCAACCAACCTAACATGTCCTCCAGGACAGCAGAGTCTGGCTCGGGTTTGCTAACGCAAAACAGAGTTGACATAACTAGGCTTGTTTCTGGTTTGCAAGATGTAACTAGTGTTGTTCCATCAGGACAAGTGCCAGGGCCTCAACTTTTCAGTTTATACAAATGACTCAGATGAAGGCAATGAAGGTATGTTGCTAAATTTGCTGATGATACAAAGATAAGTGGGATAGTATGCTGTAAATAGTATGCAATTAAAATACAATAGATAGGTTAAACAAGTGGGCAATGACCTGACGATTGTACAATGTGGGAAAATGTGAAATTGCCCATTTTAGCCAGGAAAAAAGGCCTATTTATCTGTTGTTGTTGTTCGTCCTTCGGGTTCGAAGATGACCATGACTTCACTTTCAGTTGGAGGATTGGTGACTGTGGGTCCGGAAGTGACTGGTGAGGCCAATCCGGGCCCGGAAGGCACGCCCACACGTAGGACACAAGTGGATGGGTGCTACAGTGGAAGTGGAGGTAGCCCGGGGACGTGAGACTGCAGAGCTCAATGATGCAGAGTGATGTAGGTGTCTTAGTGTGCGAGTCACGAAAGGCTAGCGTACAGGAACAACTAGGAAAGCAAACAGAGTGTTATTATTCATTGCCTGGGGAATTAAATACAGAAGTAGGAATGCTATTGTATTCCTATGTCGAGAATTGCTATGACCTCATCTGGAGTACTGCATACTCTAGTGGTCATTTAAGAAAGTTTGTAAATACATTAGAAGAATATCAGAGGAGGTTTTCTAGATTGACATCTGGAGGAAGCAGGTTTCCGAAATGTTGGACACACTAACCTTGTTTCCACTGGAGAGGGGCCTGATTTATGCGTCCAAGATTCTGAGGGGTCTAGATTGTGTAGATGAGGGAAGAATGTTTCCTCTTGCAGACTCTAGAAATCACTATTTAAAAATCCAGGGTCATTTATTTAAGGGTTTTTTTCGCTCAGAGGATCGAGTCTTTGAAACTCTCAAATACCAGAGGAAGTTAAGTTTTTGAATATTTTTAAAGCAGAGGTAGATGGATACTTGATAAGCAAGGGTTGAACAGGTATCAGGAATAAATAATTAAGAGTTGAGGTTATAATCAGATAAGGCATTATCATGTCAAATAGTGAAGACCTGCAGAGTTGATAGTCTGCTCCTACTCCTAATTTGTGTGTTTGCAAGGTGATAAATAAATGTATCTCTAGTTTCTTCCTCTTAAAGGGTGACCCAAGCCTCACACTAAAACAAATCATACCAACCTTTCCAATTTGGAGCGTTTAAACACACAGCTGTAATATTCTGGTGGAGTTTTGGGGACATCTTCATACATGACATTGTAGATTCTTAACTTTGAGAGTATTTTCTCTGACCAATTGGAGTCACAACTTTCAGATTGCTGAAAGAAATAACACAACATTTAATGAACTGAATACTTGGGTAGGGACTTGCATCTTAGACAGTCCAGCTCAAATAGTTCAACCCAAGGGGCGTAGCGGTAGAGTTGTTGCCTTTTTGCACCAGAGACCCAGGTTCGATCCTGACTATGGGTGCTGTCTGTACGGAGTTTGTACGTTCTCCCGTGACCTGCGTGGGTTTTCTCCGGGAGCTCCGTTTTCCTCCCACACTTCAAATAAGTACAGGTTTGTAGGCTAATTGGCTTTGGTAAAATTGTAAATCATCCCTGGTGTGTGTGTGTGTGTGTGTGTGTGTGTGTGTGTGTGTAGGATAGTGTTAGTGTGCGGGAATCGTGGTCGGTGCAGACTCGTGTTTCCACGCTGTATCTCTAAACTAAACTAACCTAAACCAAGATATTCAGGCAGTCTGAACCCGATTGTTCAGTTTAAAAGATGCAGTACTCCAGAAGGTCAATCACTGCCATCCAAGATGGTCCAGGCCAGGTCAACCAGTCTAGCCAACACATATCGTCCATCCACATTTTTAATTTTAAACAACCCACACCACATCTACCTCTAAAGCATACTTTTAGCTCAGCATTTGGTTTAGAATTGTGAATGAAACCATTGCTAAAAACCTATAGACTAATTTAGACCACACAGTTCAGCTCAGGCAGTACAGCTCAGACATGATGGTGTCCCTCATTACCCAACATATCCATGTGCCTCACTAAAAGTCTCTTCAATGTCACTATTTTAATTGCTTCCACTATCACCCCTGGCAGTGCGTTCCAGGCCGCCACCACTCTGTGTAAAAAAAACTTACCCAGCACATCTCCGTTACACATTCCCCCTCTCATCTTAAAGCTTTGCCTTCTTGCCTTTGACATTACCACTCTGGGAAATAGGTTTTGACAGATTACCATATCTACTGTATGCCTTCATAATTTTATACTTCTATCAAGCATCCCCTCAACCTCCGCTTCTCCAGAGAAAACAATCCAAGTTTATCTAATCTCTCTTTATAGCTAATACACTCTAATCCAGAAAACCTCTTCTGCACCTTCTCCAAAGCCCCCACACCCTGCCTGTAATGAGGTAACCAGAATAGCGCACAACTTCCAAATGCAGCTCACCAAAGTTCTATAAAACTGCCACATGACTCCCCGTCTCTTATACAATGCCCCGACTGATGAAGACAAGCATTCCATGACCCTTCTTTACTACTCTGTCTATTTGTGTTGCCACTTTCAGTGAGCTATTGATATGGATCCTGAAATGTCTTCATGCATCAATGCTGTCTTGCCATTAACTGTACACTTTCCCTTTACAATCGGCCTCCCAGCACCTCACACTTGCTTGGATTAAACACCATCTGCCATTTCTTGCCTATTTCTGTAGCTGAGTTATACTCTGCTGATTACTTTAACAGCCTTCCTCATTGTCCATAACAACACTGCTTTTGGTGTAGTCTGCAAATTTATGAAGCAACCCATCTACATTTACATCCAAAGATAGACACAAAAAGCTGGAGTAACTCAGCGGGTCAGACAGCATCTCTGGAGAAAAAGAATAGGTGGCGTTTTGGGTCGAGACCCTTCTTCAGACTTCAGACCTGAAACGTCACCTATTCCTTTTTTCCAGAGATGCTGTCTGACCCGCTGAGTTACTCCAGCTTTTTGTGTCGATCTTTGGTTTAAACCAGCATCTGCAGTTCCTTCCTATCCAGTTTCATCTATATTGTTAGATAAATCACAAACAGAGGTCACAGCACAGATCCATATGGAACATCAACGGTCACAGACCTCCAGCCAGAATTACACCCTTCCACCTCAACCCTCTATTTTCTATGGGTAAGGCAGTTCTTAATCCAAACAACCATGTCACCAAGGATCCCATGCATTATAATCTTCTGGATCAACTTACCATGGATTTTATCAAATGCCTTATTGCAATTTTATGCCATAAATTACGACATTTTATCAAATTTTAGTAAATCCATGCACACAACATACCACATCCTCATTGATTACCTTTCTATTAGGTTTGCAAGACATGACCTGCCGTGGATAAAACCATACTGATTGTCCCTAATGACCACATTCTCTTGCAAATGCAAGTAAGTCCTATCCTGAAGCATCCTCTTCAGTACCGCTCACATGAGGCTCACCAGCTATAATTACTTGGATTTTCACTCATTCCCTTCTTAAACAAAGGAACAACATTAGCTACTCTCCAGTCCTCCAGGAACTCGCCTGTGGTTGGAGAAGATACAAAGGTCTTTGTCAAGACCTCTGCAATTGCCTCTCTCCAATACCTGGGATAGTTCCAATCAGACCATGGGGATTTATCCACCTTAATGCTTTTCAGGAGCCTCAACATCACCTCCTGCTTGATTTTAAACTGCCCCAGCATATTAGTATTTCCCACACTGATCTCATTGATCACCATGTCCTTCTCCTTGGTGAATAAGATGCAAAGTACACATTTAGTACCTCACCTACATCCTCTGACTCCAAGCATAAATTCCCTCCTTTATTCTTGAGCAGTCCACCTTGGTAAATTTTCACCTTGGTAACTGTAAACCTTGGTAACCTTGGTGTATATGTAAAAAGCCTTTAATCTGACTCTGCAATGACATTTTATGTCTTTTTAGCCCTTTTAATTGCCCTCTTCAGCACAAATATTTAAATACCCAGAGAGTGATAAACCATAAAACAAAGTGGCCAAATTATTAGATATACTTAAGGAGGAGCTGTTTGTATTTCTTGTGCTATGTAAGAGTGTGGAGGGGGGAGGTTACTTTTCGGGGGCAGAGACCAATGAAATCAATTCTATTGCTGAAGAGAAAGGAAAGGTCAAATATGTTGAGTCACTCTATGCCTAGCCTGTCTGTAGGCCTTCGATACGTCACTTACCTGCAGTGGAACATAGAGGCGCATATTTTCTGCGTGATAGCACAGTACATCCCATGGAGCATTCAGCAAGATGTAATGGATCAATTTGTCCTCAATCTGCTTTTCCAACTGCAGACAAGAGATAAATATTAAGACCAGGTACCTTCTTCCAGCTCAACAACATCAGAAGACAGCCTGACTACTCACTGACGTGCAAGTTCCAATTTTTGGAAAGTTTAAAAAAATGCAAATAATCCAGTGAAAGAAATTAACTCCGAGTTAATTCTGGTATTTCAGCACTGTGCCAAATAACTGAAATTAGTTTATACTATCTACAATCCCAGATCAAACTTAGTTTTGATAGTTCATTGCAACTGGCACTGAACATTTTAATGCAAAATCAAAAGCAGAAAACGCTGAAACACTCACAATGAATCTGTGGTTCATCAGGGTCATCATTCGGACAAATATAGCAGGCATTTCACTCCGTACTTAACTGACGCTGCACCTGGACTATTCAATGGGCCAATGTAAATGTCTGAATTTGGATGTTGGATGTTGAATGTAGCTTTGCAACATGAAAATAGCTATAATTAAATTCCACGTGTTTCACAGTTGTAGAAAAGAGTTCCAAACCACCTTGGATTCCACAATCAACAGTACAAAAATAATTTAAATGAGGATAATATAAATTTGGGGATCTTAGCCTGTGTGTATTTAGGCTGGGCACACTGATCATCCCACCTCCTGAAAATGTGCTGGTAGGTTAATTGTCCTGAATAAAATTACCCTTAGTGTAGGTAAGTGGCAAAAGAAGTTAAAGGGAAGTTGATGGGCATTTGAGAGAGAGAGTATGTTACATGGCTAGAGGGAAATGAAAAGAGAGGGAATGGAAGTGATGGCTCAAATAACAACCTTTCACATCATAATAAGTAAATACACCATTCTCTTCACAAGATCATATAGTCTTAAGATCAAACAGTATGGAAATATGCCCTTTTGCTCGGCATGCTTATCCATGCCGAGCAAAATGCCCCATCTAAGCTAGCCCTATTCGCCCACACATTTGGTCCATATTCCTCGCAACCTTTCCTATCCAAGTGTCTTTTAAATCTGGTATAGTACTTGCCTTAACTACCTCCCTCTGTCAGCTCATTCCATATCTCCACCACCCACTGTGTGAAATAGTTGCCCCTCAGGTTCCTATTACATCTTTCCCCTCTCACCTTAAACCCATGTCCTCTGGTTCCAGAATCCCCTACCCTGGGTAAAAGACGCCCTGCATTTTCCCTGTCTGTTCCCCTCATTATTTTATACACCCTGCACTCTCTCTTTCCAGCCTAATACTGTCTTTCCTATAGCTGGGTGACCAAAACTGAACACAATACTCCAAACGCTGCCTCATCAACATCATGTACAACTGTAACATAATGTCCCATCCTCTATACTCAATACCCTGACTGAAGACCAGTGAACCAAAATACTTCTTTACCACTCTAAAGCCATTTTCAGGGAACTATTTACCTGCACTCTTAGATCCCACTGCAACACCTTCCAAAGCCATACCGTGAAGATCCTATCGTGGTTTGACTGCCCAGTCAAACACCTCACACTTATCTGCATTGAAGTCCAAAAGCCATTCCTCAGCCCACTTGCCCAGCTGATCCAGATCTTGCTGTCATTTTTGATAACCATCTTCACTGTCTATAATACCACCCACTTTAGTGTCATCTGCAAAACTACTAATAATGCCTTGCACATGGATTCACATCCAAATCGTTGATATAAACCATCATCAATCATGGGCCAAACATTGATCCCTGAGGCACACCACTGGTCAAAGGAATCCAGTCTGAAAAATAACCTTCCACCACAACCCTCTGCTTCCTTCCATGGAGCCAATTATGTATTAGGTTACCTAACCCTCCCTGGATCCCTTGCAATATAGCCTTCTAAAGTAACCTAAAATGTGGAACTTTATCAAAGGCCTTGCTGAAGTCTATGTCTACGGCCTTGCCCCTGTCAATTGTAGTTACTGGTCTCAAAAGGTTCACCCGCCGACACTTCAGTCACTTGCCCTTCCCAATTTCCTCAGGGCGAGTCAAGCTTTGCCTTCCCTCTTGTTGGGCACTCTACGTATTGCCTGAGGAAACTGTCCTGAACACATTTGACAAATTCTACCCAATCTAAGCCCTTGACACAATGGCAGTCCCAGTTGAAATTAGGAAAGTTAAAGTCCCTTACTATGACAACTCTGTTAGTTTTGTAGCTGCCTGCAATCTCTCGGCATATTTGTTCCCTAATTCCCATTGACTATTTGAGACAACAAGGTGACCATCTCGCAGTCCCACCCATATTGCCTCACCAGATGAACGATCAATAATCTGTTGTTATTGCTGGACATGGGTAGGGTGAGATAAAAGAGGACGAGAGGAGTGGGGTGGTGAAGAAACTCACAGAAAGGGAAATATGTTTGGGCCAAATGGATTCTTTTGGGGATGTACATTTTATGTAACACACACCTTCCAGGTGGCGCTGTCTTCATGGAGCAAGATTTCCATTTAAATCACCTGTTTAAAAGAGGTCCCAATCAATTACTATTCCCATGCAACATAAATAATGCAAATGGGAAAGATATGCAATGCACTTTGAGCACTTTTCTTGGAACTGCTGATTTGCTTAGGGAGAGAAACATAGAAAAATGGGTGCAGAAGTAGGCCTTTCGGTCCTTCGAGCCAGCCCCGTCATTCAATATGATCATGGCTGATCATCTAAAATCAGTACCCCGTTCCTGCTTTTCCTCGATATCCCTTGATCTCTTTAGCCCTAAGAGCTAAATCTAACTCTCAAGAAATTATCATAAATGTTGCATTAACAGCAGTGAACTGCAAGGGAAATATCCAACACACACCACGAGCAGCCCCTCCATTACAAGTCTATTCAAAAACCATACAGCCCTCTACCCAGTAATACATGGTCTCTGGGGCCTGTGTAGTACTGTAATAACCTGTGCTTCTTGCACCAGTGCCTCATATCAGTGGATAATTTTACTTGTGCCTCCTGGTTGCAGAGAAATTTCAAAATGTTTGCATTAAATTCCCTCTTTTCTTATTTTTAAGTAGAAACAAACTGTTTGGACACCAATAATCTGCCAAATCACATGACACAAGAGACCATTCAGCCATCATGTCTGTATCATCTCTATGAAATATCTGTTGAATTGGCTTCACTCTCTTGACTTTTTCAGACCTTTACTGAACTGTACCAACTTAGACACCAGAAACTGCAGGTGCTCAAATTGTGAGCAAAAAGCAAAGTGCTGGAGGAATGCAGCGAGTCAGGCACCCTCTGTGGAGGGAATGGTCAGATGATGTTTCAGGTCGAGACTCTTTTTCAGACTGGATTCTGAAGACTGGCCAGTCTAAGGTGAGAGGCATAGGTTTAAGGTGTGGGGGCAAAGTTGAAAGGAGATGTGCGAGGCAAGATTTTCTTTTTACACAGAGGGTGGAAACTGCCTGGAACATGCTACTGGGGGTGGTGGTTGAAGCAGATATGTCAGTGGCATTTAAAAGACATTTAGATAAGCATATGGAAATGCAGGGAATGGAGGGATATGGATTTTGCACAGGTTGATAAGTGATGGTCTTAGCAGCATCATGTGTAAGAAGGAACTGCAGATACTGGTTTACACCGAAGATAGACACAAAATGGTGGAGTAACTCAGCGGGACAGGCAGCATCTTTGGAAAGAAGGAATGGGAAACATTTTGGGTCGAGACCCTTCTTCAGACTGAGTTATTCCAGCATTTTGTGTCAGTCTTCAGAATTAACAAAATGTTCTGCACAGACATTGTGGGTCAAAGGGCCTGTTCTTGTGCTGTACTGTTCTATGTATATTCCAAAATGGGTCCCAACCCAAACTGTTGTCTGACAGTTTGAAGAAGGACCCAAAACATTGAGTGTCCATGCCCTCCACAGATGCTGCGTGACCTGTTGAGTTCCTCCAGCACTTTGCGTTTTACTGAAGATTCTATCATCTGCAGTTATTTATGTTTCCTCCTCCCAGCACTGGAGACTGTCCAATATTACTGACAGGTTAAGTAGAACAAAATGGCTCCTGGATGGGCTTACATTGGCTTTGACAAATCTTACTTCTATGATTAAGACAATGTTGAGGAAACCAAAGCGTTTTGATATAGAAGAAACAGGTTGCAGGCTGTTGGTTATCAATTGACTAATTAGATGGACACAAGTTTGGAAAACAGAATTCAATCCAGAGTTTCAGCTTTTGGGGATGGCAGAGGAGGGAAGGAAATGTATGATATGTGACAGAATGGTTAGATTTAGAGCAAAATAATAACATTGGAATGCATGTCCAGAGGTCCCTGAAGATAGTGGGACAAATACTGAAGATGATTACCTATGCATTTGGGATACTTGCTGTTATCAGCCACAGCATAAGAATCGAGAGGTAATGCCAGAAAGATATGATACACTAGCAAAACCACTAATAAGAAAACTCTGGACATTTCTGGTCACCACATTGCAGGGAAAATGTAATTGCACTTCTAAATTCTTCTGCTTTTCAACACTCCCCAGGCCTGTGAAATTTCTGCCCTTGTTTGGCTTCACAAAATGTACACCTCACACTTATCTGAATTAAACACTTGCCATTCCGCAGCCCAGTTGCCCTGCTGATCAAGATCCCGTTGTAATTCTTGATAACCATCTTCACTGTCCATGATACCACCCATTTTAGTGTCAGATGCAAACTTACTAGACATGTCTTGAACTAATCGTTAATATAGATGAGCAATGGGCCCTGAGGCATACCACTAATCACAGGCCACCAGGACGAAAAGTAACATTTCACTACCCTCTGCTTCCTAACATAAGGCCATTTCCGTATCCAGTTAGCTGGATCCCATGCGATCTAACGGGCGGCACGGTGGCGCAGCGGTAGAGTTGCTGCCTTACAGCGAATGCAGCGCCGGAGACTCAGGTTCGATCCTGACTATGGGCGCCGTCTGTACGGAGTTTGTACGTTCTCCCCGTGACCTGCGTGGGTTTTCTCTGAGATTTTCGGTTTCCTCCCACACTCCAAAGACGTACAGGTATGTAGGTTAATTGACTGGGTAAATGTAAAAATTGTCCTTAGTGTGTTAATACTAGTGTGTTAATGTTAGGATAGTGTTAATGTGCGGGGATCGCTGGGTGGCGCGGACTCAGTGGGCCGAAGGGCCTGTTTCGCGCTGTATCTCTAAATCTAAATCTAACCTTCCAGAGCAGCCTACCATGTGGAGCCTTCAGTAGATTTTTGAAGGCCACATAGATAAAGTCTACAGCCCTGCTCTCGTCACCTCTTCAAAAATATGAATCACATCTTTGAGACACGATCTCCCATGTATAAAACCATATTGACTCATATTAACACCCAGTGTATTCCTGACATATCTCCATAAACCCCACAAAAAAATCCAATGAAAAATCAGAGTTCTACAATACTTTGGGAGTTACCATTTTTCAAATAATGTGTTTTCTTCAAAAAGTTAGTGAACTGTAGAGTGGGATCGTGACTGAGGCTAAAGTTTAAGACAAGTGGTCCTCACGCAGAATCTTTGTCACATCCACATCATAGCAGTGAAAAATTGTTCAACCTGCCCCAAAATCATTCCCATCTCGATCCATCTGGGTTTGCTGACTGATTTTCCCTGACTGCTCAGATTTCCTTCCGCATCCCAAAGACATGCTGCTTCAGAATCCTACCACAGTCCACTGAAACTACCTCAAGCACCTCGGACATCTAACCTTCTCCCCCCCACCCCCATTTAATCGAACTACAGTAAGTTACATATTCCAATGGACCTTGTTGATATATTGTCATGTGACCTTATTATTTACTTACCTCAGCCTATTCCCATACTGTGGAGTTGTGCAATTGTACAACACAGAAATGGGCCTTTGGCCCACCACACTAATTTCAATCTTTTTGCCCATTTACAGTGATCCCACTTGCCTCCAGTTGGATTGTACTGTCTTTCTCTGCCTTGCCTATTTAAATGCCTGTCTAAATATCTAATTGTATCTGACTCTACCACCACCTTTGGCTGTAGTTCCAAATGGCAACTGCTCGGTGTAAAAAAACCCATATACCCCTTAAAACACCTTCCTCTCACCTTAAATCTATGCCCTCTTGGTTTTAATAACCCTATCAAGGGAAATAGGATTTTGACTGACTACCCTATCTCTGCCTTTCATAATTTTATGTACCTTTCAGCTTATCGTTCAGCTTCCTTTACCCCAGTGGAAACAAAGACAGCGTATCCAATTTCTCCTCATATCCAAAGTCCTCCAATCCAAACACCATCCTCTGGATCTCCTCTGCACTCTCCCCAGTGCAATCACATCCTTGCAACGGTGCAGTGACCAGAACTGTGCACAATACGAAGTTGCAATATTATGTCCCATCTCTTATATGTCTCAGGGTGAATTTGGATAAATTTTGTCAAGCAAACAAATCGATGGAGAAGGAGTACGAATATGTTGTATGGCCCTCGAGCCTGCTCCACTAGCCAATGAGATCTGGTTTGGCCTCAGCACCACTGTCCTGTTGTTTCCCCAGAGCTCTGACTCCTCAATTGGTCTTGAATATATTCCACGCCTCCACCAGCACGTCACCCACACCTCACATGGACTCCACCTAACTCACTCCGACAACGACTTTGACATTAACACCTTCTCGCACTAACCCCCATTGGCCCAAATTTGTATCACCAGCCTCCTCAATTCCCCCACCTACCGTTTCCATCTGCAGGCCACTTTTTCCAAGGTTCTTCACAAATTTCTTTCTCCATTTGATGTCCTGCTCCAATTTGTTTGGTAATTTTGGCTCCTGGGTGCCGCTCTTACATCCACCTCTTGTTTTTTCATTTTGCTCTTCCCAAGCAAGGACAAAGTCTGAATAAAAGAGTTGAAGAGTATTATTATTTCTATTGTTTGGGACAGATCCTAACCAATCTTCAAATTTTTGCAACTGAACACTCAAGGGTAAATTTGGGTGTTGTAAATAATTGGCAGCTAAGTACAGACTAATCCTGACAGGACATTTTGGGTTTTTTTCTCTGAATGCAACAATAAGTGAAATATATTAGGATAGTCACTGCAGCTCACCACATAAATATAATGATATTTGACAATAATTGTCAATTTTAGTTAACCCCCAGTTTGGTAAATAGAATCAAATGGTTCGATTTGGTAAATGAATGGAACATTCATCTGAGAATGCCATTAAAAATCATCCTTGCTTCAGAATGGCAGTGTCAAGAATGTTTAGTGGTTATATGCACCAGATATGAACTGGAATAATGAAATGCGTATGTGCTGCTGTTTTACATGAATAATGCAATTATAATAAAATATACAATAAATTATCAATAATTCTAAGTAAACTAGGCCATGATAGTAGAACAAACAAAGTACATAGCGCATCCATAATAGTTCGTGTCATGGTTCAGTCCTGAGATAGCGTTGTGCCACACTTGGTTTAGATTGGTGATGTATATATTTAGTTTGGCGTATTATACTTCAACTGGAAGTGTTCTATAGATGAACTACATGTACACAAATACAAACACTGAACCCATGTTGAAACAATGTGGACCGAGTTTGTAATTTATTTTCCAACACTGCTAGAAATAAAACAAACTGAAAATGAATTGCTTTAAGGATATTCACAATAAAGTAAACATTATAAAGATGGAGTCATAAAGACAGTCATACAACTCACCAACTCTGGTTTCACCATCTTGGAAAAAGTTTATTTTCTCTTCTTCCGGTGGACTTAATGGTATTTCTTCACATTCAGTGGCGGTCTATATTGAAGAATGGGAAGTTCAGCGTATCATTTGTGCAATACCTTATCAAGGGCAAGGGTGCCCCAGAGTCACTCAAGAATAATGAACTGCAGATATAACAGTGCTGGAGTGGGAAGCAAAGCTGTCAAAGATTCTTTGACTATGACCAGATAAGTAAGAATGGACCTAGGTTAGAATGGCCTCACCTCGAGGTGAGGCAATGGAAGAGATTAACTGATTAACCGGGTCAGAGATAGTTCAAGAAGAATGAGAAGTGAGAGCTCACTACAGTCATAGGCACAGAAGATGCAATTATGGCTTTGGTAAAATGACAGTGCTGTGGAACTGGCGAGACTGCCTCCAAGTTTATGTTTATATAAAAAGGTGGAATCCAATTATTTTACTTTATCCTGATAACTAAGATGCTTTATACAGAAAAGTAATCTGGTAGGTTTCATTATCATCTCCTAGAGTCTAAACTAAAACGAAATCTTGATTTTACAACCAAGGCCTAGACAAAGACATTTTAAAATGTTTGCTCTTCCATATGAATTATGCTATAAATAATGATCTATTTGCTTTATCACTTCATACAGTTACTTATGTATATTGGAGCAAGGAGTCCTGGATCTTATTTTCTCTTCTTAACATTTTTCTCTGAAAGATGTATAAACATTGAGCATGTAGTAATTACATATACAATGCTTCAGTTAACTAAACGCATTTGCCAGACATTAGTCCAAATCTTCCATGGCATCCACTTATGCCTGAAAAAGGAGAGCATTTTCTCCAGACCTAACATTCAAATCCTTCTTTTGCAAACCATGCTACGTCCATTTGCACTGGGATGTTTAACAAATATCAAGATGAGCTAGGGTTCCAACACCTTCACCAATGAATACTGCAGGGAACAGGCCTCAAAGCAAATAAAAATCCACTTTTGTTCTTCCAGAAAGTTTTCAATTACAAATACAACACCTTATGAATATACTAATAAGGAAAAAGCAATGAATGGTAGGGCCCTAGGGTCTTTTGAGGAACAATGATATTGAGGAACCTTGTACAAATGCGAGATTCATCTAACGATGCAGTGCAGGTAGATAAAATGGTGAAGAAAACATGTGGAATATCTGCTTTCATTATTGGGTTTCAGTAAGGAGGTTGCAGTGTAACTTTACAAAAAAATTGGTCAAGCCAAAACTGAAGTATTGTGTGCATTTCTGATCACCACACTATCTGGTATGACTGTATGGCAAATGAAATTCCTCGTATGTTGCAAAACGTACTTGGCTAATAAAGTATGATTATGATGATGATTATGATACAAGGAATGTGATTGTACTGAGATAGGTGCAGAAGAGATTCACCAGTATGATGCCTGGAGTGGACTGTTATAAAGAAAGGCTGGAGAGGCTGGTTTGAGCACAACATGCCCACGTAAACTATCAAATACCCATCTGCACTAATTCTATTTATCAACATTTTCTTGGCCAGATAATTTGGCAAATCTAGATGCTTCTTAAATGCTGTAAGTGTACATGCCCCCAGCACCCACACAGGCAGTGCTTTCCAGATTCCAAGCATCCTCCAATTGGAAAAGAAGTACTTCCTTAAATCCCTTCTAACCATTTTATCCCTTATCGTAAAACTATGTCCTCTCGTTTTAGACCCCCTCTGCCATGGGGAAAGGTTTCTTCCTATCCCACCCTATGCCTGCCTCACATAATGTTCTGAACCTTTGTTAGATCAGCCCTCGGCCTCCTCCACTCAGAGCAAAACAAACCCAGCCAATCCAATCTGGTGACCCACAGTTGAACGTGCAGATGAAACAAAAGAGTTTTTAATACCTGCTCTGCAACCTTGCAGATGAGTAGATTCACTATCAAGACTCACGTGTGGAGGACATCAGGTTTACAAGAAAGTTTTTTACGTTTAGTTTAGTGATATGGTACGGAAACAGGCCGTTCGGCCCACTGGGTCTACACTGATAATCCATGACTCGTTAGAAACATAGAAACATAGAAAATAGGTGCAGGAGTAGGCCATTCGGCCCTTCGAGCCTGCACCGCCATTCAATATGATCATGGCTGATCATTCAGCTCAGTAGCCTGTACCTGCCTTCTCTCCATACCCCCTGATCCCTCTAGCAAAAAGGGCCACATCTAACTCCCTCTTAAATATAGCCAATGAACTGGCCTCAACTACCTTCTGTGGCAGAGAATTCCACAGACTCACCACTCTCTGAGTGAAGAAATGTTTTCTCATCTCGGTCCTAACAGACTTCCCCCTTATCCTTAAGCTGTGACCCCTGGTTCTGGACTCCCCCAACATCGGGAACAATCTTCCCGCATCTAGCCTCTCCAACCCCTTAAGAATTTTATATGTTTCTATAAGATCCCCCCTCAGTCTTCTAAATTCCAGCGAGTACAAGCCCAGTCTATCTAGTCTTTCCTCATATGTAAGTCCCGCCATCCCAGGGATCAATCTGGTGAACCTTCTCTGTACTCCCTCTAAGGCAAGAACGTCTATCCTCAGGTTAGGAGACCAAAACTGCACACAATACTCCAGGTGCGGTCTCACCAAGGCCCTGTACAACTGCAGCAGAACCTCCCTGCTCCTAAACTCAAATCCTCTTGCTATGAATGCCAACATACCATTCGCTTTCTTCACTGCCTGCTGCACCTGCATGCTTGCTTTCAATGACTGGTGCACCATGACACCCAGGTCACGTTGCATCTCCCCTTCTCCCAATCGGTCACCATTCAGGTAATACTCTGCTTTCCTGTTCTTGCCGCCAAAGTGGATAACCTCACATTTATCCACATTATATTGCATCTGCCATGCATTTGCCCACTCGCCTAATCTATCCAAGTCACTCTGCAGCCTCCTAGCATCCTCCTCGCAGCTAACACTGCCACCCAGCTTCGTGTCATCCGCAAACTTAGAGATGTTGCATTCAATTCCCTCGTCCAAATCATTAATATACACTGTAAATAACTGGGGTCCCAGCACTGAGCCTTGCGGTACCCCACTAGTCACTGCCTGCCATTCCGAAAAGGACCCATTTATTCCTACTCTTTGCTTCCTGTCCGCCAACCAATTTTCTATCCACCTCAACACTGAACCCTCAATACCGTGTGCTTTAAGTTTGTACACCAATCTCCTATGTGGGACCTTGTCGAAGGCCTTCTGAAAGTCCAGATATAACACATCGACTGGTTCTCCCTTATCCACTCTACTAGTTACATCCTCGAAAAATTCTATAAGATTCGTCAGACATGATTTGCCTTTGGTAAATCCATGCTGACTTTGTCCGATGATTTCACCACTTTCCAAATGTAATGCTATCACATCTTTAATAACTGACTCTAGCATTTTCCCCACTACCGATGTTAGGCTAACTGGTCTATAATTCCCCGTTTTCTCTCTCCCTCCCTTTTTAAAAAGTGGGGTTACATTAGCTACCCTCCAGTCCTCAGGAACTACTCCAGAATCTAAAGAGTTTTGAAAAATTATCACTAATGCATCCACTATTTCTGAGGCTACTTCCTTAAGCACTCTGGGATGCAGCCTCTCTGGCCCTGGGGATTTATCTGCCTTTAATTTACCTAACACCACTTCCCGACTAACCTGGATTTCCCTCAGTTCCTCCATCTCTTTGGACCCCCGGTCCCCCGCTATTTCCGGCAGACGGTTTATGTCTTCCTTAGTGAAGACAGAACCAAAGTATTTGTTCAATTGGTCTGCCATCTCCTTGTTCCCTATGATCAATTCACCTGTTTCCGACTGCAAGGGACCTACATTTGCCTTAACTAATCTTTTTCTCTTGACATATCTATAAAAGCTTTTGCAGTCTGTTTTTATGTTCCTTGCCAGTTTTCCCTCATAATCTATTTTCCCTTTCCTAATTAAGCCCTTTGTCCTCCTCTGCTGGACTCTGAATTTCTCCCAGTCCTCTGGTATGCTACTTTTTCTGGCTAATCTGTATGCTTCATCTTTTGTTTTAATACTATCCTTGATTTCCCTTGTTAGCCACGGCTGCACTACCTTTCCTGGTTTGTTCTTTTGCCAAACTGGGATGAACACTTGTTGTAGTTAATCCATGCGACCTTTAAATGCCTTCCATTGCATGTCCACCGTCAACCCTTTCAGCATCGATCGCCAGTCTATCTTGGACAATTCACGCCTCATACCCTCAAAGTTACCTTTCTTTAAGTTCAGAACACTTGTTTCTGTATCGACTTTGTCACTCTCCATCCTAATGAAGAACTCTACCATATTATGATCACTCTTGCCCAAGGGGCCTCGCACAACAAGACTGTTAACTAACCCTTCCTCATTACTCAATACCCAGTCTAGAATGGCCTGTTCTCTCGTTGGTTCCTCGACATGTTGGTTTAGAAAACCATCTCTCAAACATTCCAAGAAATCCTCTTCCTCAGCACCCCTGCCAGTTTGGTTCACCCAATCTATATGTAGATTGAAGTCACCCATTATAACTGCTGCGCCTTTAGTGCATGCATTTCTAATTTCCTGCTTGATGCCATCCCCAACCTCCCTACTGCTGTTAGGTGGCCTGTACACAACTCCCACTAGCGTTTTCTGCCCCTTAGTGTTTCGTAGCTCTACCCATATCGATTCCACTTCCTCCAAGCTAATGTCCTTCCTTTCCACTGCATTAATCTCCTCTCTAACCAGTAACGCTACCCCACCTCCTTTTCCTTTCTGTCTATCCCGCCTGAATATAGAATATCCCTGGATGTTGAGCTCCCAGCCTTGGTCACCCTGGAGCCATGTCTCCGTAATCCCAACTATATCATAATCATTAATAACTATCTCCACATTTAATTCATCCACCTTATTACGTATACTCCTTGCATTGAGACACAAAGCCTTCAGGCTTGTTTTTACAACTCTCTTACCCCTTGTACGATTACGTTGAAAAGTGGCCCTTTTTGATTTTTGCCCTGGATTTGTCTGCCTGCCACTTTTACTTTTCACCTTGCTACCTGTTGCTTCTACCCTCATTTTACACCCCTCTGTCTCTCTGCTCCAGCTCCCATCCCCCTGCCACATTAGTTTAAATCCTCCCCGACAGCACTAGCAAACACTCCCCCTAGGACATTAGTTCCATTCCAGCTCAGGTGCAGACCGTCCTGTTTGTACTGGTCCCACCTCTCCCAGAACTGGTTCCAATGTCCTAAAAATTTGCATCCCTCCCCCTTGCACCATTTTTCAAGCCACGTATTCATATGAAATATCCTCCTATTCCTACTCTGACTAGCACGTGGCACTGGTAGTAATCCAGAGATTATTACCTTTGAGGTCCTACTTTTTAGTTTATCTCCTAGCTCTCTAAATTCACCTTGTAGGACCTCATCCCGTTTTTTACCTAAATCGTTGGTGCCAACGTGCACCACGACAACTGGCTGCTCACCCTCCCCCTTCAGAATGTCCTGCAGCCGCTCAGAGATATCCCTGACCCTTGCACCAGGGAGGCAACATACCATCCTGGAGTCTCGTTTGCGGCCGCAGAAACGCCTATCTATTCCCCTTACAATTGAATCCCCTATCACTATAGCCCTTCCACTCTTTTTCCTCCCCTCTTATGCCGCAGAGCCACCCACGGTGCCATGAACTTGGCTGCTGCTGCCTTCCCCTGATGAGGCATCTCCCCCAACAGTATCCAAAATGGCATATCTGTTTAGGAGGGAGATGACCGCAGGGGACTCCTGCATTACCTGCCTACTGCTACGCTGGCTAGTGGCCACCCGTTTCCTTTCTGTCCGCTTATCTTTTACTTGTGGTGTGGCCAACTCGCTATACGTGCTATCCACAACCTTCTCAGCCTCGTGGATGCTCCAGAATGAGTCCAACCGCAGCTCCAACTGTTCAATGCGGTTTGCCAGGAGCTGCAGCTGGACACACTTCCTGCACACGTAGTCATCAGGGACACCGACAATATCCCTGATCTCCCACATGTTGCAGGATGAGCATTCCACGGGGCCGATCTCATCTGACATGTCTTACCCCCAAATTAAATCAAATCCCTCTTAATCCTTTAAACTGTACCTTTACTAAAAAGCACTGAACCCTTAACTCACTGAACCCTTAACTCACTGAACCCTGAACTCACTGAACCCTGAACTCACTGAACCCTGAACTCACTGAACCCTTAACTAAAAGTACGAATAAAAAGCAGAATTACAACCCCGGGGTTACGCCCAATCAGCTGCTTCCTCTAGTCCGCTTCCACCAATCAGTGGCTTCCTCCAGAACACTTATTTTAAAGTGTGTGGGAACGTTTTTATCCTGCTCCTGTTCACACTAGTTCTCCGTTATCCCACTTTCTCATCCACTCCCTACACATTAGGGGCAATTTACAGAGGGCAATTAACCCACAAACCCACACGCCTTTGAGATGTGGGAGAAGGCCGGAGCGCTAGGAGAAAACCCATGCAGCCACAGGGCCGAACCCGGGTCTCTGGTGCTCTGGCACTGAGAGGCAGCAGCTCTACTAGTAATGACACTGTCACCCTCAAGCATGTGGGCCATACAAGCAAACACAGGTGGTGTAGAGTAAATATGAAACCAGCTATAAATTTGAGGAAAAAAGTGCTAATCAGATTTATATCTAATTGTTGATGAAATAGATTATACAGTAAATCCAAGGTCAGAAACAAGTAAAGTCCAATTACCAACATTTAATTCACTGCCAAAGATGACTGGTAACTGAATGTAGATGAGTAGGAGCGTAAAAAATAAACACTGCCCACCTCCAGCATGTGGTCTGGGGTTTCACCACCACTTTCATCACTTTCATCATCCTCTTTGGCCAAACTTCCATAATTCTCACTCTTCTCTTCGTTGGCCACGATGAGATTAATGGTATCATCCTCCTTACTGCCTTTCCGTTTAAACATGACGTTTGTGGATTAGAATAACTTTTCTAAATTCGTACCCAATTATGTTCCTGTTAAGGAAAAAAATTAATATACACTCGAGGGAATTCTCTGCAGACATTGCCTTCCTTTTCTCTTCTGTCTTACCTTAATTCATTCACACAGCCCATATGAATAAAATTTTTAAAGTATTCGAAAATATATATTTATCCACATTTATACATACACTTAGATTACAGAGGTACATACACATCATCACATTGGCATGAGGCACTTATGCATTTATTAACACAATTAAATGCAATCATTAACACTTGTACACACACAAAAAAACTCTACGCATTACCTACCTGTTGCAGATTAGATTCTGAGTGAGGACATATTTCTTGATTTCTCTGAATAGCCTTATCTTTAATTACTTTCATAATTTCCCACAAAACAAATTAATTAATCATTCATCCATTAAATTTAGCAACCAGCCATCATTAATACTGTCGTTACAAGAATAGGCCAGAGGTCAGGTATCGTGTGGTGCGGTGACTCACCTCCTGACATCCAAAGGCTTTCTATCATCTACCAGGCACAAGGCAGCAATGTGATGGAACTTTGCCTGCATGGATGAGCTCAGCTCCAACAATTCTCAAGTTCAACGCTATCCAGGCTCAGCTTGAAGAAGGGTTCCGACCCAAAACGTCATCTATCCATGTTCTTCAGATATGCTGCCTGACCCGCTGTGTTACTCCAGCACTTTATGCCTTTTTTTTTTGTTGTAAGCCAGCATCTGCAGTTACTTATTTCTACCATTCAGGATTTAGCAGCAATGGCAGTTCATCAACTGCTGCTCCCTCCTTCCACTTCCCTTACATCGTGCCTACATTGTGTTCCATCTGTATTGCCTAGGCTACCCGGCTATCCCCTTCCACACGCTGCAGCAGGAAGTAATAAGGAAGACATAGAGGCAAACTGCCATCTGAAGGGTTCCTTCAAACTACTTGCCATCCTGGCTTAAAATATATCGCTGGCCCTTCATTGTCACTATATCTAAACCCTGGAACTCGCTATCCAACGCCAATGAGGAACTGTAGGGCTGCAAGAAGGCAACTCACAACTACCTGCTCAAGAGCCGTTGGGAATGGGAAATAAATTCACTTCTTGTCAGCAATGCCCATGTGCCAGAAAATGATAAATAAATCAAAAGGATACTTGAGGTCAATAGACAGTAGACAATAGGTGCAGGAGTAGGTCATTCGGTCCTTCGAGCCAGCACCGCCATTCAATGTGATCATGGCTGATCATTCTCAATCAGTGCCCCATTCTTGCCTTCTCCCCGTACCCCCTGATTCCGCTATCCTTAAGAGCTCTATCTAGTTCTCGCTTGAATGCATTCAGAGAATTGGCCTCCACTGCCTTCTGAGGCAGTGAATTCCACAGATTTACAACTCTCTGACTGAAAAAGTTTTTCCTCATCTCCGTTCTAAATGGCCTACCCCTTATTCTTACACTGTGGCCCCTGGTTCTGGACTCCCCCAACATTGGGAACATGTTTCCTGCCTCTAACGTGTCCAACCCCTTAATAATCACTTGCATTGTTAACAGAGGTTTTGTCAACTGATGACAGAGCCGAGTGCCAATGGGGGACCATTACTAACCCCAATGGAGGAATCGTGGCAACTGTAATGGCAGAACCTTGTCAAACAGCAATAGGAAATTCCCATCAGTCAGTGACTGTGGTACCTCACCAACCAATCATGGAGCAATCTTTCCAAATGCAAATAACCAACAAAAATGGATGATGTTGCCAACCGCCAAGAGAGAAGTTTAAAGGGCTTTTGCCATTGACGAGGTGCCAAGTGAGCTTCATTGTAGAAGATGCGAGTTGTGCTTTGCTGGTTGGGGTGGTTGATCCAGAGCCTCGAGGTAAGATCCCTTGAATGATGTTGGTAAAACTCCTTGCTTGCCTTTTGATGATCTTCAGTGATTGTTGGTTGGTAAGGCAATTTTGAGGAATATTGATGTTATGTCTATTTCTGGCTCTTCAATACTGGCCCTGCTTGATGAGGCTGCTCTGTTGCTTTCTGCCTAGACTTCTTGGTTGGCAGTTGTAGAAAGTCCTCCATTGTATTTTGCAGTGTCTTTGATTGTTGGGGATTGGCAAGCTTACACCATTGCCATTTGGCAATATTCCATAATTTCCAGTTGGCAGAGTTCCAGCAATGTGGGTTGTTTAGTTCCTACCATTATGTTTCACCATCAGTTCACAAGTACCGCTGAGATCTGTGCAGCTGAGCACCATACTGCATATATCGCTGTCACCATCTCTGGTGAAACAACAGGCTGGGGTTTCACACATTCTCTGTGGATTTGCAACAAATTCAGGCAGGAAATTAATCTGGCTTGTTGGGAGTAACTCAGAAGGAAAATCATAGGGGTTTTAGTGAAATAATCCTGCCAACAATTTATTATAGAGTTAGTGTTATGCAGCATAGCAACAAACCCCTAAGCCCACTTTGCCCATGACCATCATTGTACCCATCTATACTAATTCAATTCACTAGCACTTGGTCCATAGACTTCTATACCTTGGTGATTCATCCAGATACTTAATTATTTGGAGCATCTTTCTCTCCTCTACCTAGCACAGGCAGTATGTTCCAGATCCCAACCACGCTCTCGTTGAAAAAACTCTTCCTTGTATCTCCTCTAAACCTCTTACTATAAACCTATCACCTATGGTTATTTCCATCTAATGTATAAATATGTTGGAGAGGATTGTTTCACAAGCTGTCAAGAACTATTCAGGTAAAGCATCTACTTTTGTTCCAAAATAAAAACTGAAAAATCTGGAAACAACTCAGCATATCCAGCAGCAACATCCATATATCCCTCAGTTCCCTGAGCCTTCAATAATTTATCTACCTTCTGTTTACATGCCCCAGTGTTTCTATAACCCTCTGGGGTAGAGAATTCCAGAGAATCACCACCATCTGTGAGAGTCCCTACACACCTCAATTGTAAATGACTTCTTCCTAATCTTATAACCATGTCCGCTTGCTCATGATTCTCCACTATCTCAATGACCACATGGTCATGTCCTCTGAGGATCTCATATGTTTGCAATAACTTCCTTCATTCTTCTAAACACCAAAGAATATTGATTGGATTTCTACATTTACTCATGATTGGAAAAAGCCGAAAAAATCTCTTTTGGGCTGCTCCAGTGTTATTAAACGCTTTCATTCAGAAATGGCCAAAACTATGCAAAGTATTCCAGGTTGACTGGGTGCCCTACAACACACTGGTGACATTATAGTATGCTCAGTACCGTACAATTATTATTCTTCTTACTCTGGCCATTGGGAGGCTGGTAAAGTTTGTGACTGCAGGAGCCACGTCCTCTACCATATCTTTAATGACCCATGATATATAACCATGGCATGCCATATTATACCTCTTTCATTTACTCAAATGGAACAATAACTGCTTTCATCACAGCTGAAGTCTACCACATTTGATATTTAATGAAACAGTCATGCCCCTTTCTCTGAGTCACGTAACCTATAATTTGATGCGGAGAATTTGCATCACAGAAAAAGACTATTGGCTCAGATGACATCTGACAATGCTTATTTGCCAAACAAAATATCACCCATCCAACTCCAATTTGCATATCCTTGTTTATCTTTCTCATGCATTTATCTAATGTTCTCATGATTTATTTACTGATATGGTGTGGGTTACAATCAATTTATTCACAAAATGCTGGAGTAACTCAGCAGGTCAGGCAGCATCTCGGGAGAGAAGGAATGGGTGACGTTTCGGGTTGAGACCCTTCTTCAGACTGATGTCGGGGGTGGGACAAAGGAAGGATATAGGTGGAGACAGGAAGATAGAGGGAGATCTGGGAAGGAGGAGGGGAAGGGAGGGACAGAGGAGCTATCTGAAGTTGGAGAAGTCGACGTTCATACCACCAGGCCGCAAACTGCCCAGGCGAAATATGAGGTGCTGCTCCTCCAATTTCCGGCGGGCCTCACTATGGCACTGGAGGAGGCCCATGACAGAGAGGTCAGACTGGGAATGGGAGGGGGAGTTAAAGTGCTGGGCCACCGGGAGATCAGTTGCGTTAATGCGGACCGAGCGCAGGTGTTCAGCTAAGCTTAGTTGCGTTAATGCGGACCGAGCGCAGGTGTTCAGCGAAGCTCAGTTGCGTTAATGCGGACCGAGCGCAGGTGTTCAGCGAAGCTCAGTTGCGTTAGTGCCCAGGGATGAATATCAAAAAACTACAATTGCTGTAGTACTAAAATAAACAGGTCAGGCACCATCTGGAGAAAGAGAAAGTTATAGTTTCAGATCAGAGACACTCTCATCAGAAATAGGAAAAAGCGGGAAATACAAGGTTTTTTAAAATTAACAGAACAAATGGAATATCTGTGACAGATGAAGTCAAAGGCAGACTGGATGCTTGTTTCATTGTGTACCTGCATTCATTCTGCAGGAACAACTGCGAGATTCCGTTGCCCACCATTTTAATTCTGCATCCCACTCCCATTCTAACTTTCTGTTTGTAACCTTCTGTACTATTGCAAACAGGCCCAATGCATGCTTGAGCAGCAAGACTCCTCTAGTGTCTGGGCACGTTGCTGCCTTTTGCACCCGGTATCATATTCTTTATCTTTAGATAACTCATGGCTTCTTTCTGTCAATATTAGAACTGGCCATCTCTGTCTGAAATTAGTTTGGCTCAGTTTTTCTTTTTCTGTATAATTTTACTTGTTGGCCATGCCCTACAAATTTGCTATTAACAATACCTTAAAGAAACAATGTGATTCTAATTACTGCTCTAACTGCTGAATTAATCCTAATTTATTCTCACTTAATCAGAGCTATTCTCTTTGATCTCCCATCTTCCTTGCTATTGAAAACGTTTTATCCAGCATTGATGAAGGGTCTCAAACCTAAAACATAAATTGTTTCTCATTTCACAGATGCTGCCTCACCTGTTGAGTGATTCCAGCATCATCTTTTTTTCTATAGCAGCCCGGCTTCATTGATTTTTTTGTTAAAAATCACATTTAAATTCTACTTTGGTGGTAGAGGATTTTTTTTTTTTTTAAATCTGCTTATGACCAACAGTCTTCTGCTTTAGGCACTCAGTTCTGGTCTCTCCTGCAATTCTCTATTTCCCAATCCAACTTGATTCACAGCAGTTTACCTATCGTAGCAATAGATTCACAAATGCCATTTCCCTGGCCCCAAAGTAATCTCTGGAACACTTAGCAATGACACATGCATCAGACTCCTATTTATCGATTATCGGTCTGCTTTCAACACCATAATCCCATCCAAGGTAATCTGCAAACTCCTGGAACTAGGAGTCGGCATCCCTCTCTGCCACTGGATCCTTGACTTTCTCTCCCATAGACCACAATCAGTGAGGATAAGCAACAACACATCCTCCACAATAATTCTCAACACCGGTGCCCCGCAAGGATGCATTCTCAGCCCCGACGATCGTCCCCATACACTCATGACAGTGCGGCCAAATTCTGTTCTAACAAGTCTGCAGTTTGTCATCCGGCCCATCTGTGGTGGCAAACAATGGCAAGACGGATTACAGGAGATGGAGAGCTTAGTAACACGAGGTCAGGGCAACAGCCTCTCACTCAATGTCAGCAAGATGAAGGAGCTAGTTATTAACATCAGGAAGTGTGGTGGAGTACATGCCCCACTCAGCCAATGTGAAATGGTTGAGGGCTTCAAGTTCCTTGGTGATAACATTACCAATGATCTGTTCTGCACCAACCAGACTGAAACAACAGATGAGAAGGCACACCAATGCCTCTACTACCTCAGGAGACTGAGAAGACATTGAGGATGTCTTCAATGACGCACAATCCTCGACAGATGTATCGTAGAAAGCACACTGTCTGGATGCAAGACAGCTTAGTTTGGGAAAAGTAAACAGGACGGCAAGAAATTGTAGGGTTGTGGATATAGCCCAATCCAACCCTCAGACCAGACTCCCCTCCAATGACTCCATCAACAATTCACGCCTCAGGAAAGCAAACAGCATAATTATGGACCTTTCCCACCCCGGTCATTCCTTCTACTCCACTCTCCTGTAGAGCAGAAGATACAGAAGCTTGTAAAGTACACATCACCAGACTCAGGAACAATTTCCCCCCCCTCTGGCTTATCAAGCTTCTGAACAATCCGTCCATAAGCTAGGGTACAATCCAGATTCTTCAATCTATTTCATTGCAGATATTGGCCTTTTTACCCTGGGACTGGTATGCTACAAATCTGAGAATAATATTCTGCACTCTGTATCTTTCTCTTTTCTCTACCTATTGTACCCGAGTTTTGCTCGATTGTATTCACGTACAGTATTATCTGATTTGATTGGATGGCATGCAAAACAAAACAACAAAACTTTTTACTTTACCTTGATACACACGACAATAATTAACCTAAACCCACATTCAAGAAAATATAATTCTCGTCTGCAGCCTATCATCAATATTTTTAAAGTCACTTAGCTCTGGAACCATTTTGGTCAACCATACTCACTCCAACTCACGGGGATGAGGTGCCCAGACCTATGCTGCATTATTTGAAGGATGTCGACAGGACCATTCGGATGGAGATGAGCAACCACCTGTTACAATGGCAGTAATATTCCAGCAGCCAAAGGAACCAATTAATGCAATTGGTACATGGTGGTTTCTGTAAAACCAACATTGAAAACCAATCAGAACCTTCCAGCTGTAGTATATTCTTATTTCACTGTCATTCCCACCACATATCCCCCCCCCCCCTCTCCTCCTCCCTCCCTCCAATCTACATGCAAAATAAGACAGAGTTTATGGTCCCACTAGATGTATTTACTCTGCAAATACAGTAGTTCATATTTTGTCCAACCTTATGAAAACATTCCAGCCCACATCCTGTTTCTTCTTCATTTGACTAATGACTTAATCTATATACTAAAACACTCATGTTTGCTTGTTCCTGAACTACAGCCAAAATGGTACACAACGGCGCAACAATATTAGGCCCAGCTTACTCACCGTCATCCCGTGGTCCTATGGAAGAAGTTTCATTGAAATCGGTGTTATATTTTTAAAGTTATTCACATTTTAAAGTTCAAAAAACGCACATGCGCGGTTGGGGCTCCGTTGATCTGGTACTTACGTAAGATGGCCACTGCATCCTCACGTGCGTAGAACAAATGCGTACGCCCCTGCGCAGTTGGGGGCCGTTGAGCAGGGTTCGGCCGCCTGTCTCTTGGGGGTGGGAGAGCCAGGCCTGGTACCGGGGGAAGGGGAGGGGGGGGCGGGGAGAGGAGGGGCGAGGAGAGGGGGGGCGAGGAGAGGGGAGGTGGTGGAGGGGGAGGGGTGAGGAGGAGAGGGGGGTGAAGAGGAGAGGGGGGAGGAGAGGGGGGAGGAGGGAGGGGAGGAGGAGGAGGGGGGGAGGAGGAAGGGGGGAAGAGGGGAGGAGGAGGAGGGGGAGGAGGAGGATGGGGGAGGATGAGGAGGGAGGAGGGGGCAGGGGGGGGAAGAGGGGGTGCTGCACCAATGCAGGTGTGGTTTGGGCTCAACGGGTTCACTTGGTCTAGTTTAAACTAAAATGCAGTTTTTCTGGGACAGGGAAACTTTTAATTCGTGCTAAATCCAGAGGCAAGATCACAACATGGTGCAAAAAGCTCAACAGTTTATGAGCATAAAAACGGAACAACATATTTCTCATTACCAATAACATCTTGGGTATATGTTTCAATATTCTAAATACTCGAATGTAAGTAATATAAGTAATGATCCCTACCTTGACAAATTCTCTCCACAATTTGTTGCGGCTGTTAACAAGCTCAGAATCTGCCTCTCAGTGAGCATATCAGTGGAGAGTCAGTTAAACCTGTTGAGCTCTGCAGTGAGGCTGTGCCCCAAGCAGGCTGTGTGGTGTCAGTATGCAAAAACATCAGCAGTGTTGGCCCAACTCTTTTCGTTCAACAACAGTGCATCCTCCCGGTGTCTAATCATTAACACAGATGCATACGGAGGGCACTCAATTGAAGGATAGAGAACAATAACTCATTTGAAAGGCGTGTCATCATCACTGTTGCCTCCCTTTATTAGATTTTCTCTGGAGTCACTGATAGTCTGTGCAATTAACAGTCTCATAATCTCAAAAAGTCTTCAATAGTTTTAAGACAAGCATTGCCTCTCACTACCACTCACTGTGGAAGATTGTTGTGATTTAATGGAAATGTTTTGACGTGCTTAACGGTTTGAAAGGGTGGATACGAAAAAGCTATTTCCTCTGGGGGGAATCGTTTCTTTAAACCAAAGCTAAGAGAAACACGGAAGTGGAACAAAGTAAAGATAAGAGATATGAGAAATGACGACTGAAAGTGAAATGCTCTCAGGCATAGTGAAATGCTCTCAGGCAGTTTGCCAGCAAAATTTGATACCAAGCGGCTTTAGAAAATAATAGGACAGGGTACTAGAATCGTGGACAAAGAGGTGCTTAGGAGGCCGAAAGGTATAGAGAAGGAATCATGGCCATCAGTAATAGGATAGTGGAAACTCCTTCGTGGGTCACCATCTTACCGTGCTGGAGAAACGTCAGTGCCTAAGATCCTGAGAGCAAAACCATCTGGAGCTACGTTCCTGGCAGGGTACCCAAGGTGAGCAGGCCAAGTGGATCGTCACAATGGCTGAAAAAGTGAAAGAAGTCTGCAGCAGGGAGACTTGCAACCGTTGTGGAGTCCATGCTGATGGACCCGTGTCCATCTCTGTAAATGAACATGCGGTGGCAGTGTGTAGACTGGTCTACCCACTTTAAAAGTTGTTACGCACAGGGTCCTCTGGAGGGAATACCACTCTGCACATCCCTCTGCAATAGAGTCGGGGCCCAGGATCAGCCTCTACATCCATCGCAAAACCTACAGAAAATACCGACCAGGACGACAACCATAATCGAGTGATGACCGATGATGAAGATGAATGAAAGCGAGATCGCTGAAGATCAGAAGAAGAGAATTGTGGTGGTGGGGGAAGGGGATGATCAGTCAAGATCACACTGAATGCTAAAGCTGGCTTGAAAGGCTGAACGGTGTTCTCCTGCTCTCATTATCTATGTTTCTATTTGTGATCCCAAACCAATCAATGTGGTTCAATCTTAATTATCTCCTTCGTTAGGAACAATTAGAAATGGACAGTAATTTTGACAGCAGAGTTAGCAAGTCCTCATCACATCAACTAATTGAGGTCATAAGGTCATAAGTGATAGGAGTAGAATTAGACCATTCGGCCCATCAAGTCTACCCCGCACTCCAATCAAGGCTGATCTAGTTAATAAAAGTCCTCTGTTGTTGATTGGCATGGTTCCTTAGTTGTCCGCACTGCTGGTTTCTGTGCTGCCAGGGGCCAAGGTTCCTCTATTGCTGGATTGTACAGGTTTCCTCATCGTCAGTTGGCAAGTTTTGAGGACTACAGGTCAGTCAGGTTCTCTGCTTGTTTGTTAATGGAATCTGTGTTGTTGGTTGCCAATTAGTGAGTTACCACCCACCGGGCAGAGGTGCAGACTGCAGGGAAAGAAAAGTTAAGGACAATTGGACCTCAAACTGTAGAGGTGTGAGACTATCTCCCTGTAAATACCATACTCTCCTTAACTTTTCAAGCACCAAATTTCCCAACAAAGCATAGGATTGACAAGGCGTCTAGTCCTCACTTTTTCACAGCTGTTTGCAAGAATTGGGAACCTGCTAGGCCTGGTCCAATATTTTTTTAGCCAGCACACTCTCTCTGTTACAAGACTTGGGTTCATGAATTAATATAGACTGGGGAAAACCCCACTAGATTACATCCTTTTAGCCTGTACAATGGGCTATCACATCAGATAAATGTGCTTCATTTTAATTGCCAGTAGAGATCGAGTTTCACCAGGAGGAATCTATAGGGCTCAAGGCATGGGTGGAGAACATCCTGCGGCAGAATCTGACATCGCCAGGAGCATTGTTTTTAGTCACAGCCACTGACAGATCCACCCCAACAGGAATTGATAGAACTCCGAGGTTTTCAAAACAAGATACCTTCTTCCGAAGGAAAGACACACGATCCAGCATCTGCAATTCCTTGTTTCTACTTTCTTCAGAAGCTTTTTGCAGATCTAAGAATCAATCACGTTTATTTGAGTCGGTTTTATTGGAGTCATGTGTAACTGTACATGGAGCTTTCATCCAGGGTGAATGGTCTTTGACAGACTGGAGGGTTCATGCCCCCCTCCCCCTCCCTTCCATTCGTGCAACCCAGAATATAGAAACTTTATTTAGGAATACTGGTTAAACATCATTTCTCTACCACAAGGCCTTTCTCACCAATTTGACTGGGTGAGACACACGACACACTGGTGGCATTATAGTGGCCCTATTACTTTACATTTCTTCTTCTTAGTCTGGCCAGTGTTGTTTACAGTCAACAGGATCCTGATAAAAAGTTTACAACTGCAGGAGCCACATCCCATACCATATATTTAATGACCCAAGATATAACCTTGACATGCTATATTATACCTCTATTTCATTTACTCAATTTAAACAAGCACAGCTTCCTTGATAACTGGTCTTCCACATTTGATATCTGATGAAACAGCCAGGCTTCTTTCCATGTGTCACATATCCTCTAAATTAATGCAGATAGGGTATGGAAATAGGGTATTGGCTCAGATGATATAATATACTGCTTGTGTGCCAAACACAATATCACCCGTCCAATGTACCCAATCCTATCTGCTTATCCTTCTTTCTCTTTCTCTTGTATTGATCTAATTTTTTCATGCATCCCCTAATTTATTTTACTCTAGTGGTGTGGTTTACAGACTGTAATAGGCTAGCATACAGTCGCATGGAATAAAGGATTAGTATCCAGGTTTGAACATTTAAAATAACTGCAATTTAGTTGAGAGATACAACGTGGAAACAGGCCCTCCAGCCCAAGGCGTTGGCTCCAACACTAGTTCTATCGTACTCACTAGGGACAATTTACAGAAGTCAATTAACCTACAAACCTGCATATCTTTGGAGTGTGGGAGGAAACCAACACCCGGAGAAACCCCACGCGGTCACAAGCTGAACGTACAAACTACGCACAGAGCGCACCTGCAGTCAGAATCGATTCCAGGTCTCTGTTGTAGTAAGGCAACAATTCTACCGCTGCAACACTGTGCCACGCCTGGTTGTTGTAGTTGTAGTTGTAGTACTGATAAAAATAGAAATGCAGCAGGTCAGGCAGAATCTGCAGAAAGAGGAACAGTTATCATTGCATATCTGAGACTCCTGCCAGAAATGGGAAAAAGGGGAATACAATTAATTTTTATGAACTGAACAAATGGAATATCGGTGACAGGTGAAACCAAAGGCAGACTGGATGCTCGTTTCATGATGCAACTGCATTCATTCTGCAGGAACAACCCAGAGCATCCGTTGTCTGCCATTTTAATTCTTCATCCCACTCCCATTCCAACTTTCTGTTTGTGGACTTCTGCCCTATTGCAAACAGGCCCAAAGCAAGGTTGAGCACCAAGACCCTATCATCTGTCTGGGCATGTTGCTGCCTTTTGCACTCAGAATCACATTCTCCAACTTTAGATAACTCAGACCATATATTCTGATATATGGTCAAGATCAGAATTGGCCATCTCTGTCTGAAATCAATTTGGCTCGGTTTTTCTTTTTCCATAGTTTTACTTGTTAGCCATGCCCCACAACTTTGCTAAACAATGCCTTACAAAGAAGCAATGCGATTCTAATTGCTACTCTAACTGCTGAATGAATCCTCATCTATTCTCATCTTATCAGAGCTATTCTCTTTGATCTCCCATCTTCCCAACACTTAAGGGCTTCAAACCCAAAACTCAAATTGTCTATTATTTCACAGATGCTGCCTCCTTTTCAGAAGGTTACCATCATTTTCTCTAATCCACAGCAGCCCAGCTTTACTGATTAAAAAAAAACGTAGAAATTCTATGTTGGCAGTTGAGGAATTTCTTTTTTTTAAAGTCTGTTTATGCCTGATGTTCTGGTCTCTCTTGCAATTTTCTATTTCCCAAACAGACTTGATTCTCTGCAGTTTGGAGACAGGGTACAGGAAGGAGAAATAGAACTTAGTAACGGTGTCAGGTCAATAGACTCTTCCTCAATGTCAGCAAGATAAAGGAGCTAGTTATCGACTTCAGGAGTGCTAGAGTACATGCCCCACTCAGCCAATGAGAAAGGGTTGAGGGATTCCATTCACTTGGTGATAACATTACCAATAATCTGTTCTGCACCGACCAGATTGAAAGAACAGATAAGGCGGCGGTGGCGGCGGGAATGTCCTGGCTAGCCGCATCCAGACCCTCCAGCTGGCCCAGATTGTCCGCTGCAGACAGGAGGCCGAGGACCCGCTCGGAATGCCCAGCACGACCACTGTGGAAAGCCTGGCTCAGCTGCTGGAGACTGAGGACTCGTCCGCGGATGCCCGACCCACCCGCTGCGCATTGAGGACCCGTCCCACAGACTGGGAACTCACCTAGAAGGCCCGGCTCGCCTGCCTAGATTGGAAGGAGTCGGATGGAGGGCCGGTAAGTCGACTGAGCCAGGAGGCAGTGCAGTGCCTCGATGGTGGAGTGGGCCGCTGGAGGCACTGCTACAGCCTGGGGCACGGCTGGACAGGGCGCCGCTTGAAGAAGCCGAGCACGTGGACCGTGCACAGCCTGCATTGGTGGAGCAGCAATGGAAGGGACTAAGGGCTACGCTTAGCCAGGTCGACGTCCTGACCATGAAGGCCCAAGAACCTGCACTTACAACAACTGGGACTTGAAAATGGTGCCAAATTGGCAGCTCTGTACACTCGTTCAGTGTACTACTGCTATACATCTGTACTGTATCTGAGATACTTATCTAAGATGTATCTAAGTGCTCATGCATAGTAATACTTCTACTGAACTGTATACAAAAATTAATTTCACTCTACCTCGGTACATGCGAGAAACAAAGTACCATACCATACCAATGCCTCTACTGCCTCAGGAGACCGGGGGAAATTTGTCATGTCTTCAAAGACCTTCACAAACTTCTACGGTGTATCATAGAAAGCACACTGTCTGGTTGCATCACAGCCTAGTTTGCAAAAGTGATCAGAACTGCAAGAAATTGCAGAGAGTTGTGGATATAGCCCAATACATCCCACAGAGCACACTCCCCTCCAATGACTCCATCTACAATTCATGCCTCGGGAACGCAACTAACATCATCATAGACCTTTCCCATCCTGGACATTCCTCCTTCTCCCTGTAGACTTGAAGAAACAGAAGCTTGAAACTGCGCACCACCAGACTCAAGAACAACTATCTTCCTTCTGTTATCAGTCTTCTGAACAGCTCTTCTTCAATCTACCTCATTGCGGATATTAGTCTTTTTCTCTGCAACTGTTACGTTACAAAATTGGTCCAAAACCGGTCACCAAATCCACCCAAAACTTCACCCTCAATATTGATGGCTTCCCAGTATCCACCTCCCCTCACATCTGGAATCTTGGAATCATCTTTGATCAAACCCTCTCCTTCGACAAACACATCAAACACATCACCAAGACAGCCTTCTTCCACCTCAAAAACATCGCCCGTCTCCGTCCATCCCTCTCCTCCACAGCTGCAGAAACCCTCATCCACGCCTTCATCACCTCCCGTCTGGACTACTGCAACAACCTCCTCTATGGTTCACCCTCAAAAATCATCAATAAACTCCAACACATCCAAAACTCCGCTGCCCGTCTACTCACCCACTCCCCGATCCGTGACCATATCACCCCCGTCCTTTACAAGCTCCACTGGCTCCCCATCTCCGAGAGAATCCAGTACAAAATCCTCCTCATGACCTACAAAGCCCTCCATAACCTGGCCCCATCCTACCTGACTGACCTCCTCCACAGACACACTCCCACCCGTACCCTCCGTTCTGCTGCTGCTAACCTCCTGTCCCTCCCCCCCATCCAGACCAAACTCAGATCCTGGGGGGACAGGGCTTTCTCCATCGCTGCTCCCACCCTCTGGAACTCACTACCCCAAACCGTCAGGGACTCCTCCTCACTCACCACATTCAAAACATCACTGAAGTCTCACCTGTTCAGCACTGCCTTCAACCACTGACCGTCACCTCACCTTCTTTTTCCTTTTCTGTTCGTCTACTTATTTATCTATTTATTTTCTTCTCTATGTTTTAGTAAACCCTGTAAAGCGTTTTTGAGTGTTTAGAAAAGTGCTATTTAAATGTAATGCATTATTATTATTATTATTACAATGCTGAGAATTATATTCTGCACTCTGTATCTTCCCCTTTACTCTACCCATTGTACTCAAGTTTTGCTTGATTATATTCACGTATAGTATTATCTGATTCGATTAGGTAGTATGCACAACAAAGCTTTTAATTTTACCTTGGTATACACAACAATAATAAACCTAAACCTACATCCAGAGAATATAATTATAGTCTGCAATCTATCATCAATATTTTAAACTCTCTTAGCTATGGGACTATCTTGGTCAATCACATGCACTCCAACTCAGAGATGCGGTGCCCAGACCCCCAGATGTATGCTTTATTTGGAGGATGCCCAACATATCCATTCAGATGGAGATGAGCAACCACCTGTTACAATGGTAATAATATTCCAGCAGCCAAAGTAACCAATTAATCCAATTGGTACATGGTGGACCCTAGTGTTTCTGTGAAAGCCAACATTGAAAGCCAACCAGAAGTGTGTAGCTGTACTCTACCCCCCACCTCTCCCAACCACCACTAATCTACATGCGAAGGAAGACACTGTTTATAGTCCCACCAAATCTATTTGCTCTGTATATTCAGTAGTCCATATTTTGTCCAGCCTTGTGAAAACAGTCCAGCCCACATCCTGTTCTTGCTTCATAGACTAACAGCTTAATTTAAACTAAAACACTGTTTCTGTGAACAACTTAAACCCTCATTTTGTGCGAAATGCAGAGACGAGATCACAACATGGTGCAAAAGGGCAGACAGTTTATAGGGTCAGAGTCATACAGCATGGAAACAGGCCCCTTGGCCCAACTAGCCCATGGCGACCAATATGCCACATCTACACTAGTCCCACATCCTTCTAAACATTTCCTATCCATATACCTGTCCAAATATCTTCTAAAAGTTGTGATAGTACCTGCCTCAACTACCTCCTCTGGCATCACATTCCCTCTACCCACCACCTTTTGTTTAAAAAAGTTGTCCCTCAGGTTACTATTAAATCTTTCCCCACTCACCTTAAACCTCTGTCTTCTAGCCTTTGATTCCCCTACTCCGTGTAAAAGACTATTCGTCTAATGATCTTATACACACACCTCTATAAGATCACTGGAGTTTAGAAGGATGAGAGGGGATCTTATAGAGACATATAAAATTATAAAAGGACTAGACAAGCTAGATGCAGGAAAAAATGTTCCCAATGTTGGGGGAGTCCAGAACCAGGGGACACAGTCTAAGAATAAAGGGGAGACCATTTAAAACTGGGGTGTGAAGAAACCTTTTCACCCAGAGGGTTGTGAATTTGTGGAATTCTCTGCCACAAAAGGCAGTGGAGGCCAATTCAGTGGATGAATTTAAGAGAGTTAGATAGAGCTCCAGGGGCTAGTGGAATCAAGGGATATGGGGAGAAGGCATCCACGAGTTACTGATTGTGGATGGTCAGCCATGATCACAATGAATGGCAGTGCTTGCTCAAAGGGCCAAATGGCCTCCTCCTGCACCTATTTTCTATGTTTCTATCACCTTTCATCCCACTGTGCTCCATGGAGTAAGGAATAGCCTGCTCAACCTCTCCCTGAAGCTCAGGCCTTTGAGTCCAGGCATCATCTTCGTAAATCTGCTAGGCACCCTTTTCAGCATAACAACATCTTTCATGTAACAGGGTGACCAAAATTGAACCCAATACTTAAAATGTTGCCTCACCAATGTCTTGTACAACTCGAACATAACATCCCAATTTCTATACTCAATATGTGTAGGAAAGAACTGCAGATGCTGGTTTAAACCAAAGATAGACACAAAATGCTGGAGTAACTCAGCGGGACAGGCAGCATCTCTGGAGAGAAGGAGTGGGTGACGTTTCGGGTCGAGACGAAGTCTGAAGAAGGATCTCGATCTGAAACGTCAACCATTCCTTCTCTCCAGAGATGCTGCCTGTCCCTTCTATACTCAATACTTTGGCTGATGAAGGCCAATGTGCCAAGAGCTTTCTTGACCATCCTTTCTACCTGTGATGCCACTTTCAAGGAACCATGTACTTGTACTCTGTAAGATATTATGGCTTCAGCAAGTAGATAGAAACAAGCACAAGTTTTCAGTACACGTTGTTGCCAGTGTGGGTCTTCTTTAGTTTGCAAATGTACACTGCGCTTACTCACACATATTCACGAGACTGATATCACATGACACAAATCATATCATTCTAGTACTCCATTCTTAAAGTTACATTTACCAGTTTCTAAACTACACTGCTCTCCCCTTAGAAAATAAAATAACGTGAAAATTAGACAAACAAGAATAATTTTATAAACTGAATCTGACGACTGGTTTGCGCACTCTTTCTGAACTCCTGCGTGGTTATGAGGGAGTGTCCGGTTGTGGTTCTAAAGGAGAGTCAAGATAGGATAATTAACCTTTGTCTCTAGTTTCTTTGGAATTCTGCTCCTACATCTGAACTTGGAATACCAAAGTCTGACAGATCTGCTTCGCCGTCTATGCTTTGATCTGTACTGGTTCATCCCTTGCTGGGATCATATGGTTTATGTGCACACTTCTAACATGTCCTCCAATTTCTACCAAGTACCTCCTAGTACCACACACTTCAACTACTGTTCCCACCTCCCATTTGTTTGCTTTGTAAGGGGGGCTGAGAACACAAACCTGATCATGTGTATTGAACCTACGTTCTTTTTGACTTCCACTATAATGACGTTTCAGATCAGATTGTTTGCGTTCAACCTTAGGAGACAGGTTAGGTGGAACCAACCTCGGTCTAGTTCTGAACCTTCTTTTCATGTGAAGTTCAGCTGATGTATACCCTGTGGTAGATTGTGGCGTGGTACTATATTTCAGAAAGAAACTAGCTGGCCGCTGTGATATACTGAATTTTGAATTCCCCTTCAAGAACTTGTTTCTTGAGAGCTCCTTTGACTATCCTGACTGACCTATTCGGCTGAATGCCGGATGGTAAATTGACACTAAGGTGTGCTTGATATCATTTAGCTTCGTGAAAGTTTGGAACAGTGCAGCACGAAATTGGGGGCCGTTGTCAGAGACAAGTTCTTCAGGTAATCCATGACACGCAAAGATAGACCACAATGCATCAATTGTTCTTTCTGTTGTTGTGTTTATACCCATATGTACCACCTCAATCCACCCCCCCCCCCCCATTGAGTGGCTATCTACCAAAACAAGAAAATTACTATTCCTGTGATCACAAAAATCCACAAGAACCCTCTGAAAAGGTCTATTATGCCAAGACCATGTTTGCAAAGGGGTTTGGGCAGACCTACTTCTACAACACTGACAGGTGCTACATTTGCTTGTCATTGCTTCTATGTCATTGTCCAATCCTGGTCAATACATGCAACATCTGGCTGTAGACTTCATTCCCACAATACCTGCGTGTTCACTCTGGAGTTCTTTAAGTAATCTTTGTCTTAAACAATTGGGTACTACTACTCTGACCCCATTTAATACACCCATGCTCACATGATAGTTCATGTCGTCTATTGTGATAAGGGTTTAGTTCATTAGTGCTTGGTTTTATTTCTGACATTCCACATTGCTTGTTCGTATACTCGTTTTAGCACTGCGTACTTTTGAGTTTCAGCAGCAAATTCAGCTGCTGTGACTGGAAAGTCATTGTCCACTGTTTCTGTGATGTAGATAGCACCTTCAGTGCCCACATCTGGTTCTTCATGAGGCAAACGCGACAATGCATCAGCGATAGCATTTTCTTTTGAGCTGCGGTTCTCAATGCTGTAGTCATACTGTGACAGAACTGCCCATCGCTGCAACCTTGCGGCTGCCATTGTAGGTATTGCTGACCGAGGACCAAGAATAGTGAGAAGTGGCTTATGATCGGTAACCAGGGTGAATTTCCTACCCAACAGATACTGATGGAATTTCTTGATCCCAAAGATGATACCAAGGGCTTCTTTCTCGATTTGTGCATAATTACGCTCACTCTTGGTAAGTGTGCGTGATGCAAATGCTGTAGGCTTCTCTTGTCGATGTTCCATTGCATGAGAAATCACAGCTCCTACCCCACAACTAGATGCATCACAAGCTAATTTTAACTCGTGATTTGTATCGTACTAAACAAGTAATGCATCACTGGTCAAGCTCTTATATGCATCATAAGCATTTTGTTGCTCTTTGGACCATTCCCATTTTTTATTCTTTTTTAACAAATTGTGAAGAGGAGCTAGCTTTGTTGCTAACTCGGGTAAGAAGCGTAATACTGTACCATACCCAGGAAAGAGTGGAGTTGAGACACATTCTGCGGCGTTGGTGCGTTTGTTATCGCTTCAATCTTTTCCTTCACTGGTTGTAATCCATGTTGATCCACTTTCAAACCAAGATACATTACTTCGGTCTGTAAGAATGCAGATTTGCTTCTTTTCAACATTATATTGTGATCATCAAGCCGTTTCAACACTTCACTGCGTATCTCCAGATTCTCCTCCTCAGTAACAGTCACAATCAGCAAGTCATCTTGATTGCTCAAACAATGTGATATTCCTTGCAGTATCTTGACCGTTGTAGCTTGGAAGATCTTTGGTGCTGACTTCACACCAGAGGGTAGTTTTGTGTAGGAATACAGCCCCATGTGTGTGTTTATCGTGAGGTACTGCTGGCTCTTACGATCAACATTTAGCTGAGCATATGCATGTGACAGACCTAGCTTAGAGAATACCTCGGAACCAGCAAGTTCAGCATATAAATCTTGTGAGGTTGGTAGTGATACTGTTCATCATCTACTGCCTGGTTGATGGTCACTTTGTAGTCTCCACACAATCTCACTATGTTGTCTGCTTTCGGAACCACTGCAGTAGCCCAATCACTGCGATCTGTTTTAACCAGTACACTGTTTTGTTCCAACTTTTTGATATTAGCTTCCACTTTACTTTTCAGCGAATATGGCACTAGTCGCGGTCTACAGTAGACAGGTTCCACATCGAGGTGAATCCTGATGTGTGCTTGCTCACCCTTTATGACATCGTAGCTGTCATTGAACTAAGCATGATGTTTCTGCAACAACTGATCCAGTTGTGTTTGCGCTTCGACTTGGAATACAGATTTCCAGACCTGTTTCAGTAAGCGGAGCCAATTTTTGCCCATCAACGTTGGCCTATTGACATAGCTCACGACAACTATTGGCAACTTCAGTCTTGCCTTTGTGTTGTACATCACAAACTATCTCTCCATATGTCTCCAATACTTCTCCAGTGTTTTCAGCTGAACGTTTGTTTCTGTGATAGGCATATTGCTAAACCTGGATTCATTGGTGTCTTTGCTGATAATTGTGCAATCAGCAGCGGTATCAATACACATAATAATGTATTGATTTTTCACCTTGACCTTTGTCTGAAAGTCTTCTTTTCCAGACCCACCGTTCGTAGAATAGATGCCGTACAGTCCAAGTTCATTACTCTCGGACTGTTCTTTGAGATTGGGAATCCCACGCTTTTGGTTTTTTCGAGCCTTTTGTTTTGCTTTGTCCCATGACTGTGCTTTAGATGCTGATGCAATATGGCCTTTCCTTTGACAGTTGTAGCAGTTAGTTCATAAACTGGCACTTATTTGCTTTGTATCTGAGGTTTTCCCAGAACTTTGCTGTGAACAATTTTTCCCTGTCTTGTCATGCTTGTGTTTTGGAACTGCTTTTTCACTGTTGACTGTGTCAGTGTTGTGACTGTGTTGGTCGAAACTCATGTGCACTTTGACATGCCATCTCCCTGGCCAAATCAGTTTTGCATGCCAAACCAAAGGTAAGGGCTTATTCACAAAATGCTGGAGTAACTCAGCAGGTCAGGCAGCATCTCGGGAGAGAAGGAATGGGTGACGTTTCGGGTCGAGACCCTTCGTCTGAAGAAGGGTCTCGATCCGAAACGTCACCCATTCCTTCTCTCCCGAGATGCTGCCTGACCTGCTGAGTTACTCCAGCATTTTGTGAATAAATCGATTTGTACCAGCATCTGCAGTTATTTTCTTATACCAAAGGTAAGGGCTGGTGTGTTCAGTAATTTTGATTGGTTTCGCTCATCCAGCATTCCACATACAAATCTATCAGGCAAAGCTCGATCCAGAAATGTTGCAAAATTGGAGTGTAGAGACAACTTCTTCAATGAGATAATGTACTCACCCACAGTCTCACCAGACTTCTGGTGTCTTATGTGACATTTGTAACTTTCTGCTATCTCTATGGGCTTAAGGTTGAAGTGAGCATCAAGTTTTGAAAGAACAGTCTCAAATGAAGCATTCCTTACTTTCTCTGGTGAGTTTCATAAACTTCAGGATCAATTTCAGTTAATAGAATGGCTTTCTTTCGTTCCTTGTGGCCTTGTTTTGTGCTCTTACCTGCACATGATCATCATCCTCTGTTTCTTCAGCTTCAATTATTTTAATTTGCATTAAAAATATTTCCATTCGCTCACAGTACGAGGTAAAGAGTATCACGGTTCTTGTGGAAAGTTCCTAGTCAGCCTATGTATCCCAAGGATGCCATCTTGCCCCATAGACACAACACAAAGATAGCCTGCCAAACTGTAGACGATTTGTACAGCTGCTGTTTTAAACTACAGTCCCACGCATAGAAGGATCTGTGGCGTATCGTGTCCAGTTCCCAAACAACTGCGACACAGCTTCCTATTTGCTGTTTAAAATGTTAAAACAATACTGCATATTGCAAAACAGTCCTGCACTGTATTTAAAGGTTGAGTTCACAAACTCTATCCGATCCTCATCGCCTTTTGGAAGATATTACGGCTTCAACATGTAGATACAAACAAGCACAGGTTTTCAGTACACGCTGTTGCCAGTGTGGGTCTTCTTTATTTTGCAAAAATACACTGCGTATACTCACACATATTCACGAGACTGATAAGATATAGAATATATCACATGGCACAAACACACCATTCCAGTACTCAGTTCTTAAAGTCAGTTACCATTATATACACTACATACTCCTAGATCCGTCCGTTCTACAACATTCCCCAGAGTCCTGCCATTGTGACGGTCCTGCCCTGATTTTACTTCCCAAAGTGCAACACCTCGCAATTATCTGTATTAAACTCCATTAAACATTCCTCAGCCCACCTGCCGAAACTGATCAACATCCTGCTGCAATTTGTGATAATCATCTTCACTATCTGTACCATCCACCTTCGTATCATTTGCAAACTTATTAATCATGTCTTGCACATTCTCATCCAAATCGTTCATGTAACAGACACCAATGGGTCCAGCACCGATCCCTGAGGCACACCACTCCTCACAGGCTTCCAGTCCGAAAAAGAAAGCCGTCCACCATCACCCTCTGCTTGCTTCCATGAAGCCAAGCCATGGCCCAGGTGTATCCCGGCAGGTCGGGGCCAAGCCCACCTGCAGGCTCGGCTCATCGCCGCGGACCGAGGACTCACTCACCAAGAGCGGAGGACCTGCTCGGTAGGTCCACGGGCTCCGATCTTGCTCACCGCAGTGGACAGTCAGCTTAACCTGCTGAGCGCTGCACTGAAACTGTGCCACACGTAGGCTGTGAGGAGGTGTCAGTTTGCAAAAAACTATCAAGTGTTGGCCCAACTCTTAGTTCAACAACAATGCAATCTTCTGGTGTGTAATTATCAACAGACCCATACTTATGGTACAGAGTTGAAGGATAAAGAGAGAATAATAACTTACTTGAAAAGTGTGTCATCATCACTGTCCCTTTATTCTAGCTTCAATGCAGAGCGAGAGAGAGTGCATTTAACGTGCTCCAAGTCTCAAAAGGTCTTCTATAATTTTAAGACAGGCATTGCCTCTCACTACCCGTCACTGTGGAAGATTGTTGTCATTTAGTTGAAGTGTTTTGACGCAGTTAATGGTCTGAAAGGGTGGGTACAGGAAAAGCTATTTCCTCTGGCAGGAGGCACATTAAAATTCAAGCTAGGGGTGATGATGGGAACTAATTCTTTAAACAAAGGCTAAGGAAAACCCGGAAATGGAACAAAGTAAAAATAAGAGATGAGACACAACATGACTGAAATACAACTCAGAAGCATATTTGCCTAAAATCCTTTTCATAGTGAAATGCCTTCAATCACTGATAGAAGTGACGGGGTACTGATTGTGGCTGATCAGCCATGAATCAGCCACTGTTGATCAGCCATGTGTTGATTGACGGGCTACTGATTGTGGATAATCAGCCATGATCACAGTGAATGGCGGCGCTGGCTCGAAGAGCCGAATGGCCTACTCCTGCCCCTTTTGTCTATTGTCCAATCAATTTACAGGAGTGTTTGCCAGCAAAATTTGATACTGAGCAGCATTAGAAAATATCAGGACGAGATACTAGAATCGTGGCCGCAGAGGTGCTTAAAGTGCTTAGGTGGCAGAAAGCTATAGAGAATGAACCATGGCCATCAGTGATAGGATAGTGTAAACTTCTTCAAAGGTCACCATCTTATCGTGCTAGAGAAGCATGTCTTTGCCTAAGATCCTGAGAGCTAAACCATCTGGGGCTATGTTCTTGGCAGGGTCACCCAATGGTGGGCAGGTGAAGGGGAGGTTCCTTACAAAGCATGGCCCAAGAAGATGACATCAATGGTGAAACAAGCAGAGGACAGTAGCTGGCCAGGTGGAACACCACGATGGCTGAAAATGCAGAACGCTGCAGCAGGGAGACTTGCAACCATTGTGGAGTCCATGCTGTTGGACCCAAGTCTGTCTCTGTCAAGGAGCATGTGGTGGCAGTCTGTGAACTGGTCTACCTACTTTAGAAGATGTTATGCACAGGGTCCTCTGGGGAGAATACCGCTTGCACATCCCTCTGCAATAAAGTCTGAGCCTTCAGGATCGGCGTCTTCAGCCATATCAAAATCAACAGAAATAACCCACCAGAACCATGATTGATTTCAACTGATCGTCGGTGATGATGTTGAATGGAAACTAGATGGTTTAGGAGGTGTACTGAACTGAAGGACACTGGGATTCAAGAATTGTGTGGGACTGGTGGAGATAAAGTTAGGACGTGAAAAGTTGGAAATAAATAAATTATTGCTGGACTAAGAGCTAAAGTTAGTTGAAGGCAAAGGACAATACAATACCGATAGTCTTGGACTCTACTGTGTCACCTCTCCACCTCACACAACATCATTGCCTGTACCTGTCAGATTTTCCATCCTTCAGTTACTACCCCCCCCCCCCCCAACCTGTTCCTTGGGTCAGACGAATAGCACAGTTCCCCTGAAACTGACTTTCCATCCCACCAGCCTTCGCATTCAATGTATTATCCTTCACAATTTCCAGCATCTCCAACATGATTCCAGTCACATCTTCCTCTCCTCCGCTTTCTGCATTTCACGGCGAGCATTCATTTTTCAACTCCCCAGCCGACTCTTCTGGCCCCATCCACCACACCCTGTCCCATGACACCTTCCAAGGCAACCAAAGGAGGTGCAATACCTGTTCACTTCCATCCTACCGTCGAAGGTGGAAACAATCATTACTGCTGAAGCAGCGACTCACTTGCTCTTCTTCCAATCTAGCTTCTGCATTCAGTGTTCAAGATTGGCCCACTCTACATTGGAGAAATCAAATGCAGATTGGATGAACGCTTTGTGGAGTACTGTGCCTCATCCCAGGGATGATCCTGACCTTCCTGTTGCATGTCCTTTAATTCTCAAACCCATTCCCAATCCGATTTGTCTGTTCATGGCCTCTTCCACTGCCATAGTGAGACCCAACATAAACTGCAATATTTTGCAAAACCTTGAAGGCAACTGGCAAAACAATATGGATACGGTGTCAAATTTGACCTTCAAAAAAAAAAAAACGGGTACCTGAAAGAAAAAGCAAAATGCTTAGGCTATTAGAAAAGCGTATACTGAGAATAACTAATTTTTGAAAGAGTCAGGACATATTTGAAAGGTTGAATTTGCTACTTTCACGATGCGCTATTGATTCTTTAAACTTCGTCGACCTCTGAGTTTTCAAATCTAATGGTAATGTTATACAGTCCAACTTCGCTGTGGACTGGGCTGAGGCAGCTTAAACTCAGGCACAGAAAAACATCCACACTCAACAATAGTGGCTGTTTTCACATTGTGGCCCGTTCAATCAGCCAAAACCATGGCTCCTCATTTATGCTGTTATCAAACCCAAATTTAAAAAGGAATTCGTCGGTAGATTTTGTGTTGATGGAGATGGTTAATATATTATTTGTGACAAACAAAATGTTACTTGCCACTTAGCAACCAAGCTTGAATGAAATCTTTGGAAATGATTGCCAATATTGCCCAACGATCAAGCCTGTGTACACTGCATTCAGAGTTTCCGATAGACATGCTTTGTAATCTGTGTGCATGTTTATAATGTTTATTGCAAATGCATTCCTATATGAATAAAATGCTTAGGAGATACCACAATGATTAGGAAGATCATGACAGATCCATGATTATCAATTGATTAATCGGTTCAAAGGGCCATTCTGTGATTGTTTTACTTTGCATAAAAATGTAGCAATCATTCATTACATCCACATTTATCACTCAATGGCTTGCTTTAAATGATTAATGTGGTAGAAAGAAATATACTTGGTTTGATATTACATACTATGCATTTACGCGTTCAAAAATGTTTCAATTAAATCTACATCCTGCACTTTTACAACACTTTTGCATCTGTTATTGCAAGGCAGCGGTCCCAACATTGTCTAGGTCCTGGTGCAAAGGAAAACATTCTTTTAACAGAGGAATTGAACTGAATACTGTACAATCAACATCTCATGTGGCCTCATAATGGATGAAAAGTTATTGAGGGAACATGTGAAGTTGGTCGGTCTTAAGATGCTATCCAGGGCTGGTACAATTGGTTCCAACAATAATCACAATCATCTTCCTTTGTTTAAGTATACCATGAACAAGCACTCCTATATTATAAAAGCGCATTATTGTGACATGGTCAAACGTTGCATTTATTTCAAGGGTGTTCACTCGTGCCCACCTCTAGAACACAGTTACTTGAACTGTGCAGGTGCCAAGGCTATAATGAAATCTGGAACCAAGTGCTGTTGACATATTCAGGACAGCAAGCTAATTGGCATGTGCCTCATAATAATATTGTTGAAATTTTTTTATTTTCCTGATGTCTGAGAAGAGGCTAGCAATTGGCTAGACTGAATTGGATTTATCCTGTTTTAGGGACAGAATGTACCTGGGCAATATTCTGAATTAGATGCCCATGTTAGCCACCTAATGGCCAGCTAGATCTAATGCACAATTCTCCAGCACTATGGTCAAAAACATTGTCTGGGCCAATAGCTTATGCAGTAATCTGCCTTTCTTGATATCAAGTGCAGCAAAGATAGTTTTCTAGTCGTTGAATCCCAGAGGAGGACATAATGATTAATTCACTGTTAGATGGTAGCCAACTCTTCATATTGGTCTTTTGCACTCGGATGCTCAACTGTGCAACCACTGAGAATGGAAATGTTCACAGAGCATATTTTACCAGTTTACTGTTGTGCCAACATTTTCAACTTGATGTGTCAGAACTGCGACAGAATTTGTTGTCCATAAGTTCTCTGTAATGACGATTCTAGTCCCAGCAGTAATTGTAGCTTGCTAGTACATCACCAGTAATTCATGTTTCACTGCTTCCTTTTTTCCAAAGCACCTGAATAAAGTCCTGCTTGAAACAAATAACAATGCATCAAAATGAACCGTTAACTCTCTTCTGGTGAGAGGCCGAGGTGGATTTCTACCTTCAATTTTTACGGAATTGCAGTCAGCACAATTAGTAAAGTCCAGGCATTTCAGTGCTTTTAATGTTCATTCCTTACAAAAAAGATCAAACACAGACAAATTTTCCTCCTCACAAGCAAAGGATGACGTTATGGGTCAGGTGAGATACTGTGCAAGGCTGCAGTATACAAGATGAATCAATCAAAACACAGGTGCACATTCATCAAAAAGGAGTCAATAACAAAATCATGCATTGGGTTGTTTAGCTATAATTTAGTATTTTTTTTATCAAATACCTTTAGATTATCAGTCAAATAAAACACGAGGAGCTTTCCCCAAATGAGTCAGGCATGAGAAGGAGCTCCCAGTTTCAGAATCGGATGAAAGTTGCATCAATCTGTCGCACAGAGGGAAGGGACAAGATTACTTTGCGCCGATAATGTGGGTCCTTTTGCAGTGGGTTGCCCTCAAGATACACCGTCTGTAGCTCCTTGGCATTCTTCAACTCGTCGAGGTCACTCCATTGCTCAATTAAATTATCGTTCATCTGCAAATTTAATGGAGGGAAATTTTCAAACACAAGGCAAGTAAATGTTGGGCAACAATTTTTTTTTAAATTACAGTCAGAGGATTCATAAAATTATCATTCCTCCTTCATGAATTTAAAGTTATCACAGGAGGAAGCAACTGGATTCATAGATGGTTCCCTATCCTTGAGCAGTACCTCTCACTCTAACCATAACCCCAGTTGGGCATGAGGAAAAATATATTAAAATAAAAGCACAAATTAGTCACAAAACTCAGAAAACAGGAAAAGAAAAAAATGTGTGAGTAAAGCTTTAGAGCAGAATAGGCAGAGTATCTGGGAAAAATAGGTGTTCATATACAAAGTTAAGGATTACAAGGAATAAAATGAATGAACTGTAGCTACAAATTCAGCCTGGTGTGACGTGGCAGCTACTGCTGAGGCATAGTTTTAAGACAGTCAGGATTGGGAGCAAAATATGCCAGACTCAGGAAGGATCAGAACAAATTCAAGGAGTTACTTCCATACCTGCCCCCTTCTCCAAGTGACCGAGTACCTAAAAACACACTGCCCAAGATAGTAGTGGACGCAGAGTCACTGACAGCATTTAGTAAGTGTCTGGATGAGCACCTAAAAATCACTCATGCATAGAAGGCCATGGGGCAAATGCTGGTAGATGTGATTAATACTGATGGGTGCCCACAGGTCAACATGGAAGGGGTGGGCCGAAAGGCTTGCATCCATGCTGCATGACACTATCGTGGAAGGGGAAGGGTCATAACGGTTCGAGGGCAGCACAGCAGCGCAGCGGTAGAGTTGCTGCCTTACAGCGTCAGAGACTCAGATTCAATCCTGACTGCGGATGCTGTCTGTATGGAGTTTGTATGTTCTCCCTGTGACCGTGTGGGTTTTCCCGGGTGCTCCGATTTCCTGCCACATTCCAAAGACGTGCAGGTTTATAGGTTATTTGGCCTCTGTAAATTGTCCCGAGCGTGTAGGATAGAACTCGTGTACGGGTGACGGTCGGTCGGCGTGGACTCGGTAAGCCGAAGGGCCTGTTTTCACGCTGTATCTCTAAACTAAACTAATCTCAGTGATGAAGGATAAAAAAATTCTATGGTGGAGAGAATGTAGGTGGGTTATGGAGACTAAGTAGAATTAAGACATAAAATAGGGCTAAAAACTTGAGAATCTTGAGCGAAGACTCCCTGATAGCAACTGTAATACTATAGATAGAGTCAAGCAACTTAGAAACAGGCCCTTCTGCAGACCTCCCAACATTTGATTTTGATGTCCAAAATTCAGAATTTTACATCAAAATTCATAATATGGCGTGTAATGCAACTTTTCAGCAAAAAAAAAGTATGCACGCCAAATGCGCATTCACATTGTGCTACATTAATGTGTGAAAAACTACTATTATTTCCAACAGTCTGTGGTTCTTGGACTACATGTACAATGTCAGGCCTATCATGAGTATATTCTGGTATTTATAGAAAGGTTATTGAACACAGATCGTTTTCGCAACACAAGAAAGAATTGTTTTGTTTTGTATTTTCTATTTTTCTATTTCCTTACACATCCCAATTCTCTTGGTATTGAATAAAAGAACAATGGTCATAAAATGTATGACTAAGTTATGAAGAAAGAGTTGATATATGCGACTCGACTAAGCATACGGAAGTACTTGTTGAAGTAAATTCGCACATTGATTAATAATCAGCCCAAAAGGGTGGTAATTGGCTTTTCTGCTGTGTTTTATATTTTAACCCCGTCTCAATTCATTAATATAGTTATATAATCTTGCACTTAAATTTAATATTTACTCATTACAGTTCCACCACTGATTTTCTGGCACTCTTGGTTCCAGAGCTTTGCTGGTTTATCCAGCCGGCCAAGGAAGTCGGCTATGGGGATAGATATGCTGGCTCCAGCTGGGCTGGAGTTCCAGAGCTCTGGCAGCAGGTTGCAAATTCAACCCACCGATAGCCCATGGAAGTCCCGATGAGGTTGAGATTGGCTGCCTTGCCCAGCCTAGGTGCCACATTTTCGGGGAGACTTCCAGGGCGGGGGGATTTCTCACGGAACCCCAAGCGACCGAATTGACAAATTGGCCATGGAAGTCCCGATGAGGTCGAGATTGGCTGCCTTGCCCAGCCTAGGTGCCACATTTTCAGGGAGACTTCCAGGGCGGGGGGGGGGGGGGGGGATTTCTCGCGGAACCCCTAACGACCTCTAGCGGCCGAATTTACAAATTGCAATTACCAAAAACTGTTTTGCGGAAAAATGTGAGGCGAAATCGGAATGGCGGATATGAAATTAGAAAGCGTTAACTTTCCGCCAAATTTGGAAGGGTTGGGAGGGGTGCTTCAGCCCAACTTGCCTGTGTCGACCAAGATGCCCATCTACGGTGTTAGGCCCAAATGTATTTTAAATATTGTTAATAGTACCTGTCTCAATTACATTCTCCGGCAGTTCGTTCCATATACCCATCAGCCTCTGAATGAAAAGGTTACCCATCAGGTTCCTATTAAATCTTTCCCCTCTTTCCTTAAAGATCAATGTACCAAAATTCTTTGTGACTACCCAGTCTACCTGTGATGCCACTTTCAGGGAACTATGTACCTGCACTCCCAGATCCTTCTATTCTACGTACAACACTCTCCAGGACCCCGCCATTCATGCCATGGATAGACCTCCCAAAATGGAACACCTCGCACTTCTCTGTATTAAACTCCACCAACCATTCCTCAACCCAACTGATCAAGATCCTGCTGTAATTTTTTTAAAGTATATACAATCATTATTTTTCATGGTAATTTAAATTATTATAAAAATTGAGATCAGCAGAATAGCTCATGTCAGAAATGTACTAAATTTCTGTCATACTATTTAGGGCTATTTCCTGCACCAAAATGTATAAGAACTAACAGAATGACATCCATTTTTGATTCTGTAATCAACTTTAGATTCTGTAATCAGCGATGAGCTGGTCTGAATTGTTATTTCTCAATAATACAATTGAGTTGAAGCTATTGCTTGAAAATATGAAACTATAAGATAGTGATGATGATTCTGGATTTAGAGAAGGGTGATCAAAAAGACTGCCCACAGAAAACTGGGCAATTATGGGGTTTTTTAAATGCATTTAAGTGTTCAAAGGACCTGATTCAGAACCAGTTAATCCCTTAAAAAGACCACTTGCAAGACAAAAAAAGCAGCCTCTGATAAGAAGGGTCAACATAGCCCTCAAAGATGAAAACATTTAAATGGGTAATGTCTAGTTATCAAAGGAGATTGATGGAGGCAAGGCAGTAAATGTTGTCTACATGGTCAAGATCTTACATTGAAGTTTAAGGCACAGGGGAGCGAAGGCAAGTTGGCTAATTGGCTTCAAAATTGGCTTGTTAATTTATACAGGGTAGAGGTAGGAGGATATTTTTTTGATTGGATATCTGTGACGAGTGGTGTACTACAGGGATAGGTGAGGGGATTTTTGCTGTTTATGTTCTGTATTAATGACTTGAATGGACATAAAAATTGGTGGTGCTGAGGGTAGTGAGGAAAGTTGTCAAATACCTCAGCAGGATATAGATTGGATGGAAAGTTGTGAGGAGCTTATTTTTAAAAGCCTATTTCAATGCTGCATGACTTTATCACAGCCCCTGATGAATGAGTAAACCTACAAAGAATAATGGGCAACAAAACATAGAATGAAAGAATGCATGAAAGGGAACTTTCCATGGGATACTGAAATCAGCAAGGTTTCTTACAATTTTAGTAGTAGCATTGTGAGACTTGTTTAAAACTGGTGTCAGTCATTTGTAAATTAATCAAAAATGGTAGCCAAGTCAGGATATTTGTTCATTATGTTGCAGCAATATTTTACAGGAAGAGGATATCAAGACAGACATCCTGAGGGAACTAATGTTGCGTGCCCTTCCCAGATTCACACCATTGAAGTAAAGTAACAAAAACAGGCGGTACCACAGAGCGACAAACTCAGAGCACCATATGGTTTCTATGGTATTTAAAAGTGAGAATCTTGGAAAATCTTGATACATTATTAAAGTTCTCTTGATTTGTGAAACATGCCTTTATATTGAAACTTCTTTGTGTTTCATTCTGCTCTAACTAAAACGAATGTGCAACATCTGAAAATTAAAACCAAGCATCTTAACATTAGGAAATTTGCAGAGCTTAAAATTAATCGACGAAATATTCAGCTCATAAGGTCATAAGTGACAGGAGCAGCATTAGACCATCAGGTCTACTCCGCCATTCAATCATGGCTGATCTATCTCGCCCTCAAAATCCCATTCTCCTGACTTCTCCCCATAACCCCCGACACCTATTCTAATCAAGAATCTATCTCTGCCTTAAAAATATCTATTGACTTGGTCTCCACAGCCTTCTGTGGCAAAGAATTCCACAGATTCCCCACCCTCTGACTAAGGAAATTCCTCGTCATCTCCTTCCTAAAGGAACGTCCTTTAATTCTGAGGCTATGACCTCTAGTCCTAGACTCTACCACTAGTGAAAATGTCCTCTCCACATCCACTCTATACAAGCCTTTCACTATTCAGTGTGTTTCAATGAGGTCCGCCCTCATTCTTCTACACTCCAGCGAGTACAGGCCCAGTGCCTTCAAACGCTCAATATGTTAACCCACTCATTTCTGGGGTCATTCTTCTAAGCCTCCTCTGGACCCTCTCCAGGGCCTGCACTTCCTTCCTCCGATGCCCAAAATTGCTCACAATACTCCAAATGAAGCCTGACCAGCGCCTTATAGAGCTTCAGCATTACATCCCTGGTTTTGTATTCTAGCTCCCTTGAAATAAATGCTAGTATTGCGTTTGCCTTCTTTACTACTGATTCAACTTGCAGGTTAACTTTTTGGGAATCCTGCACCAGCATTCCCAAGTCCCTTTGCACCTCCGATTTCTGGATTCTCTCCCCATTTAGAAAATAGTCTACACCTTTATTCCTACTACCAAAATGCATGGCTCTACACTTTGCAACATCATATTCCATCTGCCACTTCTCTGCCCTCTCTCCCAAGTTGTCCAAGTCCTGCAGAGTCCCTGCCTTCTCTGTACTTCCTTCCCCTCCTCCTATTTTCGTATGATCCGCAGACTTGGTCACAAAGTCTTCAATTCCCTCATCCAAATCATTAATATACAACATGAAGAGTAGCGGCCTCAGCACTGACCCCTGCAGAACTCTGCTAGTCATTGGCAGCCAACCAGAAAAAGCCCCCTTTATTGCCACTCTTTGTCTTCTGCCATCCAGCCAACCTGCTATCCATGCTAGTATCTGCCCTTTGATACCATGGGCTCTCATCTTCCTCAGCAGCCTCACGTGTGGCACCAAGGCTTTCTGAAAATCTAGGTAAACAATATCCATTGACTCTCCTTTGTCTGCCCTACTATTTACTTCTTCAAAGAATTCCAGTAGATTCATCAGGCAAGATCTCCCCTTCACAAAACCATGCTGACTTCGGCCTATTTTATCATGAACTTCCAAGTACTCCTTAACCTCATCCTTTATAATGGACTCTAAAATCTTACCAACCACTGAAGTCAGACTAACCGGAGTCTATAGTTCCCACAATTCTGCTTTGCTCCCTTCTTGAACAGCGGGGTAATATTGGTAATTTTCCAATCGTCTGGAACCACTCCTGACTCTAGTGATTCTTGAAATATCACTATTAATGCTTTCACAAAATCTAAAGCCATAGAAAGAATAAGCATTGATTTTTAAGGAGTAATGCTTGATGAATCTGACAGAACTTTTTTGAAATCACTGTCAGAACAGAAGAAAGTTCACAGTTACTTATCCGGACTTCCCAAATCCATGAAATATTCCTATATAGACCAAAGAATTGAAGGGAGATTGATAGCTATCTAGGAAACTAACTGGTCAATATCGAATACAAACAGTACTCAAATTGTTAAGAAGTGATTGATGTCCAGAAGGATGCCTGCAACACAATTGTTCAACTTGTTTACAAACAAGAAGTGGTGGGGATTGTGCAGAAAAGGGAAGATGCTGGTAAATTATTTATTTTGCTTGGGGCGTTGTCTTTCATGAGAATTTTTTTAATATATTTTACAAGCAAAGGATAATAACTATTTCCAGCTCTCACCTGCACACAGCAACTGATGCTATGCAAATTGTAATTTTTAAATCTGGGATTTTTGTTAGGAAAATGCATTAGTGATTTTGGGGCTGCATCAAGTTTATGAAGTTAGGCTCAGAAGAGATTAACCGGCCTACCTCTGTTCTAATGTTCTATCATCTCCCAACTATTAGTCAGTACCTTCAATGTCAGCTCAGATCATGCACTTAAAACTCATTGTTTGATTTCCTCCACTTTGGTTACACTTGGTTGTTAACTGATTAATAAAGAATATCCAACTTCACCTTGATCTTAGTGCATTCCCCATCTTAGGTCTTATCTCCAATGCTTGATGATCTCTATTGCACCATCTTTCAGTGTTCCCATCCAAAAGACTGTCATTCCATTCAGATTCCATCTAAATATAGTTAAATATCTCCAAATGTAAGCTCATCTTCCGATTCCTCAAAGATCCCCCCTCAGAACTTTACTCCTTTATAATGGTCATATTGAGTTTAACCATAAAACAGGAGCATCCCGTTTAATTGGGAGCCAATATTAAGCAGCAATACTGATACAAATTACCTCTGCTGTTCCTAAAATTATTCAAGCCATGTTTTTAAATCATCCCTAAACTGAATTCTTATGTTCTTCTTTCCAATCTTTGGTATGCCAGCACTTGGTCAGTTCAAAGCCATTTACTTTGTCCGGTACTAAACTACACAAATTTTTGTAAGAAAAACATAATTCTCTTTTCAAATACCCCCACAGCTTTCTCAAGTTAACAATCTCCTCCCGTCTTACATTCCTTCCAAAATGATTGCACGCTCCTGCAATACTTTCACTCTATTGTCTCTCGGCCCCATCCTAAAAATAATTTCCAAGAACTCCCTGACTGCTCCACTCCTCTCCTTCAAAAGCCTTTCCTGATAATCAGAATTTTATAGCACACATGCCCATTTCAGAAACTTCTTTAGAAACAATGTACTGCAGATACTGATTTACAAAGAAAGACACAAAGTGCTGGAGTAACTCAGCAGGTTAGGCAGCATTTCTGGAGAACATGGGTAGGTGACAATTCTGCTCTGGGTCCTTCCGATTGAGAAGGGTCCCGACTCAAAACGTTACCTATCCATGTTCTCCAGAGAACTATAGTCCTCCAGTGGAAACTGTCGTCTGACTTCAGTGGTTGGAAAGATTTTGGAGTCCATTATAATGGATGAGGTTACGGAGTACTTAGACGTCCATGATATAACAGGGCAAAGTCAGCATGGTCTTGCCTAACAAATCTGCTGAGTAGGCGATGGGCCAAATGGCCTAATTCTGCTCCTATCACTTATGACCTTATGAGATGTTGCCTGGTCCGCTGAGTTACTCCAGCACTCTATCTTTTTCAACAATTTATTTGATAGACCACCAAATGACAATAATTGACTTAAATAGAATACTTGGGTACTCTAATCACCTGTCTTGGTGACTCTGATTATTTTCCCAACACCCTTCGGTCAAGCAATTTAATTTATTTTGATTTCTAACCCTAAAGGTTAGTTGCAAGCTTTCAACCATTTTTTCCATTTAAAATTATACTATTACATAGAAAATAATTTCAATGATGGATCTGTTCCTCAAGAATTGCAAAATAAATCTGAACCAATAACCTTGAAGCCTGGATTTCAGATTAGAAATTTGTTTTAATAAACCTACCCAGAACTCCTGAAGTTCTGTCAGATGACTTATATTTTCAATCTTCTTGATCTGATTGTTTGCTATATCCAGCGTGGTTATTTTTTTCTGAAGAGAGGTCAGAAAAATAGATTAAATAGGAACAGCAGATGAACTTCAAAGTCTAAGGGTAATGATCTTCAGAATGTGGACTTGATTATTATAGTTTTCATAGACAACATAATCAGCAAATTAAGTTACAACATAACAGTAAAACAAATTGTTTTGACTACATAAAAAAACTAATATGCACAACACTCTGTGACACTTTGTCACAAAAATGCTTTCAAAAGCAGTGATTATTTAATTATCCAGTAGCATACATGTCTGAGGTTACTCATTAAAGGAGCACTATAGAATCCTGAGATAGTAGCATACTCCACACTCCAATGCGTAGTAAAATTAGAAAACTGTGTTGATCTCAAGTTGCCAGAGCCAAGATATATAGATCTACAAATGTGCATAACAATGGACGGCACAGTAACGCAGCTGGTAGAGCTGCTGCCTCACAGCACCAGAGACTCGGGATTGATCTTGACCTCGGGTGCTATCTGTGTGGAGTTTGCACATTCTCCCGCATGGGTTTGCTTGCATGGATTGCCTCCGGGTACTCTGGTTTCTTCCCATATCCCAAAGACATGCGGGTTTGTAGGTTAATTGGCGTCTGTAAATTACTCCTAGTGTGGAGAGGAGTGGATATAAAAGTGGGATAACAGAACTAGTGTTCTGGTGAAGGGGTGATCGATGGTCAGCGTGGATTGAAGGGCCTGTTTCCAGGCTGTATCTATCAATCAATCAAATTCACTGGAGTACAAATACCCCATGTTTTCCCAGCTCATGGAATTCAGGGCAAGGATTTGCAAGGTTTGGTGGAACCAAATGGGTAGCGTTTACCCCTCTAAGACTCATTTGTGGGTTTGTTCAATAACAGTATTTCAGTGAACTCCAAATTTACCCATTTCAAATAACTGGTACACTAAATTCTCAGATCTATGCTATGTTACTAGTATCAGTAAATTGGATTGAGACTTCAAACCCAAAGCCTTGTGCACAATTGCAGGGAGAAATCTTAAAATGTAATCACAACTTAACTACTGATCAGAAATAAGTAGTAACCTCACCCCAGCTACAACTAAATCATTCTATATTATACATTAAATTTAGTACCTTACAAATTCAAGTTTTTGAAAAATTAATTCGTATTTTCCACAGTTTTCAATTTTCTTCAGAAGGAGACTATTCAGCCCTCCATGACTGAAAGAGCAATCATATCTATCCCATTTGGCACTTAATTTAATGCAACCTGATCTTTTACACATCCATCAACTGCTTCTGCAATTCTCCTCCCATCGAATCACATGAGGAGCCATTTACAATCAGCTATTAACCAGCACATAGAACCGTACAACACATGACGTCGCGTTTCAGCCTACAATTTCACCACACCACAGGTCAATATTGGGCCCAGGTCACTGAAGTTGTGAGGCAGTGATACTAACTGCTGTGCCATCTTTCCTGTATTTTCTGTTTTTGCAGGTTATATTGGAAAAAATATACTCAATATTAAAATGTCATAGTGTATGCACAATTGCTGCTACTTTACATTAAGATTTAAAACATTCAAGCGTGTAAAAAACTATTACCCACTGCAACATGTCTCTTACCAAAGATTTAATACATTTCAATTCCATCCTTGAAGGGATAGGTAAACATTAACAGGGGCAGCAATGGTGAAAATCTGGGTCAGTGACTCACATTGTTCTCCAGGCCCTCAATCACCTCAATGCCATTGTGACTCATGTAAAGCTCTTGTAAATTGACCAGGCTTTGCATCCCCTCTATCTTTGTCAACCGATTGCTCTGGAAGAAAAGGTGCATCAAAACATCAACACAGATACATTAACATGTGCAATCAGTAGGTCAGCTATTAAAACTTTATTTCTAGTCTGCTTGTATCTGACGCGCATGAATCCAGCAATATTTTTTCTCACCACAACTGCTTAGTTTTCCATTCAAGTACTTGGACATCACTATTAAACTTTTGCTTCATATTGTCAAATTTCAAACAGACCAGTTGAAATTTGACCAGTTGAAATTATGAAGCTCTCAAGCACAAAGTACTTGTGGGCTTCTTCCTCACTAATCAACCAAGCTGGCACCTTGAATATGCAAAGGCTTTTAACATTTTTAGGTAATAAGAACAAAGCCACAACGCTATGACTGTAATAATAAGCAGCATCACAGTTTGAGCATTATCCACTTAAGGACAAAGTGTTACTTTGCTCAGAATAGAGACTGTCAAATGAATTCATTTCAATATTAAATATACTGTGCAATGATTACCTGTATACTGAGAACAGTGAGATTCGTCAGCCCATCCATGTTCTGTAATTTTGTTATTTTGTTTTTACCCAAAAACAAATTGTTAAGTTTCTTCAGATTTTCAATATTCTCTATAACCTGACAAAAAAAAAAATTTTTAATTTAAAATTTAAAAATCACACCACCATTTCCTCCTTTAAAGGGCAGTTTACATGATCACCACTTTATTAAAAAAGAGATGTATAATGTTTTTGAGAATCTGTTTTAAGCAATTTCAAAGAATTTCTGAAAAGCAGCAAGATATCACGCAACCTCTTAAGAATATTAAGTCATGATGCAGTTTTTCATCCTCTTCTCAGGAAAGCTCCAGCAATGTTTGATTACTATCCAATAGGATAGGGGGGTTGAGCGGGATGAAGTGGGGGGGGAGGGAAAAGGGGGGAGGGGAGGGGGAAATGGGGTGGATGGAGGGGGGGGAGGGAGAGAGGGGGAGGTGGGGATGGAGGGGGGGGCAGAAGGAAGGAGGGGAGAGAGGGGAGGGGGGAGGGGAGGGGGAGAGGGTGCTGCACCAATGCAGGAGAGGTTTGGGCCCAACAGGTCCACTTGGTCTAGTAGATTTTAATAATGCATTTGACAAAGCCACACACGGAAGGTTGATCAGGAAAATAAAAATACTGGGATCCAAACGAAAGTAACCATTTGGTTATCCTTCCATTGTATCTTTTACCAACATTTAACATCTGTTCCACTGGTCCTTGAACCATTAATAAAAGGAACTCCTTCAAACTACCCAATCTAAATACTAGCGATGATCATGCACATCTTAATTAAACGTTCTGCTATTCTCGAGACTAAATGTCAGGGGATCAGATCATGTAAATGACCGTTCCAACATTCACTCACCCTAATGCGATTTGAGCCCAGCTCTAACATTTCCAACTGTTCCATGTGACCAATGTTTTCTATTTTTGTAATTTTGTTGTTCACAAGAAAGAGCTTCTTCAGTTTGTTGAGGCCCTCAAGAGCTTCGATTTTCCGCACAATATTGAAGGAGAGATCTAAAACCCTGCATGGAAATAAAAGGAATCATGCGACTTCAGTTCTAAAGCACAATGAAGATGTCAGACTGTAGTGCCAAGACAGACTTACCTGCTGATGCCCCAAAAGTGAGAGGGGAAAAGAGTAGCTCAAGCATTAAGCCAGCATGTACGCTGATGGTGACTGATCATTGCCGATTTGGAAGAAAATTATTTTCTTCAGTACAAATAAAAGTTTTCTGCTATTTGTGAAAGGGGACTTTCCTAGGATGTGGAGTTGCTCTGGGTGTCCCCAAGATGTACCAGAGGAATTAATCAACCTTCACGACAAGCAGCACAAGGGCATCACAGTGGCGCAGCTGGTAAAGCTGCTACCTCCTCACAGCGCCAGAGACTGTTTAGCCTTGATCTAGGTTCATATCTGTGTGGAATTTGGATGTTCTCCCTTTGATTGCGTGGGTTTCCTCTGGGAGCTCCGATTTCCTCCCACGTCCCAAAAATGTGCAGGCTTGTAGGTTAATTGGCTTCTGTAAATTGCCCCCAGTGTGGGGAGAGTGGATGGTAAAGTGTGATATTATAGAACTAGAGTGAATGGATGGATGGATGGTCGGTATGGAATCTGTGGGCAGAAGGGCCTGATTCCATGCTGTATCTCTAAATTAATGACCATTTACTGTTTTCCAACCAATGTTTAATAAAGAAGCAGCTTCTGCAATTGGTAATTATCGCATTCTTACCAGAGAACTGGACTAAATGATGCCATTCCTACAACAATAAATATATTGTAATACTTACTCAAGGTCCTTCAATTCTTGAATATCTGCTATTTTTTTTATTTGATTGTCATAGAGATCCAGTTCTCGGAGAGTTATCAGCTGGTCTAGGTTCTCAATTGCCTTGATAAGATTTTGGCGAAGACACAGCACCTAGAATAAATCCAGAGACAAGCAGCATATAAGGCATTCCAAACAATGGACTGTCCAATGTCAAAATTATATTTACAGTAGTTTTATTATATTCTAGAGATCACTTGTATCTATTGCATGCAAACTAAAGTACAATGTTGAACACAAAAGGCAAATGGCATGATCCACAGTTAAAGAGATGGCACAAAAGACATGCGAGGGACTTTCATATTTATTGTACCGTTTATTGTCTCAAGTTATCTTAAAATCTAATGAAATACTTAAATGGAAACCAATTTTTGGAATGGAGGAACCCGGAAGCCAACTTCATGCCAGCGTGATAATGAACAGCATTTGCTTTTCCTGATGATGATCAAGGGATAAGCAGTGACCAGAACGCTAGTAATAAGACTCCAGCTATTTCTCAAAATAATGCAAAGCAATCATTTATGTACACCTGACAGAAAACAGGGCTCCATTTACAGGTTAATCTTAACACAGCGCCTCCAAATGTATCAGACTGCCTTCATAGCACTGAAGGGGCAATCTAGACTTTTGTACTCAAATCTCTGGCGTGGAACCTGCAACCTTCTGACACAAAGACCAGAATGCAAGTCACCGAGCTACAGTTGAGACTCGCAAACTATATTAAACTATAATTCCAAGATTGCACGCCTTATTTTTCATTGCACAATATACACACTTTCAACCCTTTCTAAAGCACTTCAGTGAAAATGGCAATTCACTCCTGAACTCGGATAAATACCTTGTTCTAATGATGCTTCCCTAACTGTCCAGATAAACTTCCAAGATTAGAATCCCAACTGTATCATTCTATGGAAGATTAAAGGAATGGAAGGTGTTTAAGAGTTACAATAGGAGTTGGCACATTCTCAGTGATGATCAGTACAGAATAGAATACCTTTGGAACTGAGCATATAACATATCTAGTTTTGCTTCTATTTAGTTATTTTCAGAACATATTTTATTGATGCTTAGTTTGAGTGAAGGAGGTTCAATCAACCCAGAGATAGTTTTTCAGATTCTGTATCATACAAGTTCTATCATCTAATAACAACCACGTTCTTTCATATTTTTTGATCAACGACCATGTTATACAAGCTCCCGTGTCATTATTTATTCCTGAATCCTCTGAAGATAGCTTATTCGACAGCTATTTACCTCAAATCTATATCCTCTAATCTAGGGATATTGACATAACTGTTAACCTCTGAAGACTGAACTATTTTTTTCTCTTCAGTGATACTGCCTAACCTGCTGAGTATTTCCAGCATTTGGTTTTCATTTCAGATTATCAATATTTCTCTATATTTAATACCAAAGTAATTGAAGCTAAATGTTGGTCATTCATTTACAGAGTGGTTAGCTGCGTATTTCCCTTCCCAGTAATGTTTAGATTTAGAGATACAGCGCAGAAACAGGCCCTTCGGCCCACTGGGTCCGCACCGCCCAGCGATCCCCGCACACTAACACCCACTGGGGACAATTTTTTACATTTGCCCAGCCAATTAACCTACAAACCTGTACGTCTTTGGAGTGTGGGAGGAAACCGAAGATCTCGGAGAAAACCCACGCAGATCACGGGGAGAACGTACAAACTCCGTACAAATGGCGCCCGTAGTCAGGATTGAACCTGAGTCTCCGGCGCTGCATTCGCTGTAAGGCAGCAACTCTACCGCTGCGCCACCGTGTTGTTTATAGCACTTCATACTAAAAGCACAAGTTAGGAGATGGTTTCTTCTCACGACACTTAAAAGCAGCCTGTCTAGTTTGGAAAGTTCAGTTAAACTTCAAGGATGCATAGACCTTTAACACCCCATAATGACTCCAGGATATCCAATAATGAGCAATACAATAACAATTGCATTGCAAGCTCAACACTTCAAATCACTTCTTTTTTCAATCCACCTCTATTTTGTGGGCCTTAAAGCCATGTCTATTTTGAGATGGAAAAAGATTGGGATATATTTCTTGAAAAATACATCAAATTGCTGTCTGATTCTTGTTGCGTGGAAAAATTTCCAGTGTTTTTTATTGAATTTGAGTCGACTTCAGCTTCTGGCTATTGATGGATATTCAAGGTTTAAATCAGCATTCCTGAGCGATGACCTGTTTAAACAAAACAGACAGCAACACATACAGTACACAGTGAAAAAGGATGTCAACAGCAAACATCATAAAGCACGGTTTAATGTAATGCTAACTGTATTGTATTTAAATATTGATCTCAAACAGAGTGCTGAGTAAGAATGTATCAAAAGTTGGCAATCATAACATCCTAGAAACAAAGCAACAGGCAAAAAAGACAGCTGAAGAACAATCTCAATAAACTTTGCACAGATATACATTTCAAATATATTAAAGAGCAAACCTGTAGTTATCAAATTCACATACACAGAAAAAGACCAGATCACAATAGAATGACGATAGACTCCAAAGATAAGGTAGAGGTGGCATTTTTATTCAAATCAATGCACAAGCTGAACTACCGTTAGTAGTTGACTAAATGGAAATGGTGCGTTGGAAGACAATGGGATATTTTAGTTCTATGTTGCACAGGAAAAACACAGAACTAAGGACTTCAACCTTTTACAAGGGACCTCGGAGAAATAAAAATCAGCTGACGCAGGACCCAAATATCTTTGTTGATTGGCATTTGCTCCTGATTCCTCATGAGAAATTACTTATCTTAGCCAGCATGTCCATGCCCTAACTATATCCACTGGCAAACTGCTGTGAATGGAACGTTTCCTAGGGAAGACACCAAGACATTGGGTGGGTGAGGAAACACAAATATAAGGATGCCAAGAATTCTAAAATTTAGATTTTTTTTAAAATCAAAAGGCATTCATTTGGGAACTTTATAATCAGAAATAATGAGGATATTTCCCATTATATCATGAAGCAGCACAGACAGGATGAAAACACTTAATATACATAAAAGTGACAAAAGAATCAACAATTTCTACATTCTATTTATACACCCATGTCAGCTTATCTCACCTTCACTTTCTTCAGTACATCAAATCCTTCCAACTTCCCAATTCTGCAGTGGTTGAGATCGACATCCTGGAAAACCACATTACAACATTACTACGTTAAAGTGAATAGAATTACTCAGAAATCGAAGATCATCCCAAACTACCAACATTAATCACACATGGAATAGAATAAATTCCCGCTTTAAAATGGCACCTCGCCAAATCTCAAATTGGGAAATCGAGTAGTGCAAATCCTTGAAACAATTAGTGCAGAATCCTGTCATGGCCAGCTTCAAAATGGCATGCATTAGGATTTGGGTGCTTGTCCTAGCAATACTTGAAATTAAAATACAATGTCTACTATCCATTTTTTTTAAATTATACAATTTAATAGGAATACATATTTGCAATTACTCTTAGAGTTAAGAGACTAAGATCACCAGCATCGGCACACCTTACCCAGTCAGAAATAAATGACTTAATATACAATAATAATTAGATAGTTGCCTATTGTTTTGTTTTTGATAAGTGAATACAGTTGAAGTGGTGCACTAGGGTTACTACAGTAAGTGACAATGGGGATGACAAAAGAATGTCAGGAAAGAAGAGGAGTGAAATGTAAAGCCAGAGGGAAGGATAAGCACGGAAGGTGACAAGTGGGAGGGGGAAGAGGGGGCATACAAGGATAAAGGGGAAATATGGGACTCAAATGGGAAATGCGCACATGGAGGAGAGGAAAGAGCAGGGTGATGAGGATATTGGGAGATTGTGAGAAAGATGTGTGCACAGTTGGGGTGGAGGGGGTTAATTACTTGAAATTGGATAATTCAATGTTCATATTGTTGCGCTGTAAGCTACCCAAGCAGAATACAAGCCATTGTTCTTCCAGTTTGCAATGTGGCCTCACTCTGGCAAGAGAGGCCAAGGACAGAAACATCGGTACTCCCATCATTCCACCCTCACTCCCACTCCTCCCAGAGAGAACAAGGGTAGAGTTCTCATGGTCCACACTTTTTACCCCACCGGCCTTCGCAGTCAAAACACATAATTCTCTGAGATTTCTGCCATCTTCTATGTGATTCTACCACCAGTCATATCTTCCTGTCCCCATCCCTGTCCACTTTCAAGAGGCCATTCCCTCCACAAACCCTTGGTTCGCCCATCCCTCCCCACCGAACCAGCCCACCTTCCAAGGCACCTTTCTCTGAAACCACAGAAGTAACACTTCTTCCTATACCTCCTCCCTCGCCTCCACCCAGGGACCCCAGAAGCCCTTCCAGGTGAGACAGAGGTTGACATTTACCTTTTCTAACTTCCTCTGTTGCATTTGGTGCTCCCGATGTGGCCTTCTTTATAACGGTGAGAGCAAGCATCGACCAGGTGGAACATTTGGCTGAACACATGCTAGGTCGACCAAGGAGCTCAGGGTGCTAACCATTTGAACTCCCTTTCTCATAGACATTTACGTCCTTGGTCTCCATTGCCAGAGTAAGGCAACCCGCAAATTGGAAGAACAGCACATCATATACCGTGCATGTAGCCTACAACCCAATGGTATGAACATTTAAATCTCCAATTTCAATTAATACCCCCCATTTTATTTCTCCTGCCCACTCCATATTTCTCCAAACATCCTAGTCACCCTGCTCCTTTCCCCTCCTCCGAATGCTCATCTCCCCATTCCCGTGTCCCATGTGTCCCTGTTATACTCCTCTTTCCCCTCCCCCTTGTTCCCTTCCATACATCCCACCCCTCCGGTTTTATCTTTCACTCCTTCCTATCTGACACCCTTTTGGCTCCTTTTCATCTCTACCCTTTATCACTTATGCTTCCCATGTGCCAATCACCACTCCTCCCCCCTTCACCTAGGTCCGCTTATCCTGTCCCCAGCTCTCATTTCGGCCTTTCTCTGTTATTATTAGCCTGAAGAACCCCAACCAAAAATATGGCCCGTCATATCCCTCCCCAGATGCTGGCAGAACCAATGAGTTCTCCATCTCTTTGTGCTTTTCTCAAGATTCCACCAGCTGCAGTCTCTTGTCTTCACTTCTCTTCTCCTCTGTCTCCTTTTCATCATCTAGTCTTTGTCACTTACTCCATTCATCTCCCACTCACACATCCTCACCGAAAATCCACTTATCACTTGCCAAGCTTTTCCCCATCTCCCTTTTCCATCTTTCTTCCCCTCCCCACTCCATCAATCTGAAGAAGACCCAAAGCTTTGTCTGTCCATTCTCTTCACAAATGCTGCCTGACCCACTGAGTTCCTTCAGATTGAGAAAGCATATGTGGTGTCAAAATAAGTCCCTGTTAACTACAGAAATAACTATGGTGCAGGCAGACATAAACAGCTGAGTACCTGCATAATCAGATCACTAAATGCAATGAACACAATTAGGAATAATTCTAGATGTTGCACTGAGGAAAATGTGACAGTTACACCACATTAGTGACCAATGACCTGACAATCTGCTCAAAGGTCATGGGCAAAGTGTTGTAAACAAGGAATCTTCAAGAATAAGAGTGGGAAAGATTCATTTATCACTTTGGGAAACATTGACTTTTGCTACAGTCAGCAGATACAAAGTTACAAACAAAATTACCTCACCAAAAATTACTTGAATGGAATATCCAACCAAACAACCAATTTGTAAACTAAAAATCAATTCACAGATTTCGTAGAAACCATGAATATTAAGATTTTCAATGAGATACCAAAACAAACATGACGGCACGTTGCAACTTGAGGGTTTTGATGCTGGAAGGGAAAGTGAACAGAAGTGCTGTGAAGGAGAGGACGTCAGAACTGGTCAGATGTTGCAAAGGTTGTCATTGCTCAACCAGGTTAACAGATGGGAACATGTAGCCTTGCAGTCAAGATACATGCAAGAGCAGCAAGTGCATCAAGATGATCAATGAACTTTCATGCCCACATGAAGAACAATGTACTGCTTTATCCACACTGGCACTCCAATAACTGATTTATGTCAATTGCAACACATACTTTTTATGCTGCCTTGGGAAAGCAGCCATCGTAATCAAGGACAATTTATACCCCAGCCATTCTTTCTTTCTAATTTCCTGTCAGACAAAATATACAAAAGCTTGAAAGCATGTATTACCAGATTCACGAACAGCTTCTTCCCCACTGTTATCAGACTACTGAGAGGTCTTCTCATAAGGTAAGGGTGTAGTTCTGATCTCCCAACTTTCCTCATTCTGGCGCTTGCTCTTTAAAAAATCTGCACAACACTATAATGCTGTAACATTATATTCCATACTCTGGTAATTTTTTCTATGCACTACCTAAGGTGCTTGCGTAATGGCTTAATTGTACCCATGTAGAATATGAGTTGGAAAGAACTGCAGATGCTGGTTTAAATCGAAGGTAGACACAGAATGCTGGAGTAACTCAGCGGGTCAGGCATTATCTCTGCCATCAGTCTGAAGAAGGGCCTCGACCCGAAATGTCACTTCCTTCTCTCCAGAGATGCTGCCTGACCCGCTGAGTTACTCCAGCATTTTGTGTCTACCTTAGAAAGTGAGTTGACTGGATGGCAGTTAAATATTTTCACTGTATCTCGGTATTTCGGTACACATTGCAATAATAAACTAATACCAATACTTTAAACCCATGGTGAAATGAAGCTACTTCAACAATTCCCTTACCTCTGCTTCTGGATCTAAAATGATGGTTTCAATACCAACAGGTGTATCTTGTTGTCCTGGAATAGAAATCATTTTTTACTTTAAACCACTTGATTATTATTTATATACTGAAATTAAAAACAAAGGCATTGAAATTCTCTTCAAATAATGCTTAAGAGAGTGACAATGAATAGACTGAACCAAAGTGTTCATAATATTGATGCCGCATCTGACCAGGAGACATGTTTCTGGCCACATAATTATCTACTCCATTACTTAGACCCCTCTACCAACATCTCTCAAATATTGTTTGATTTCAATCCTTGCCCAAGCTCCTCTGCTGCTGACTCATCTGTAATTTTGTTCTTCTAGACTCGGCTATTCTACTGCAATTCTGGCCAGCCTCTCACATTCTATAGTCTGTAAATGCAAAACAATAAAAAATACAGCAACTGTGTCAAGTTTTACCAGATCCTGTACAGTTTTGAGCCTTGTGCTTTTAGATCTCTCACTGAAGTAACCCCACAATTTAAAAATTCTCAAGCTTATTTTCAAATCCCTAATGTCTTCTCCCTTTCCTCACTCAAGACTCCTCACTCCTCCTCCCTCCCCCTCCCCCACCTTCATAATTTCCTCCAGCCGTACAATCCACAATCCTCGTGGATTCTGACAATTGTGTCCGTATTTAAGATGTATGAGGTTGTGCAGAGAATGTTAACAAGCTTGATTCCTAGGCTCATTGTAGTTTAGAGAAATGATAAATGACCCTATTTAAACACAAGAATCCAAGGGAGTCTTTCCTCTGTCGAGGTGTCCAGGACCTAGAGGCAGCGTTTCAGAATAAAAGGGAGCTAATTTAAACTGAGAAAAAAAGGAATTTCCTCTCAGAGGTTTTTTAAACTCTGAAATGAACGGCCCATATAGGTGGAATCGCTGAATATATTCAAGGTTTGGAAGAACATGCATGTTAAACTAAGGTGCCTGGAGACAGAGTGACAAAATGATATTGAGGCACAAGGAACTGCACTTGCTGGTTTACAAAAGAAAACCAAGTGCTGGAGTAACTCAGCGAGTCCGGCAGCATCTCTGGAGGACAATCATAGGTGACGTTTCAAATCAGGGCTCGTCTTCAAAAATGATATTAAGGTCATGCCTGGATCAAAAGGCAGTTAACAGAGAAATGGAAAGCCTAACAAATTAGTTTTAAGTTGCAGAGAGGGTTGGGGAATCTATTGATAGGTTAAAGGAATCTCTTTGATAAGGTGAAACCAAGGATGTTGTGGCGATAGGCGCCACAACATCCTTGGTTTCACCTTATCAAAGAGATTCCTTTGGTGGACCCATCTGATATGTTAATCATATTAATGAGAACAATTAAATATGGAGAACAAAAAGAGACATGTAAAAGCTGTGAAATACAGAGCTGTAGGAAATGCCCAGAAGACCAGACCATGCTAATGCAAAGAGAAAACATATGATTGAGCTGCAGCAGAACTGGCCTGGTCAGATTTAAATAGAGAGCGCAAATTGCCTTAAATTGTTGAATTCCATAATCCAGAAGGCTACAACATAGAAGATGAGATACTATTTCTCAAGCTTATGTGAGCTTCATTATATCAGTGCTGGACGTCACAGAACTAGGTCAAATTTAGAAGCAACTGGACGATAAGAGTCACTCCTGTGGACTGAATGCAGAATGGGCGATTCAATGAAGCAGTCATGCAATTTCCATTTCAATGTGAAGATCACATTGTGAACACTCAATGCAGTGTACTGGATTGAAAGAAGTGCAAGTGAATCGCTTCTACTCCAGGAAGGATTGTTTGAGTTCCTGGATGATGGGAAGGGAAGAGTTGAATAGACAGGTGCTGTATTTGCTGCAGGTAACCTGAGAAAGTGCTGTGAGAAGGGAACGATTGGTGGAGATGGTAGAGCAGATGCTGAAGTCTCAAAATCTACAGAAGCTCTGGAATGTTTACAGTGGAGAGAAGGGGAAGATATCCTTGGTAATGGATCGTCATTGAAGTGAACAGAAATTGTAAAGGATGATCCACAGATTGTTGTGGTTACTGGGGCAGAGTGTGAAAACATAAAACAGGACAGCACAGGAAAAGGCCTTCAGCCCACAATGTCCATGTTGAGCATGAAATCTCCTCTGCCCTGACTGCCAATGTTCACTTTTACTGGGATTACAATCTGATGCCCCCCCCCCACTCCCCTCAACTAATCCAGTACCACAAACCATGCCACATAAAGTCCACACTCCTCTTGAATTTTATGGCTGAAGGTGGCTTCAAGCATCTCGCTCAGCTGGCATCATTCAATTGTAGCTTCATGCATTGCCCTATGAAGCTCCATTTAATTCCAAAGTACCGAAGCACATTGCAGCATTTCTGACCCAATATTCTGTCAACAATTTAAGGTACACAACCTCTGGTGTATGTAAGATGCAATCAAACATAAAAATCTATGAGGTTGCCAATGATTACTTTCTGCTCCTCGTCGAGCAGGAAAAACAGGATTACGAATAAAAATAAGAATTAGTAGAATTTAGATCGTACCAAAGAATAATTCACAGGGGGCAGGGTGGGGGTCGGGTGAGACACAGAAAATGTTGTACAAGGTGCAACTGGATTTTTGGTGGACTGCAAAGTCATAATTTGGGATGAATCAACTCTCTGATGCTTAAAAATGCACACATTCCCTCATAATAATTTCAATGTTCATATCGAATTTGAATTAACGACATAAAAATTCACGATACTTTCAACTGTATTTTGATCTCTATGAAATATATATTTTTAATGTATTAAAAACTGAGCCTACAATCTCCTGACCATGACTTTTTGGCTGTGGAGGAAAATAACTGCAGATGCTGGTACAAATCGAAGGTATCACAAAATGCTGGAGTAACTCAGCGGGTCAGGCCGCATCTCAGGAAAGAAGGAATGGGTGACGTTTCAGGTCGAGACCCTTCTTCAGACTGATGTCAGGGAAGGGGGCGGGACAAAGAAAGGATGTAGTTGGAGACCGGAAGACAGTGGGAGAACTGGAATGGGGAGGGGAAAGAGAGAGACAGAGGAGCTATCTAAAGTTAGAGAAATCAATGCTGGGGTGGGGTGTAAACTGCCCAAGCGAAATATGAGATGCTGTTCCTCCAATTTGTGGTGGGCCTCACTATGACAATGGAGGAGGCCCATGACAGACAGGTCAGACTGGGAGTGGGTTTTTGGTTATTCTGCTTGATGATAATAATGCTGCTGATATTTAAGACCTTTCAAATGAATTATGAATTATGTCACCAAATAAACGACTATTGAATTGACATTAGAAGGGATGACATTCATGCCACAGATTACGACACTCTTCTTACCAGTTCCCAGGGAGGGCATTAAGGAATCCTTTGGTTGGGATGAAATGGCATGCTTAAGGAGTAGTTAAGGGGTACATAGACCACAAATAGCTGCCAGGAAGGGAAATAGGAGGTAGGCATTGACAAAGAGGTAAGCAAACATCTGTTAAGATAGGCGGGAGTAACTATGACTCTCTTGTATGTAGGCGCACGCGATCATGGTTACATGTAACTGCGGCACATCTATGGGTTTCTAAACCTCAATGAGCCATACCTCCTCACTAGATTCCCAATGAAAACGGCTCGTTGTGCCACGCAGCTTCACGTATGTGTACAGTGAGACGGCTAAAGTGTCTAGCTGAGAAACTCACACAGGTGGAGCAATGCATGACCAGCAGAGAAAAATTCCACAAAGGCACACACCACGTGCTATTACGCTCTCCCGGACGGGCGTACTGGGAGAACAACGACCCCATAGTTGATCTTGCGGTGGCCTTCTGTGAGCGGAATACTGCACAATTCCTTGTTGCCTTCTAAGGCATGGAACTGCACAGTTGAGCTCGCAGTAGCCTTCTGCGATTCGGATGCCCCGTCTTTCCATTGCAAGATCTGAGGCCTGTCAATTGGATCTGTACAGATCCATGGCATTATATGACTCAGAACCGAACTAAATAATATCCACGCAAGGATCGCAATAATATCCAAATAGGGGAGGTGCATGATGACCTTTTTGGGTACTGATGCCTCAAAATCATAATACAAAATAATCAATTGAGCACACAACATTCAGGGGGACGGTAAAACGATCAAAAACAAAACATTTTGCCTATTGCCATGCAAATGCATTGAAATGACATCAAATGGACCAGTGAAAAGATCATGGTCAGGCATTTTGGAACAGAATATATACAGAACATCAAAAAATCTATAACTATTAAAATCACCCAGTAAAACTGCATTAAGAGGAAAGGTAATACAGAACCTTCAGTTTCATACACACTCGTATTCTGAAATAAGTCATCGATGTCTTCTTTCTTGAGGTCTTCTTCATCCCCAGACTCTTCGGATTCCACTCGTCGATCAACTGTCAAAACCAATGTAATTACTACAACTGCTTAGAAGTGATCCTGCACACTTTCATCAGGCTGCTGCTCTCAGCCCTCCACCTTATCTAATTGCCATCTCATATATGTATACAATCTCATGGAATTCCCAATCACTCTCTGTTGGGAAACCTTCATCATCCATCTGCTCACCACACCCAGTAACCCTTCTTAATCTTTCCTCCTCCCCCCCCCCCCCCCCCCCCCCGGGGGCCATGTTACCTCCACACCTACCCCATGAGGCCTCTTCACCCTTCCACCTTCAGAATAGTCTCTCACTCACATAACTATTGCTTTCCAAAACTATGTGCACACCCTCATTAGCTCTGCTGCCTTCTCTCAATCCCTCAACTCTCCAACCTCCCTGGCACATCCATTGTCCCACTGTCCATTGTCCTGCCTTCCTTGACACTCCACCAGCTTCCCCCAAGACCCTCATCTTTATTTCTATCTATCCCATTCCTTCTCTCCTTCACACCCCTACCCTCCAACCCTCTCCTTCCCCAGCTCTCCTCTGCAACTCTTCCTAGCTCTCATTGGGCTCTTTCTGCTACCATTCAATGGGACATATTCTCTTCTCTGAAAGATAAACACTCACCCTGCCACACCCACCGATGCTTTCCCTGGCATTGTCATAATCTCACATGCTCCTGACAATCCTTTCCACCAACTATCCCCAAACCTCTCCTCCCTCCAGCACCTCCGTCACTCTCCCTAATGATCATCTCCCTAACGTGATCCCCACCCCACTCTCCCAACCTCTATTCTCCCATCCAATCCTCGGATACCCTCCCTCCAACCAACGCCAAAATCCCCTACTCTTCCTTGCTCATCCTCGGTTCCATCGTCCCTCTTCTTGGTATTTCAGATGATCCACCCATCCCAATGCACCCACTCACTGTCCCTGTTATATCTCAAACCCAGAACATCCCTCCATCCATCCATCCATCCATCCATCCATCCACCACCACCTCCCGCTCCTTCTCCGGTCCCTGCTTTACCCTCCCACACACTCAGCAGTCCAGCTGCCTCGCACTTTCAGTTTCCTCACACACTCCCCCTCTCATACTTATGCCCATCCTTTCCTCTTCTTCACTCTCATCCATCCCATCCGCCCACCACGCCCTCGTCTCCTCCTCACTCACTCACTCACCCTCCATGGCCTGCTGGTCCGATCCGTTCTCCGCCATTCTTTACTCCGCCCCTAAACGCCGGAAGTGTGCTTGGATTGACGCTTGGTGCGCGCTGTTGAGTCGCAGCGGGCCCGGGCCAGGTCGCTCTGCGCATGTGCACCGAGCAGGGGCCCTGTGCTGCCAACATCACTCAGTCTGGTATTATCAGAAAATAACTGCAGATGCTGGTACAAATCGAAGGTATTTATTCCCAAAATGCTGGAGTAACTCAGCAGGTCAGGCAGCATCCCAGGAGAGAAGGAATGGGTGACGTTTCGGGTCGATATCCTTCAACGACACCCATTCCTTCTCTCCTGAGATGCTGCCTGACCTGCTGAGTTACTCCAGCATTTTGGGAATAAATCACTCAGTCTGGTCGTCAGTCACTGCCAATTCCTTCCACTGAGTCATAGAGTAATACAGTGTGGAAACAAGCACTTCGGCCCAACTTGCCGGGCAACATGTCCCAGCTACGCTCGTCCCACCTGCCCTCATTTAGTCCATATCAATAGACAATAGGTGCAGGAGTAGGCCATTCGGCCCTTCGAGCCAGCACCGCCATTCAATGTGATCATGGTTGATCATTCTCAATCAGTACCCCGTTCCTGCCTTCTCCCCATACCCCCTGACTCCGCTATCCTTAAGAGCTCTATCTAGCTCTCTCTTGAAAGCATTCAGAGAATTGGCCTCCACTGCCTTCTGAGGCAGAGAATTGCACAGATTTACAACTCTGACTGGAAAAGTTTTTCCGCATCTCTGTTCTAAATGGCCTACCCCTTATTCTTAAACTGTGGCCCCTGGTTCTGGACTCCACCAACTACCCCCAAATATCCCACCAAACCTATCCTATCCTTTGTCTCAGTGTGGGGTTTCATCCTAATTCTAATCATCCCATAATTCATACAACAATTGGATTTTGTTTTATATTTTCTGGCGACTTTTCATTACTTAGAAGGAATCATGGAATAACTGAAAAGTCTTGATGGAGGAAGGGTTCTGACCCGAAACGTTGTCATCTACAGAAGCTGCCCGACCCGCTGAGTGCCTCCAAAAAACTGGAGTAACTCAGCTGGGCAGGTAGTGCAAAAGAGAACGTAAACAGAATACTGAATATAACATTACGCTATAGTCTTCAATATTTCCACCCTGGGAAAAAGATTCTGACTGTCTACACTATCTATGATACTCATAATATTATATATTTCTACCAGGTTTCCCGTCAACCTCAGGCGTTCCAAAGAAAACAATCCAAATCTGTCCAACCTCGCCTTATAACTAATAGCCTCTAATCCAGGCATCATTCTGGTAAACCTCTTGTGCACCCTCTCCAAAGCCTCCACATCCTTCCTGCAATGGCGACCAGATGTACACAGTTCTGAAGAAGGGTCTCGACACGAAACGTCGCCCATTCCTTCTCTCCAGAGATGCTGCCTGTACCGCTGAGTTACTCCAACATTTTGTGTCTACCTTCGATTTGAACCAGCAAGTGCAATTCTTTCCTACACACAGTACTCCAAATGCAGCAAAACCATAGTCCTATAAATCTGCATCATGACTTCCTGAATCTTATACTCAATGCCCAACCAATAAAGGCAAGCATACCATATGCCTTCTTTATCTACTTGTGTTGCCATTTTCAGGTAGATATGGACTTGGATCTCCTTTTAACATCCTGATTTACCCATATCTTTTTACAGCAAGCAGTCCAAGAAAGGAATGTTCAAGCTGTGAATGGAAACCTGCAGGAAATGCAGAGTTGGCTAGGCTATGCAAATAGATAGGGCAAAGGTGGGCCAATAGTAAAGATGCATGATTTATAGCAGAACTCAAATACACACAAATTTGATTGTTTTTTTTGAAGGGTGATGAGGGCATGGTAGTAGATGTAATCTACATGGACTTGAGCAAGGTTTTTGATAAGATCCGCATGGTAGGTTACTCTGGATCTAAGTTAGATCATGTGGGATCTAGGGAGAGTTAACTATTTTTATATATAATTGGTTTGATGGTGGAAGGTCATTTTTCAGATTGGAGTCCTGTGATTAGTGGAGTACCAAAGGGGTCAGAGCTGGTTATTTGTTGTTTGTCATCCATATCAATGGTGTGGATGAGAATGTTCAAGTTTGTAGATGACATCAAAATAGGTGGTATCATAGACAATGAAGTAAGAATTACAACAGGATCTTGATCAACTGGGAAAGTGGGCTGACGAATTGCTAATGGATTAGGGGTTGGCATTAGAGTGGGTTAGAAGTTATTTAAAGAACAGGAAACAATTCGTGAAGATGGGAGAATATCAGTCTGGATGTTTGGACGTTGTGTGTGGAGTCCCCCAGGGGTCAGTGTTGGGTCCTAAACTCTTCATCATCTACATCTACATCTGTATTTTAGGTACTAGTTATTATAAATAATACTTGATAAATATTGATTAGGGAATGGGGGTAGGATTAAATAAGTTCACACTTCTTCCTACTCCTTTTCGCACATGTAAAGACGTTAAGTAATGGATGAAATTCTTTATATTTCTTCTGTTTTTTTGTTTATTTTGTTTTTTAATTGATGTCTTTTAACATGTACGAAATAAAACGATAGAATTTTTAGAAAAGAATGAGAATGAGTTTAATGCAGATAAGTGTGTTGCATTTTGGGAAGTCAAGGATCTTCACTGTGAATGGTAGAGTCCTAGGGATTGTTAAAGAACTGAGGAGTCTAGGAGTGCAAGTACATGGTTCTCTGAAAATGATGTCATAGTATACAGGGTGATGGCCTTCATCAGTTAGGGCATTGAATATAAAAGTGGTGTGTACAGTTGCTCAAGATGTTGGCGAGACAACTGAGACAATACAATTGATTATTGTGTTCAATTTTGGTCACCCAGCAAGAGGAGAGTTTCCATTAGGGTGGAATGAGTGCAGAAATGATTTACAAGGGTGTCGCCAGGACTTGAGGTTTCAAGTTATAGGAAGATACAAGACACTGCAGATATTGGAATCTTGAGCAAAACATAAACTGATGGAGGCACATCGGGTCAGACCTGAAACATTATCCGTTCATTCCCTCCACAAACGCTCCCTGACCTACTGGGTTCTTCCAGCACCTCGTGTTTTGCTTGAGTTATAGTGAGTGGTTGGGACTTTATTGCTTGGAACTTAGGGGACTGAGGGGTGATCTTATAGAAGTGCATAAAATTATGAGGGGAATGCACAATCTTTTGTCTCTGCATTTGTGAATCAAGAATCAGATGGCATTGGTTTAAGATGAGAGGGGAAAGATTTTTTAGGAGAAGCATTTTTTTTACACTGAGGGTGGTATGTATATAGAAGGAGCCATCAGAGGATGTGGTTGAGGTAGGTATAATAACATAATTTAAGAAATATTTGAACAAACATGAATAGGAAAGGGTTAATGGGGTATGGGTTAAATGCAAACAAATAGGACTAGCACATATGAGCATCTTGGTTGGCATGGACGAGCTGGACCAAATAACCTGTTTCCATGCTGTACGACTCTATAACTCACCAGTTCTGACACAAATAGCAAGCTCAAGGTAAGGCCTGCAGACTAAATGCAGATATTTTGCTATGGGCTTATCCAATCTGCATATAGTTTCTCCAATATAGAGGTGACTAAATTGTAAACATTATTGGCAGTACACAAGATTGGAAGAATCGCTGGTTCACTTGGAAGAATCTTTGGATCTCTGGATGTTGGGAAAGGAAGAGGCGAAAGGACAGGTGCCATATCTCCTGTGGCTACATGGGAAAGTGCCATAAGAAGAGGAATAGTCAGTGGAAGGAAAAAGTGGATCATGGAATTGTGACGGGAACAGTCTGTTCAAAAATCTAGTAGGGGAGGGGAAGTTGTGTCAACTGAATACAAAGGATTGAAGGGGTGGAAGATGTGGACAGGAATGCTCTATCATTATTCTGTCCAGTAGAAGGAATTGAGAGCAGAAGTGCAGAAAATATATGAAATGTCATCAAGGACTCTGTGATCTGTGGAAAAGTGTAAACCAAAGTTCAAAAAGGAAGGCATGACGGAATGTGTCATCATCACTTGTAAAAGAGACAGAGGAACTGAGAGAAAGGAATAGTTCCTTACAGGAGGCACAGTAGGCAGAAATATGATCAAGACAATTATGAGAGCTGGTCATGGATGTTTGTCATTAACCTATACCCTGAGACAGAGAGGACCAGAAAGTGAAGGGCAGAATTAGAGATGGACTGGAATTTTTTGAGGATGTAACAAGTAGAATGGATAAAGGAGAGCCAGTGGATGTGGCGTATCTGGACTTTCAAAAAGCCTTTGACAAGGTCCCACACAAGACATTAGTGTGCTAAATTAGAGCACATGGTATTGGGGGTTGGGTATTGACATGGATAGAGAACTGGTTGGCAGACAGGAAGCAAAGAGTAGGAATTAATGGGTCCTTTTCAGAATGGCAGGCAGTGACTAGTGGGGTGCCGCACACTTGGTGCTGGGACCCCAGTTATTTACAATATATATTAACGATTTAGACAAGGGAATTAAATGTGACATCTCCAAGTTTGCAGGTGAAACAAAGCTGAGTGGCGGTGTGAGTTGCGATGAGGATGCTATGAGGCTGCAGGGTGACTTGGATAGGTTGGTTGAGTGGGCAGATGCATGGCAGATGCAGTATAATGTGGATAAATGTAAGGTTATCCACATTGGTGGCAAGAACAGGAAGGCAGATTATTATCTGAATGATGTCAGATTAGGAAAAGGGGAGGTGCAACAAGACCTGGGTGTGCTTGTACTGAAAGTAAGCATGCAGGTACAGCTGGCAGTGAAAAAAGCTAATGGCATGTTGGTCTTCATTGCAAGAGGATTTGAGTTTAGGAGCAAGGAGGTCCTACTGCAGTTGTACAGGGCAGTGGTGAGACTGCACCTGGAGTATTGTGTGCAATTTTGGTTTCTTAATTTGAGGAAGGACATTATTGCTATTGAGGGAGTGCAGCATAGGTTCACCAGGCTAATTCCCGGGATGGCGGGACTGACATATGATGAAAGAATGGGTCGACTGGGCTTGTTTTCACTGGAATTTAGAAGGATGAGAGGGGATCTTAAAGAAACATATAAAATTCTTAAAGGATTAGACAGGATAGATGCAGGAAAAATATTCCCGATGGTGGGGGAGTCCAGGACCAGGGGTCACAGTTTAAGAGTAAGGGGTAGGCCATTTAGGACTGAGATGAGGAAAAACTTCTTCACCCAGCGAGTTGTGAATCTGTGGAATTCTCTGTACACGTGACAGAGCATCAAGGAAGGTATGCAGAACCTCAACTCCATTCATCAGGAGCTCAAGGTAGACTCAGCATAAATTGTGAATGGAATGCATTACCTCCCAAACCACGTACAAACCTGTGGTGTAGGAAAGAACTGCAGATGCTGGTTTAAATCAAAGGTAGACACAAAATGCTGGAGTAACTCAGCGGGACAGGCAGCATCTCTGGAGAGAAGGAATGGGTAACGTTTCAGGTCGAGACCCTTCTTCAGATCTGTACAGTACAAACCTGTGGTATCAAGCATACTTGGCCCCACCTGTTTCTGTAGGGCACACTAATTAGCTCGAAGCTGAAGTCAAAGTAAGTCATCCTCAGTCTAGGTGGCTGTTAAGATGTAGCTTGGAAGAATGTCTTCTCACGAATGAGTTGTGGAATTCGGACCTGTCCCAAATTCCCTTTGAAGCAAGGATCAAATGAAGATGTTCATTATGACTGTGTTGCTCTTGTGGGCTGAGCATCAAAGGATATGGACAAAAGAGTGGTTGAGAAATTACTACTTTTAAAGTTGAGAAAAGCCATGTTATATTTGAATTGCAGAATAAATTCAAAGAAAAATGTGTAATTTGGAAAAATGAAATGATTGTGATCATTCATATTTTTACTGTTAAAAATAAATCTTAATGAGTAAACAACTGAGATATGCTGAGATACATGAATCAACATTAGACACAGGTGAGGTGCCGGATAACTGGAGGGTCTCTCATGTTGTGCCTCTATTTAAGATGGGCTGCAAGGAAAAGCCTGGGAACTATAGGCCAGTGACCCCGACATAAGTTAGTGAAGAGGGTTCTGAGGAATATTTTATATATATGCATGCAGTTGGGTAGACAGGGGATGATTATGGATAGTCAACATGCTTTTGTACGTAGGAGATCGTGCTTGCGAATCTGATTGAGTCTTCCGAAGAAATAACCAAACAGGTTGAAGAGGGCAAGGCTGAAGACATCGTCTGTAAGGACGTCAATAAGGCCCTTGATAACATTCCGCAGGGTAGATTTCTCTAAGGTTAGATCGCATGGGAATCCAGGGAGAGCTAACTAACTAGATACAGAATTGGTTTATTGGAAGTAAGCAGAGGCTGGTGGTGGAAAGATGTTTTTCGGATTGGAGGCCTGTGACGAGTAATGTGCCTCAGGGATCAGTGAGGTGGTCGTTGTTGTTTGTGGTTTATATCAATGATTTGGATGAGGATGTACAAGGCATGATTAATAAGTTCACAGATGATACTAATGTTGGTGGAATTGCAGACAGCGAAGATGGTTATTAAAAATACAGCAGGTTCTGATCAGCTGGACATGTGGTTGATAATTAGCTAATGGAGTTTAATGAAGTTCTTGAAGGTCAAGTCGCAGGTAGATAAGATGGTCAAAAAGGCTTTTGGCACTTTGGCCTTCATCAGTCAGAGTATTGAGTATAGAAGTTGGGAGGTCATGTTGCAGTTGTATAAGACGTTGGTGAGACCGCATTTAGAATATTGTGTTCCGTTCTAGGCAGCATATTATAGGAAAGATATTATCAAGCTTTAAAGGGTTCAGAAAAGATTTACGAGGATGTTGCCAAGACTAGAGGGTATACAAAATCATGAGAGGATAGATCGGGTAGATGCACAGAGTCTTTTACCCAGAGTCGTGGAATCGAAGACCAGAGGACATAGGTTCAAGGTGAAGGGGAAAAAATTTAATAGGAATCCGAGGGGTATCTTTTTCACACAGAGGGTGGTGGGTGTATGGAACAAGCTCCCAGAGGAGGTAGTTGAGGCTCGGACTATCCCATCATTTAAGAAACGGTTGGACAGGTACATGAATAGGACAGGTTTGGAGGGTTATGGACCAAGCGCAGGCAAGTGGGACTAGTGTAACTGGGACATTGTTGGCTGGTGTGGGCGAGTTGGGCCGAAGGTCCTGTTTCCACACTGTATCACTCAAAGTTAAATGTGAGATGTTGCATTTTGGGAAGTCAAACTAGGGCAGGACTTTCACAGTGAATGGTAGGACCAAGGAAAATGTTGTAGAGCAGAGGGATCTTGGAGTACAGGTAGACACAAAATGTTGGAGTAACTCTGTGGGACAGGCAGCATTTCTGGAGAGAAGGAATGGGTGATGTACAGGTACATAGATCCCTGAAAGTGATGTCACATGTAGATAGGGTGATAACCTTGGCATTCATCGATCAGGAAATTGAATATAGAAGTTGGGACGTTATGTTGGAGGCGTTGGAGGTCGTATTTGGAGTACTGTGTTCAGTTTTGGTCATTCTGCTTTTGGAAGGATGTAATTAAGATGGAAAGTATTGTCGACCTTCAATTTAAACTGGCATCTGCACTTCTTTCCTACACATTTTGTCCGTTACACTGCAAAGTCTCTTCAAGGTATGTCTACTTTGAAGAAGTTCTCCTCCTCTCTCTTTTTTAAAAAAAAATTATTACTTGTTTTTTATTTTTTACAGAACTTTTTGGAAAAACAAACCCCCCCCACCCCCCTTATACTAACCCCAAATAAGAAAAAGAAAGAAAAGAAAAAAAGATTAAAGACTGCCTGGTTGTTGGTGGTCCTGCACACGCCCCATGGAATTCCAAACAGAATAAACTGTATATGTATATACATCTCTCCCAAAAGAACCATTGTAAATATGAACAATTCTTCTATATATATAGGCCCCTCTTTTGTAGATAACGACGCCAGATATTTAAAAAAGTATCATATTTGTTCCTTAAATTATAAGTAATTTTTTCAAGTGGGATACAGTTAGAAATTTCATTATTCCAAAGGTCCATACTTAAATAAGAATCAGATTTCCAAGTAACTGCGATAGTTTTTTGGCTACTGCTAATGCAATTTTTATAAATTCTTTCTGATATTTATTCATTTTAAGTTGTGGTCTTATTCCTTCAACATCACCCAATAACAAAAATCTTGGGTTGTATGGAAGTTGTATTCCGATAATCTGTTCTAAAAAACTTCTTAAGTTTGTCCAAAAAGGTTGTATTTTTGAACAGGACCAAGTAGAATGAAAAAAAGTACCAATTTCTTGATTGCACCGAAAACATTGGTCAGATAAACTTGAGTTTATTCTCTTTAATTTTTGTGGTGTGATATATAATTGATGCAGAAAGTTATATTGTACTAGTCTAAACCGAACATTTATTGTATTTTTCATACTGTCAAGGCATAGTTTTGACCAATTTGTTCCATCAATATTAATATTCAAATCCGTTTCCCATTTTCGCCTTGATATATGAATTCCTTGTTTAGGAGCCTTTTTTTGAATTAGATTATATATAATAGAAGTAAAAAAAATTATTTGTCCTTTTTGAATTAGGTTTTCAATTTCCTTAGATTTCGGCAATAACATTGTTTGACCCAATTTAGCTTTTAAATAAGCTCTTAATTGAAAGTAACAAAAAAGGGAATTATTTGATATATGATATTTATTTTTCAATTGTTCAAATGACATCAATATACCTTTTTCAAAGCAATCACCTATATATCTAATCCCTTTTTGATGCCACCGATATAGAAGCTGGTTATCCATTGTAAAAGGTATCAATCTATTCTGAATCAAAGTTGTCTTTCCTAATAAAGATTTTTTTGTTTCATCCTCAAAATTTACCTTATTCCATAATCCGATCAAGTGTTTTAATAATGGAGATTCTTTCAGTCCCCGTATCAATTTAGGTTCCCATTTATATATAAAGTCTTCTGGTATATTTTCTCCTATTTTGTCTAGTTCTATTCTTATCCATGCCGGGTTTTTTTCTTCAAAAAGAGATGCAATAAACCTCAGTTGGTTTGCTTTATAATAATTCTTAATGTTCGGAAGTTGTAATCCTCCTGAATCAAACTTCCATGTCAATTTTTCCAACGATATTCTTGACATCTTACCTTTCCAAAAAAATTTCCGCACATATTTATTTAACTCTTGAAAAAACTTCTGTGGTACTTGTATTGGTAATGTTTGGAATAAATATTGTAACTTCGGAAATATATTCATTTTAACGGCATTAACTCTTCCTATTAATGTTATTGGTAATGTCATCCATTTATCAAGGTCTTCTTTTATTTTTCTTAGTAATAATAAATAATTTAATTTATATAAATTCTTCATATCATTATCAATTCTTATACCTAAATACTTTATACCAATTAATGGCCATCTAAATTGGGTTAGTAATCGATATTGAGTGTAATCTCCTTTAGTAAGGGGTAAAATTTCACTTTTATCCCAATTTATTTTATAACCTGATATTCTTCCATATTCTTCTAATCTAAAAGATAATTTGCGCAACGAATCTAATGGTTTTGTTAAGTATATCAAAACATCATCTGCAAATAAATTAATCTTAAATTCTTCCCGATTGACTTTAAAACCCTTAATATCTGGGTCAGTTCTAATTAGTTCAGCTAACGGTTCTATCGCCAGGACAAATAAAGCAGGTGATAATGGGCATCCTTGTCTAGTTGACCTTTTTAATTGAAACGGTGTTGAAATTTGGACATTTGTCGCTACTTTAGCTTTGGGATTCACATTTAGAGTTTTAATCCAGTTTATAAAAGTTGTTCCTAACCCATATTTTTCCAATACTTTATATAAAAAATCCCACTCTAACCTATCAAATGCTTTTTCTGCATCCAGAGCTACTGCTACACTTATTTCATTCCTCTTTTGTGCCAAATGCATTATACTAAGTAACCTAGTTACATTATCTGCAGAATGTCTATTTTTAATAAATCCAGTTTGATCCATATGTACTAATTTTGGTAAATACTTAGACAATCTATTAGATAAAATTTTTGCTACTATTTTATAATCTGTATTCAGCAAAGATATAGGTCTATATGATGTTGGTTTTAAAGGATCCCTATCTTTTTTTGGTATTACTGTTAAAATCGCTGGGAGGTTATGTGTTCTTTCCGCCTGCTGTATTACCTCCATAAAAGGAGGAATTAATAATTCTTTAAATTTTTTATAAAATTCTGGTGGGAACCCATCTTCTCCTGGGGATTTATTACTCTGTAGTGATATTAAAACTTCTTTGACCTCTTTTAATGAAAAAGGCATATCTAATCCCATCTGTTCTTCTAAATTTAATTTAGGAAGGTTTATTTGTGCTAAAAAAAATTCTATCTCATTAGTATCTTTTATCTTTTTGTGATTCTGACGTATAATTCAGAATAATTTTTTTTAAAGGTTTCATTAATTTCTAAAGGTTTATAAGTAATTTTATTTGTATTTATTCTAATAGCGTTAATCGTTCTCGAAGACTGTTCGGCTTTCAACTGCCAAGCAAGGACCTTATGTGATCTCTCTCCTAACTCATAGTACCTCTGTTTAGTTCTCATAATTGCTTTTTCTGTTCGGTATGTCTGTAATGTATTATATTGTAACTTCTTATTGATAAGTTGTCTTCGTTTCTCTTCCGTTACATACCTTTGAGATTCTTTTTCTAATTTTGTAATTTCTTTCTCCAATTGCTCTACTTCGGCCATATATTCTTTCTTAATTTTGGAAGTATAACTTATTATCTGTCCTCTCAAATATGCTTTCATTGCATCCCATATAACAAATTTATCATCAACTGAGTTGGAATTTGTATCTAAATAAAATTGAATATGTCTTCTCATAAACTCACAGAAATCTTCTCGATTTAATAATGTTGAATTAAATCTCCATCTATAAGTAATTTCCTCTTTATCCATCATTACCATTGACATTGTTAAAGGGGAGTGATCTGATAATATTCTTGCTTTATATTCAACATTTTTCACTCTGTCCTGTATGTTTGTTGATAATAAAAAGAGATCAATCCTCGAATAAGTTTTATGTCTATATGAGTAAAAAGAATAATCTCTTTCTCTTGGGTTAAGTCTTCTCCATATATCGGTTAGATTTAAATCTTTCATCAATGACAAAGTTAATTTTGCTATTTTCGTTTTTGTAACTGTCCTAACTGATCTATCTAAAACTGGGTCTAAACAAAAATTAAAGTCTCCCCCTATTAGTATTTTATCGTGGGCATCGGCCAGATTCAAAAAAGTTTCTTGTATAAATTTTATATCATTTTCATTTGGTGCATAAATATTCATCAAGATCCATAATTCCGAAAAGAGTTGGCAATGTATAATCACATATCTCCCCGCAGGATCAATAATTGTATTTTGTATTTTGATTGGTAATGTTTTATTAATCAAAATTGCAACTCCCCTCGCTTTTGAATTGAATGAAGCTGCAGTAACCGTTCCCACCCAGTCTCTTTTTAATTTCTGATGTTCCATCTCTGTTAAATGAGTTTCCTGCAAGAAAGCTATATCTATCTTCATTTTTTTAATATATGTTAAAATTATTTTTCTTTTTATCGGCCCATTTAACCCATTAACATTAAAACTCAAAAAGTTCAGTAATTTAACCATTATTCTTAACAAAATTACTCCTATCTATAACATGGTTCTCATGGTTCTTTGGGGAGTTTCCTTAAAATTCACCATGTTGCTGTACACCCCCCCCCCCCCCCCCCCAACATCCAGGCTAAAAGAAGAAAAAGAAAAAGAAATAGGTAAAGAAACCCAAAATAACCCCCTACTAATGCTGTTTATAAAAAAGAAAACAGCATTACCTCCCTCCATTTTACGGGTCATGGCACACGCCATGAATACACACATGAATCCCGCAGTCATCAATTGGTGGTTCTCCACCCCCCCCGAACTAGCATAACCTTTTCTCCCAATCATTATTCATGAAATCTTTACATTTCATATCCTTTATCTTCTCTCCGTTCATATCCGTTTCAATCCATGTCTCATTGTCGTTCTTCTTGTATCTGGTGAGCCTTTGGAAGTTTTAAAGCAAATTCCTCAGCTTCCTGGTAATCAGTAAAAATTTGTTTCCTTCTCTTTCTATAAAAACTTTCAGTTTTGCAGGGTATCGCAGGTAAAATCGATAACCTTTTTGCCACAGGGCTTTTTTCGCAGGGTTGAATTCCTTCCTTCTCTTCAAAAGCTCATAACTTATATCAGGATAGAAAAAAAGTTTATTCTCTCCACTTTTCGGAGGAGTAGAATTATTTTTGCATTGTGCAGCCGCCTTCAAAATTCTTTCTTTATCTTGATATCTCAATAATTTTATGAGAATTGATCTCGGATACTGACCCTGTTTTGGACTTGGTCTTAATGCCCTATGTGCCCTTTCAATTTCAATTTCGATTTCACTTTTTTCCATTCCCAAAATATTCGGAATCCATTTTTGAAAGAATTCTATTGAATCTTCTCCCTCTGCGCCTTCTTCAAGACCAACAATCTTTATATTGTTTCGTCTACTAGTATTCTCCAACAAGTCCAGTTTTTCAAATATCTGTTTCCTTTCTGTTATCCAAGCAGTTACATTGTCTTCGATCTTATTCACTCTTTCAGTAGTATCTTCAGTCTTAACTTCCTCCTCTCTCTGACAAGAGTTCAGCAACATCCTCTCTCATTGCTCCCCCTCTGTGATTCCACTATATTATTTTGTCAGGCCAAACCCTTGGCCATCCTTTTCTCCTTAACTTCATCCAGCCTGGCTACACTCCCTGTCTCCATTGTCTTTCTCTGGTATAAAACCAGCATCTACAGTTCCTTGTTATTACAAGCCCCAAGGAACAGTGATTTGTGAGTATCTGGCTTATCATCTGTCGTCAAAAGAGCATCTTAAACTTAAATATCATCTTCACCATAGAAAGAGGTCCCAAAGAACGCTACGACAAATGGCACAAAATAACACAAGGACAAATTAGTCCACCCAATCAATGAGTAAGGGTAGGGAGAATGTAGGAAAGAAGTTGCTGGGGGTTATGGAGAAAATACCAGAGCTCAGAACCAGAGCAGAGAGAACCATATTCCATAAGTCATTTCCAGATAGGTGGAAACAAAATAGAAAAATTGAATAAAAAAAGGTCTGCTTCACAAGGAGAGAAATGTTGAGGAATATATCCTGTCTATTTTCAGCTATGAGATGAATTATTTACTTTGATACGAAGAATTAAAACAAAACAGACTTATTTAGAAAAATGTTAACATTCTGCTAAATATCAATGTAAAGAGTTACAAGAGTGCTGATGCATAAAACATAGAAAATTAAAATGCTGTATGTCAAATGGTGTTTTGGCCTTTATTTCCAAAAGGAAAAAGAAAAACAGAGTTTGAAACAAAAAATAAAGAATAGTGAGAACACTCAGCAGACAAGTAGCATTTCATACAATCATAGAGGAATATAGCACCAAATCGGCCCTTTGGCCCATCATGTCCTGCCGATCATCAACAACCTAGCTGTATTAATCTCATCTGGCAAAAGACTGCGACAATTCAACGGCTGCTGGAACCAAAGACTGTACTGGCAGCCATAGTAAGTGCTTGCCTCCAATACACCGCTTGTACTCCAGAAGGCGTTACGCGGCAACAGTATGGGCCGGGGTCGTGACCTCGCCTTCCGTGCAAGGGCGTGAGCAAATGGGACTAGTTTAGTTGGGCATCTTGGTCGTCATGGACCAGTTGGACCAAAGGATCTGTTTTCGTGCTGTATGAATCTCCATGACTCATGAAAGGAGATGTGCGGGTCAAGTTTTTTACACAGAGGGAGTTGGGTGCCTGGAACCTGTTGATGGCAGGTAAGATAAAGTCATTTAAAAGACTTTTGGATAGGCACATGGATATGCAGGGAATAGAGGGATGTGGATTCTGGGCAGGCAGATAGGAGTTGGTCTTGGCATCATGTTCTGCACATACATTGCAGGGTGCAGCATTGTTCCTGTGCTCTGCTGTCCTACCAGAGACACTGTGCGAGCACGTCAGAAGGTCGGGATGCGCCGCGCCCTTTCACCTCGCCTGCTCCCGCCCATGGTTACGGGAACCGCGCGTTCGTCGCCAAGCAAAGCGGCCCGGCCTGAGGTCCCGCCCTCGCAGAGCGACTATTGGCTGCCAGCGACGCTCTCCGCAGCCTCCGCACCCCATTGGGGAAGCGCGATGTCAATCGTGGCACGGAGCCAATGGTCTGCGAGGGAATTTGGCGGCGAAGCGCGGGATGGAAGGAGGTGATGGCGGTTCGGAAAGTAACGGCAGGTAGGAAGGAAGGAAGGGCCGGAGCGCAGGGTGGGCTGGGGAGTGCCCGGTGGCTAATTATCCAGGGGCTGATCGCAAGGAAAGAGTTGAGTTTAACTCGCTGGGAGTTACCGTACCTGGCCTGGGTGCTTCTCGCTGTGTATCCCCTTCCCTGACGACCCGGGTTGTTTGTCCCCTGGCCCGGCTACCCACCCAACATATTTCCACTGGTACACCCCCCTCTCCCCAGCACTGAGGAAGATTTACTTGCACACCGGTTTCCGTGGGTCCTCAAGTGACCGATGAGGCCACGTGGAATCTTTAGTTTCTACAACAAGGGATGCTTGACAGGAGAGGTAAATTGTCAGTTTGTGAAATGATGGACGCCCGCTCTTTACTTTGGGCCTCTGTGTGTTCTCGATGCATGGACTCTGCTCCCAATGCAATCTTGGAATTCTTCATTTTGAGTTGCCGCCCGCCAGTCATTCCCATGAATTATTTTCCAAAGTGGTCTGGAGGACATTCTTGACATTCTTGAATCAAAGCTGCCTGGTAGATCATGAATTTTGTGCCGGGAAAGAGGTCTTCAAACACATTTTAATTCAAGCAACTGAAGGTTGTGCCAGTAAATGATTGCAATGGTGAATTGCATCTTTGATGTTTGCTTTTCTTGAGAGGTCTTTCCAAGATATGGGAAAAAGTTATGCTATAATGGTTCTCCAATGTACCTTTATTGTCAGATGGCAATATTGTACATCGGAGACAAATAGGGAAAGGACGTCTGTGGATGTTGATGCAAGGCCCATCCTCTTGTCCTGAAAATCAGTCTCCAACTGTGTGCAAACACCCAAGTGTTGTCTGCATCCAGCAGCTCAATTACTGAGATTGAAAATGCTTTGCAAGCCTAATCAGTTTCTCATTATCCCTGCATGTTAGTTTTACTTGAATAGGGGCTGTTACTAGGACTGTAGTGCTTCAGTTATAATGAGGCACTGGAGGCACCCTTCAACCTCCTTTTCTTCAGGGTAAAAAGCCCCAGTCTATCCCTCATTATAACTGAATAGGTGGGTGACTATGAGAAAGAGGAGTGAACGTGGTGTGCAGGTACTGAAAGCAGGTACACCCTCTTGGGAGCGGATGACAGGACAAGATTGTGTGGAGCCACAGGAGAGGGGCAAGGTATTAAATGAGTATTAACCCTCTGTATTTACCGAGGAGAAAGACAGTAGGACGGAGGAAATTGGAGCAGTCACTGGCAGTGTCTTGAGAGCAGTCAGGGTTACTGTCGAAGAAGTACTGAAGGTTCTGTCGTGTTTGAAAGTAGACAAATCTCCAGGGCCTGATCAGATATATCTGAGGACATTGCGGGAAACTAGAGTGGAAATTGCGGGAGCTCTGGTTGAAATTTACGAGTCGTCCTTAAATACAGGAGAGGTGCCAGAAGACTGAAGGGTGGCAAATGTTGTGCTTCTTTTCAAGAAGGGCTGCAGGGAAAATGCTGGGAACTAAGGACCGGTGAGCTTACCATCTGTAGTTGGTAAGTTACTGGAGAGTATTCTGAGGGATGGGATATACAGGCATTTGGATGGGCAAGGGTTGATTAGGGATAGTCAGCATGGTTTTGTATGTGGAAGTTCGTGTCTCACAAATCTGATTGATTTTTTTAAAAGTCGTGACCAAAAAGATTGATGAGGGCAGAGTTGTAGATGTTGTGCACATGGACTTTAGTAAGGCGTTCGACAAGGTTCCGCATGGTAGGCCGCTCTGGAAGGTTAGTTCGCATGGGATCTAAGGAGAGATAGCTGAATGGATAGCAAATTGACTCCATGGAAGGAAGCAGAAGGTGATAGTGGAAGATTGCTTCTCGGACTGGAGGCCTGTGACGAGTGGTGTGCCTCAGGGTTCGGTGCTGGGCCCGTTACTGTTTGTCATCTACATCAATGATTTGGATAAGGACATACAGGGCAAGATTAGCAAGTTTGCTGATGATACAAAAGTGGGTGGTTTTGCAGATAGTGAAGATGGTTATGAAAGATTGCAGCAGGATCTGGATCGATTGGCCAGGTGGGCGGAGGAATGGCTGATGGAATTTAATATAGAAAAGTGTGAGGTGTTGCATTTTGGGATGTCGAACAAGGGCAGGACCTACACAGTAAATGGTAGACCTCTGGGTAGTGTTGCAGAGCAGAGGGATCTTGGAGTACAGGTGCCTGGTTCCTTGAAGGTCGAGTCGCAGGTAGATAAGGTGGTCTAAAAGCCTTTTGGCACTTTGGCCTTCATCAACCAGAGTATTGAGGAGAGAAGTTGGGAGTCATGTTGCAGTTGTGAAAGACATTGGTGACACCACATTTAGAATATTGTGTTCAGTTCTGGGCACCATGTTGTAGGAAAGATATTGTCAAACTTAAAAGGGTTCAGAAAAGATTTACAAGGATATTGCCAGGACTAGAGGGTGTGAGGTATAGGGAGAGGTTGAGTAGGCTGGGTCTCTATTCGATGGAGCGCAGGAGGATGAGGGGAGATCTTATGGAGGTGTACAAAATCATGAGAGGAATAGATCGGGTAGATGCACAGAGTCTTTTGCCCAGAATAGGGGAATCGAGGACCAGAGGACACAGGTTCAAGATGAGGGGGAAAAGATTTAAAAAGATTTAAAGTTAGACAGGTACATGGAGAGAACAGGTTTGGAGGGATATGGACCAAATGCAGGCAAGTGGGACTAGTGTTGCTGGGACATTGTTGGCGGTGTGGGCGAGTTGGGCCAAAGGGACTGTTTCCACACTGTATCACTCTATGACTCTATGTTTGATCTAAGTATTTCAAGCATTTTGGACATAGAAAATAGGTGCAGAAGGAGGCCATTTGGCCCTTTGATCCAGCATCCCCATTCATTGTGATCATGGCTGATCATCCACAATCAGTAACCTGTGCCTGCCTTCTCCCCATATCCCTTGATTCCACTAGCCCCTAGAGCTCTATCTAACTCTGTTTTAAATTAATCCAGTGAATTGGCCTCCACTGCCTTCTGTGGCAGAAAATTCCACAAATTCACAAAAAGTTTTATCTCACCTCAGTTTGAAATGGCCTCCCGTTTATTCTTAGTCTGTGGCCCCTGGTTCTGGACTCCCCCAAAATTGGGAACATTTTTCCTGCATCTTGTTTTTCCAGTGCTTTCGTAATTTAATACATCTCTATAAGATCCCCTCTCATCCTTCTAAACTCCAGTGAATACAAGCCCAGTTTTTCCAATCTTTCTTCGTATGACGGTCCCGCTATCCCAGGGATTAACCTCGTGAACCTACGCTGCACTGCCTCAATAGCAAGGATGTCCTTCCTCAAATTAGGAGACCAAAACTGCACACAATACTCCGGATGTGGTCTCACCAGGGCCCTATACATCTGCAGAAGGACCTCTTCACTCCTATACTCAAATCATCTCTTTATGAAGGCCAACATGCCATTAGCTTTCTTCACTGCCTGTTGTATCTGAATGTTTACTTTCAGTGACTGGTGTACAAGGACACCCAGGTCTCGTTGCACTTCCCCTTTACCTAATCTGACACCATTGAGATAATAATCTACCTCCTTGTTTTTGCTGCCAAAGTGGATAACCTCACATTTATCTACATTATACTGTATCTGCCATGCATCTGCCCACTCACACAACCTGTCCAAGTCACCCTGTAACCTCATAGCATCTTCCTCACAGTTCTCACTACCACCCAGCTTTGTATCATCTGCAAATTTGCGAATGGTACTTTTAATCCCTTCATCCAAGTCATGAATGTATATTGTAAATAACTGCGGTCCCAGCACTGAGCCTTGCGGTACCCCACTAGTCACTGCCTGCCATTCTAAAAGGGACCCATTTATCCCCACTCTTTGCTTTCTGTCTGTCAACCAATTTTCTATCCATGTCAGTACCCTACCCCCAATACCATGTGCTCTAATTTTGCCCACCAATCTCCTGTGTGGGACCTAATCAAAGGCTTTCTGAAAGTCCAGATACACTACATCCACTAGCGTTCCTTCATCCATTTTACTTGTCACATCCTCAAAAAATTCCAGATAGGTCAAGCAGGATTTCCCCGTCATAAATCCATGCTGACTTGGACCAATCCTTTTACTGCTATCCAGTTTTCTATTTTCTAGTTTTAGTTCTGGTTTAGGGTTTATCTGCAGTATTTTGATTTGTTTATGCTTATGCTGATTTTCCTCTGTGGACTTCAGGTGAATGATTGCATAGCTTTTGTTGAAAAAGTGCCAGTGTGAAAGATGGAGACAAAACTGTTGGACTTCTTGGATGGCAGATGCAGAGCCTTATCTCCATCTTATAGTCTCGAAAATGGCAAGAGGTCAAGAGCAGCTTTGTTTGGACTTGAGAGGAAGTTGAATGATTCATTTGACCTCAGCAAAACGTTCCCACGAATGGCAAAACCTGCCCTCCAGAAGATGGCTCCAGGAACCTACTGGAACTTAGAGTCTTTTACAGGTAGGCTTTATTTTATCATCGAGTGTGCAGGAATATTTCTTTGGTTGGATAGTTTTGTCTCCAATTAAAATACATTTTTCATACATTTTATTAACACTTTTGTGTTGATAAACATAGAGTGGAAAAATTCACACAGTATTTTATTACAGTGGTGTACAGAGTCGTCCAGGTGATAATCTAGTAAGATCTTCACTCTTTTGCCTTGGTCCTGACCTTCAGGATATTCTTTAATGCTTGGAGGTTAATGCCAGGAGGTCAATATGGGTGATTCCCATGTCTTCCATCTGTAGATCTGGGTTGGTGACAGATTAACAAATTAATGTCTTGCTGGCTGAAGAGGCAATTGTTCGTACTGGCTGAGATTTAATTACTCTCCGCAGTAAAATGTTAGAAAATATGTAAACAGAAATAACTGATTTTGGCATGACTTGTTTATTGTTCCAACAGGTGATTCCCTGAACTCCTACAGTTATTCTTCTGTGGCCTCTCAAAATATTCTTTTGCCATATCTTAGTGGCTCCTTGTCTTGCTCTGGGTTGACCTCTAATACATCAGGCAACTTTTGGAATCTTTTTGGAGGTGACAATTCAACTCTCCCCACTGTGGTTCGGAATCCTAACAAAGCCATCCTTACAATAGATGGTCTGACTACCGAGGTATTAGATGAACCCTTGATTGTTGATTCTTTATTACTCAATTGTCTTTTCATGTTACCTTTTTTCCTGTAATAAATTTATCAAATTATTTGTAATAAATCACCACAGCAAACTTGTAGCTAAACTATTTTATTGAGTTAATCCTGATATGCAACATTCTATATTCCAGCTCGTTCTCATATACCTATCTAACATAGACAATAGACAATAGGTGCAGGAGTAGGCCATTTGGCCCTTTGAGCCAGCACCGCCATTCAATGTGATCATGGCTGATCATTCTCAATCAGTACCCCGTTGCTGCTTTCTCCCCATACCCCCTGACTCCGCTATCCTTAAGAGCTCTATCTAGCTCTCTCTTGAATGTATTCAGAGAATTGGCCTCCACTGCCCTCTGAGGCAGAGAATTCCACAGATTCACAACTCTCTGACTGAAAACGTTTTTCCTCATCTCTGTTCTAAATGGCTTATCCCTTATTCTTAAACTGTGGCCCCTGGTTCTGGACTCCCCCAACATTGGGAACATGTTTCCTGCCTCTAACGTGTCCAACCCCTTAATAATCTTATACGTTTCGATAAGATCCCCTCTCATCCTTCTAAATTCCAGTGTTATTCCAATATTCTGTTATTGCCCAGATTTAACAGGAGATGTTTGCTGGAATATACCAAGTCTGAGTAAATGACACTGCTGAAATACTGTAAAACATTAAATGCCACTTTAATGCCTTGAATGATATACATGTCTCCCATTCACACCATTATTCTGGCTCTTTTAAAAAAAAAAAATATATAGAAAACTTATTTTCCATACTCCTTTTATTCACCTAGTAGAATAATCATTCTATGAGTAAACAACCTGATTGTATCCATTCCTTGCGAAGCTTTGGCATTTTTTGGAAGATATAAAAAAAATACATTTTCAGTGTGCTGATCTTGTAATTTATTATTCTTCACGCATAACAGATATTGGTAGCCAATGACATGGCTTGCAAGCTGCTTTGTTTTAGTAGCAAAGAGCTGATTGGTCAGAAGTTATCTTCACTCATATCAAAATCTAACCGAGTGCTGGAAGAGGCTCTGTGCGAGGACCATCCAGAAATTGATGGACAATTTGTGACTGTCTCTGGAAAAGTGGTATGTGGTTTAATAAATATGTTAATTTGATGTGCCAACTTGCATCTTCATCCCCTACTCCATAATTTCTAGAGTGCTGTTGACAGTAATAAATTTGCTTCACTGTTAGCCGTTAAAGAAGGTTTGCTATAAACTATTTCAGAAGAAGGGCTGTTTGAATAGAACCTTGGATAATATTAAGAGCTGTGATGTGTGAACAGG